>NC_135237.1:103502964-103861714 GCF_051348905.1 Ranitomeya variabilis
AAATATCGTGAACGTGTTCGCATGCTCTGACCTTAAGGGTGCGTGTCGTGAGCCCAATATATATCTTGCCACAGGGGCAAGTCCCATGGTATACCACCATAGTTGTCAAGCAATTGATGGTATGAGTAATTGCAAACTCACGACCATCAGAGGAAAGAAAATGGGTAGCAGAATCAATATTGGGGCACGCAATGCATTTCCCACAGGGTCTGCAACCCCACTGGGGGGCGATTTGTACCAATTCCACTAGAAAAAATTGGAGACGGAGACACCGGTGGGAAGTAACTCCTGACAAGATGGTCACCTAAGTTCTTGGATCTGCGTGCTGTAACCGAAGAATGGAGGGGCAAGTACTGCTTCAATATGGGATCAGCAAGCAGAATCGGCCAATACTTGGCCACAATTTCAGACATTTGACTCCACCTAGAGTGGTATTGTGTAACGAGTCTGACCTGATTCGTGCATTTAATTTGCTTGGGTGAGTAGAGGAGGTGGTGACGATTGGAGTGCTTCGCCCTGTTATAAGTCCTCTTGATGCTCCTTCTGCTGTATCCACGATCCACAAAACGGTTCTTCAAATCTTCAGCTTGAATTTCAAATATTTCATTAGTGGCACATATCCTCTTGAGTCAGAGGAATTGACCCGTGGGGACCGCACCAATCACATGGGGTGGGTGGGAAGATGACGCATGTAAAACGGCATTCACAGCCGTCTCTTTACGGAAAACACTGGTCAAAAGTAAGCCATCCACACCTCTCTCCACCAGGACATCTAGAAAATCAATTCGAGAAAAATCACATTTGTAAGTAAGATGTATGTTCAATTGATTCCTATTAAGATCCTGTATGAAAGTCTGTAACTCAAAAGATGTACCTCGCCAGATCAAAAATATGTCATCAATGTAGCGGGCCCAAAAAATGACCCGCTCCATCGATGACACATGATCCGACGAGAACAGATCCCTCTCCCACAGCCCCAGGAACAGGTTAGCGTACGAAGGCGCACAAGCCGCGCCCATCGCTGTTCCCTGGAGCTGTAGGTAGAAGGATCCGTTAAAAAGGAAAAAATTGTGCGTGAGAAGAAATTTCAACAGGAGAGACAAAAAATCGGTGTCACTGGGGGAGAGACTGGTCATGGAGAGAAAATGCGAGACAGCCCTCAAACCATCCTGGTGGCGAATATTGGTATAAAGCGACTCTACGTCACATGTGACCAGGAGCATGTCCTCGTCAACATGGACGGAGTCAATCTTTTTAAGGAAGTCAGATGTATCCTTCAAGTAAGAGTGTGAAGCATGCGCACACCGCAAACAAAATGCAACCGTGCAAACGTGGACGTGCAGACCAGGAGACAAATCGGACTCAAATCCGTGTTCATATGCAGGGAGGGAGAGGATAATTAATGAAAGACAACAGGTACTATATATGTACAGATGCTATATGTGTGCAGACTGCCAATATGCCTGTGCACAGGGATAATACCCCGTTGTGGACTTCATTACAAAATAACTACATACCATATGGCTATAACCAATATGGGAAACGGGATCTAACCCTCACAGCAATGGTGTCCACGCATTATATGCACTAAGAATGCAGCTGCAGCACATAAAATAGAACCCCATTGTCTGGTAATAAAACAACCCTCCTATCCACTAGCCCGCAAGGCAGTAATGCCACCATGTAAGTTATGTATTACCTATAGTAGAAATAGCACTGGCTTGTGGATGAATCCTGGATATGCACGTCAGCCCACGGCCAGTGCTATTTCTATTTCTATTATACTGACAGAATCTTAAGGTACCTTCACACTAAACGACTTTGCAACGATAACGATAGCGATCCGTGATGTTGCAGCGTCCTGGATAGCGATATCGTTGTGTTTGA
The DNA here is from genome assembly GCF_051348905.1 of Ranitomeya variabilis. NCBI lineage: Eukaryota > Metazoa > Chordata > Amphibia > Anura > Dendrobatidae > Ranitomeya > Ranitomeya variabilis. The sequence continues at coordinate 103,504,852 of NC_135237.1, forward strand.
CACGCAGCAGCGATCTGGATCCTGCTGTGATATCGCTGGTGGTTGCTGAAAGTTCAGAACTTTATTTGGTCGTCAGATCGGCGTGTATCGTTGTGTTTGACAGCAAAAGCAACGATGCCAGCAATGTTTTACAATAGTAACCAGGGTAAATATCGGGTTACTAAGCACAGGGCCGCGCTTAATAACCCGATATTTACCCTGGTTACCATTGTAAAAGTAAAAAAAACAAACAGTACATACTGTTATGACCCCAATGGCGAGGGTCTCAGAGGAACGTGGAAGTCTGCAGAATACAAAAATCCAGCTCATAGGGCAGTGGTAACTGGGTTGACCATATATCTACTCCTAACGCCAACACTAGAAGTAGCCGGGGATCATTCCTACGTTGATTCTAGATGACACGCGCCAGCCGGAGAATCTAGCTACCCCTAGTAGAGGAAAACAAAGACCTTTCTTGCCTCCAGAGAAGGGGACCCCAAAGCTGGATAGAAGCCCCCCACAAATAATGACGGTGAGGTAAGAGGAAATGACAAACACAGAAATGAACCAGGTTTAGCACAGAGAGGCCCGCTTACTGATAGCAGAATAAAGAAAGGTAACTTATATGGTCAATAAAAACCCTATCAAAATCCACACTGGAAATTCAAGACCCCCCGAACCGTCTAACGGTCCGGGGGGAGAACACCAGCCCCCTAGAGCTTCCAGCAAAGGTCAGGATATAGATTTGGAACAAGCTGGACAAAAATACAAAACCAAAACAAATAGCAAAAAGCAAAAGGCAGACTTAGCTGATATAACTGGAACCAGGATCAGTAGACAAGAGCACAGCAGACTAGCTCTGATAACTACGTTGCCAGGCATTGAACTGAAGGTCCAGGGAGCTTATATAGCAACACCCCTAACTAACGACCCAGGTGCGGATAAAAGGAATGACAGAAAAACCAGAGTCAAAAAACTAGTAACCACTAGAGGGAGCAAAAAGCAAATTCACAACAGTACCCCCCCCTTAGTGAGGGGTCACCGAACCCTCACCACGACCACCAGGGCGATCAGGATGAGCGGCATGAAAGGCACGAACTAAATCGGCCGCATGAACATCAGAGGCGACCACCCAGGAATTATCCTCCTGACCATAGCCCTTCCACTTGACCAGGTACTGAAGCCTCCGCCTGGAGAGGCGAGAATCCAAGATCTTCTCCACCACGTACTCCAACTCGCCCTCAACCAACACCGGAGCAGGAGGCTCAGCAGAAGGAACTACAGGCACAATGTACCGCCGCAACAAGGACCTATGAAATACATTGTGAATAGCAAACGACACAGGAAGATCCAGACGAAAAGATACAGGATTAAGGATTTCCAATATCTTGTAAGGCCCAATAAAACGAGGTTTAAATTTGGGAGAGGAGACCTTCATAGGAACAAAGCGGGAAGAAAGCCATACCAAATCCCCAACGCGTAGTCGGGGACCCACACCGCGACGGCGGTTGGCAAAGCGCTGAGCCTTCTCCTGTGACAACTTCAAGTTGTCCACCACATGATTCCAGATCTGCTGCAACCTATCCACCACAGAATCCACCCCAGGACAGTCAGAAGGCTCCACATGACCCGAAGAAAAGCGAGGATGGAAACCAGAGTTGCAGAAAAAAGGCGAAACCAAGGTGGCGGAACTAGCCCGATTATTAAGGGCAAACTCAGCCAACGGCAAGAATGTCACCCAATCGTCCTGATCAGCAGAGACAAAACACCTCAAATAAGCCTCCAAAGTCTGATTGGTTCGCTCCGTCTGTCCATTAGTCTGAGGATGGAAAGCAGACGAAAACGACAAATCAATGCCCATCCTACTACAAAAGGATCGCCAGAACCTGGAAACGAACTGGGATCCTCTGTCTGACACAATATTCTCAGGGATGCCGTGCAAACGAACCACGTTCTGGAAAAACACAGGAACCAGATCGGAAGAGGAAGGCAGCTTAGGCAAAGGAACCAAATGGACCATCTTGGAGAAGCGATCACATATCACCCAGATAACGGACATGCCCTGAGATAGCGGAAGATCAGAAATGAAATCCATGGAGATATGTGTCCAAGGTCTCTTCGGGACAGGCAAGGGCAAGAGCAAACCGCTGGCACGAGAACAGCAAGGCTTAGCTCGAGCACAAGTCCCACAGGACTGCACAAATGACCGCACATCCCTTGACAAGGAAGGCCACCAAAAGGACCTGGCCACCAGATCTCTGGTGCCAAAAATTCCCGGGTGACCTGCCAACACCGAGGAATGAACCTCGGAAATGACTCTGCTGGTCCACTTATCCGGGACAAACAGTCTGTCAGGTGGACAAGACTCAGGCCTATCAGCCTGAAATCTCTGCAACACACGTCGCAGATCCGGAGAAATAGCTGACAAGATAACTCCATCTTTAAGAATACCAACAGGATCAGTGACTCCAGGAGCATCAGGCACAAAGCTCCTAGAAAGAGCATCGGCCTTCACATTCTTTGAACCTGGTAAATACGAGACAACAAAATCAAAGCGGGAGAAAAACAATGACCAGCGGGCCTGTCTCGGATTAAGGCGTTTAGCAGACTCGAGATACATCAGATTTTTGTGATCAGTCAAGACCACCACACGATGCTTAGCACCCTCGAGCCAATGACGCCACTCCTCAAATGCCCATTTCATGGCCAACAACTCCCGATTGCCCACATCATAATTTCGCTCGGCAGGCGAAAACTTCCTAGAGAAAAAGGCACAAGGTTTCATAACAGAGCAACCAGGGCCTCTCTGCGACAAAACGGCCCCTGCCCCAATCTCCGAAGCATCCACCTCAACCTGAAAGGGAAGTGAGACGTCAGGCTGGCACAAAACAGGCGCCGAAGTAAACCGGCGTTTCAACTCCTGGAAAGCCTCCACGGCAGCAGGAGCCCAGTTAGCTACATCGGAGCCCTTCTTGGTCATATCCGTCAAAGGTTTCACAATGCTAGAAAAATTAGCGATAAAACGACGGTAGAAGTTAGCGAAGCCCAAGAACTTCTGAAGACTCTTAACTGACGAGGGCTGAGTCCAATCAAGAATAGCTCGGACCTTGACTGGGTCCATCTCCACAGCAGAAGGGGAAAAAATGAACCCCAAAAAGGGAACCTTCTGTACACCAAAGAGACACTTTGAGCCCTTGACAAACAAAGAATTTTCACGCAAAATTTTAAAGACCAACCTGACCTGCTCCACATGCGAATCCCAATCATCAGAAAAAACCAAAATATCATCCAGATAAACAATCAAAAATTTATCCAGATACTTCCGGAAAATGTCATGCATAAAGGACTGAAAAACTGAAGGCGCATTGGAGAGCCCAAAAGGCATCACTAAGTACTCAAAATGACCTTCGGGCGTATTGAATGCGGTTTTCCATTCATCACCTTGCTTAATGCGCACAAGGTTGTACGCACCACGAAGGTCTATCTTGGTGAACCACTTGGCACCCTTAATCCGGGCAAACAAGTCAGACAACAGCGGTAAAGGATACTGAAATTTGACAGTGATCTTATTCAAAAGCCGATAATCAATACAAGGTCTCAAAGATCCGTCCTTTTTTGCCACAAAAAAGAATCCCGCACCAAGAGGGGAAGAAGACGGACGAATATGTCCTTTCTCCAGAGACTCCTTGATATATGAACGCATAGCGGTATGTTCAGGTACCGACAGATTAAACAGTCTTCCCTTAGGAAATTTACTGCCCGGGATCAAATCTATAGCACAGTCACAGTCCCTATGAGGAGGCAGTGCACTGGACTCAGACTCACTGAAGACATCCTGATAATCAGACAAATACTCCGGAACTTCCGAAGGCGTAGAAGAAGCAATAGACACAGGCAGGGAATCCCCATGAATACCACGACAGCCCCAACTTGAGACTGACATAGCCTTCCAGTCCAGGACTGGATTATGGGTCTGTAACCATGGCAGCCCTAAAACAACCAAATCATGCATTTTATGTAAAACCAGGAAACGTATCACCTCGCGGTGTTCAGGAGTCATGCACATGGTAACCTGTGTCCAATACTGCGGTTTATTTGCTGCCAATGGTGTAGCATCAATACCCCTAAGAGGAATAGGATTTTCTAATGGTTCAAGAGTAAAACCACAGCGCTTAGCAAATGAGAGATCCATGAGACTCAGGGCAGCACCTGAATCTACAAACGCCATGACAGGATAAGATGACAGTGAGCAAATCAAAGTTACAGACAGAATAAATTTAGGTTGCAAATTACCAACGGTGACAGGACTAACAACCTTAGCTATACGTTTAGAGCATGCTGAGATAACATGTGTAGAATCACCACAGTAGTAGCACAAGCCATTCTGGCGTCTATGAATTTTCCGCTCATTTCTAGTCAGGATTCTATCACATTGCATTAAATCAGGTGTCTGTTCAGACAACACCATGAGGGAATTTGCGGTTTTTCTATCACATTGCACCGAATTAGGTGTCTGTTCAGACAACACCATGAGGGAATTTGCGGTTTTGCGCTCCCGCAACCGCCGGTCAATTTGAATAGCCAGTGCCATAGTATCATTCAGACCTGTGGGAATGGGAAAACCCACCATAACATTCTTAATGGCTTCAGAAAGGCCATTTCTAAAATTAGCGGCCAGTGCACACTCGTTCCAATGTGTCAGCACGGACCATTTCCGAAATTTTTGGCAATACACTTCAGCCTCGTCCTGCCCCTGAGACATAGCCAGCAAGGCCTTTTCTGCCTGAATCTCAAGATTGGGTTCCTCATAAAGTAAACCGAGCGCCAGAAAAAACGCATCAAGATCAGCCAATGCCGGATCTCCTGGCGCCAGCGAAAAAGCCCAATCCTGAGGGTCGCCCCGTAAGAACGAAATAACAATTTTTACTTGCTGAGCAGAATCTCCAGATGAACAGGGTCTCAGGGACAAAAACAATTTACAATTATTCACGAAATTCCTAAACTTAAACCTGTCTCCGGAAAACAGTTCAGGAATCGGTATTTTAGGTTCTGACCTAGGATTTCTGATAACATAGTCTTGTATGCCCTGCACACGAGTAGCCAGCTGGTCCACACTTGTAATCAAGGTCTGGACATTCATGTCTGCAGCAAGCATAGCCACTCTGAGGTAAAGGGGAAGAAGAAAAAAAAAAAAACTCAGAATCTTCTTTCTTATAATCCCTCTTCTGCAATGCATTAAACATTTAATACGGGCCTGGCAAACTGTTATGACCCCAATGGCGAGGGTCTCAGAGGAACGTGGAAGTCTGCAGAATACAAAAATCCAGCTCATAGGGCAGTGGTAACTGGGTTGACCATATATCTACTCCTAACGCCAACACTAGAAGTAGCCGGGGATCATTCCTACGTTGATTCTAGATGACACGCGCCAGCCGGAGAATCTAGCTACCCCTAGTAGAGGAAAACAAAGACCTTTCTTGCCTCCAGAGAAGGGGACCCCAAAGCTGGATAGAAGCCCCCCACAAATAATGACGGTGAGGTAAGAGGAAATGACAAACACAGAAATGAACCAGGTTTAGCACAGAGAGGCCCGCTTACTGATAGCAGAATAAAGAAAGGTAACTTATATGGTCAACAAAAACCCTATCAAAATCCACACTGGAAATTCAAGAACCCCCGAACCGTCTAACGGTCCGGGGGGAGAACACCAGCCCCCTAGAGCTTCCAGCAAAGGTCAGGATATAGATTTGGAACAAGCTGGACAAAAATACAAAACCAAAACAAATAGCAAAAAGCAAAAGGCAGACTTAGCTGATATAACTGGAACCAGGATCAGTAGACAAGAGCACAGCAGACTAGCTCTGATAACTACGTTGCCAGGCATTGAACTGAAGGTCCAGGGAGCTTATATAGCAACACCCCTAACTAACGACCCAGGTGCGGATAAAAGGAATGACAGAAAAACCAGAGTCAAAAAACTAGTAACCACTAGAGGGAGCAAAAAGCAAATTCACAACAACATACTCACCTTCTGCTGTCTGTCACACGTCCCCCGCCGTCCGATTCCCGCACTGACTGTGAGCGCCGGCCGTAAAGTAAAAGCAGAGCACAGCGGTGACGTCACCGCTGTGCTGTGCTTTACGGCCGGCACTCACAGTCAGTGCGGGAAGCAGACGGCGAGGGACGTGTGACAGACACCGGAATGTAAGTATGTAGTGTTTGTTTTTTTTTACATTTACAATGGTAACCAGGGTAAACATCAGGTTACTAAGCGCGGCCCTGCGCTTAGTAACCCGATGTTTACCCTGGTTACCCGGGGACCTCGGCATCGTTGGTCGCTGGAGAGCTGTCTGTGTGACAGCTCCCCAGCGACCACACAACGACTTACCAACGATCACGGCCAGGTCATATCGCTGGTCGTGATCGTTGGTAAATCGTTTAGTGTGAAGGTACCTTTACGACTGGGTAGACAGTAAAGCTCATATAATGGCAGCATAAAGAAAAACAATTTTGCATTCACTGTGACATGGTGCAAGCACCACGTCATGTGACGAGACTACAGAGTTATGGACATAGCTACAGGAGGCAGGCATTAACATAATGAGTTACTTACTGCGGTTGTTCCTGAATCCTAGTCTGCCCAAGGGTCTGTAGTCGGGTGACGCTATTGTAACCCCTGCATTCTCCACCAAAGAAGTATCACGGAAACTATCGGGCCAACCGTGCAGAGATCAGCATTGTGTCACAGATGAATGCTGACGAAACATACCAGTTTTCTTAATAACAAGGTTCTCTGTTTATTAGAGTTGTTAATACATATTTATACAGTATCTTTTTGGGCGTAACAATGAAATAAGATGCAACAATTCAAGCATCTGATTGGTTAATAAGTCAGTCCTCTACGTTGTTGAATATTCATTTCTAATTAACGTCTTATAGGCTTACATTTCAAGCATCTAATTAAAGAGGTGTGCATACTGCCATTAAGGGGGGGGGGGGTGTTTCAAACCTTGTTTACGTGAGCTGGACAATGCATGACTTTTCTGTAGCAAGCTACCTGGCTACAAATAGAAACTTTAGGACCAAAAAAGGTTTAGAAATAGTCTGAAGGCTAGTGCATGCAGAAAATGTATCTTTTCAGAAAGTCAAACATAAACTATTGTATTAGAACATTATACAGAAGATGGGTGTAACATTCCTTTCTAAGATGGATGGCACTTTTACATCATTTTCTTTTTTTTCTAATTTGTAGATTATAGGGGAGTTAGGCAAATACCAACCCAGGAACACATATATCAGAAATAATTAATAGAAAATAGATGCATGTTTTCTTCATAGTATAATAGTAACTAATGCACAATATTACATGCACCATATAGGACTTATATATCTGGCATGGATCGCTGTGAAATTAGCAAAGCACAAAGAAAAAAAAGAAACAATCAATATCCCGATACTAATAAACAAAATACAAAACTTTATTCAAACAATAGTAAGGTAGAAGGAGACAGTGGACAAGATAAATACATACATGGAATATAAGGAATGTTTTGATCTATGAGTAGTTCCCTACAGCAATATGACCTGTACGCATGCGCGTCATGGTCTCTGGGTGCCCGTTGGCCTCCGGAATCTTCATGTGCTAGCTAACATCAGGCCACATGACCAATGTGTTCCTGACGTTACTTGGTACTTGACGTTGGTGCCGCCGTACATCACAGACCCGTCTCCTTATACCTTATTATTGTTTGAGTAAAGTTTTGCATTTTATTACTATTTGAATATTGATCATTTCTTTTTTTCTTTGTGCTTTGCTAGAAACACATAGGTAGAAATATCAGATTAATAGGTTGTGAAACTATCAAATCAAATCAAAGTGTGTAAAAGCCACACATTTCCAATATAGCAGCCAAAATGTAGTATTGCATACATGTAATACATGGGTGGACTGAGTGTTGCATAATGTTAATATGACCTATTAGGGCACATGGGATACAGTTTAATTTTGTGTTTGTGCACAAATTTATACAAATATATACATACATATATATGCACACACAATATCTTGGAGAAAGGAAAAAATAAAAAGGTCCTTCATAATCGCTTGTTAATTGTTGGATTGCTAAATTTTTATGTAGATTCTTCAGGCTAATATATGCAGGCTCTTGTCTTGCATCTTGAATGTGTATCTATTGTTAAGTAACCCAGAGCTATTTAATGTAGATCAGTGGACTTGAAGTGTCAGATATTTTCAATTATAATACAGTTTTGGCCTAATTAGGCTTATGTCACTTAAATAATACTGACTTATTAGTATAAAAGGAGCTGGAATATTGATTAATTATAACACACATATGCATATTAGGAATGACACTACCTTTAGAGTCTCTTAATTTGTAAGACAAATTTAATAAAATGTGCTGAAAGGGGGCAGTCACGTAGTTAATTGAAAATATCAAGTATTTGGCGGTAAACTGGAGAGAATCTAGATGTGTGAAGAAGTATCACAGTTTCTTTTACAGAATTGAAAGGAAAAAATAAGTTATACGTTTATGGAATGCACAATGCATGTATGTACAGTATATGTACAGTATGTTTTATACACATCTTAGTGTGCCAACATTTTAAGCAGTTGCGGAAAAATGCTGCAAAGTAACAATGTTTTAAAAAGAGAAGTAATAGTTTATTTGTATCAATTAACAAAATGCAAAGTGAATGAACAAAAAAGAAATCTACATCAAATTGATATTTGGTGTGACTGACCTTCCTTTGCCTTTAAAACAGCTTCTGCTATGTGCACAGCATTTGAAAGAACTCAGCAGAGGTTGTTCCAAACATCTTGGAAAACTAACCACAGATATTCTGTAGCTGTAGGCTTGTGCACAGTCTTTTGTCTCTTCATGTAATTGCAGACAAAAGCCATGGTGTTGAGATCATGGCTCTGTAGGGATCATATAACCACTGCTAGCACTCCTTTTTCTTCTTTACTCTAAAGATAGTTAATTATTAGTTATTAATGACATTGGCACTATGTTTGGGGTTGTTGTCCTGCTGCAGAATACATTTGGAGCCAATCAAATTTCTCTTTTGTTCATTTACTTTGCATTTTGTTAATTGATAAAAATAAACTATAAACACTTTTATTTTTTTTAAACATTCTCACTTTGCTTTAATTTTCCCACACCTGCCATAAAATTTGGTTCAATACTGTATGTATGTAGTGTATGTATAACTATACTATATGGACACCCCTCCTAATTTTTGTGTTCAGGTGATTCAGTACATCCATTGCAAACAAAGATATATGTCTATTTAATTGAGTAAACAAGATATTATCCAATAGAACAAGACAGGGGAGCAACCAATATAAAATATAATATAAAGTTTATTAGATAATTACAATAATTTCAAAAATTACATATCGGTGTAGGAAGGTCTGCTAAAGTGTTATGACTGCACAAGCACATACAAACCAGGGAGACAAATACTTGATTCGGGCAGATCTCTGTTCAGAGTGGTAAAAGCCCTACTCTGATCCTGGTCTTTCCCTATCTGACCATGGAGGTTGACACCCTAAAATAACGCAATGGTGCCTCCACTCGACGGCGACTCATCCTGAATGCTCCTAACAGCTCCTAGTTTAACTATTCCTGTGTAGCAACTCACTAGGGAAAATAGGTTAAACACTAAAAACTGCAACTGACTCTGCCATTTCCTGTACAGACTAGATATCCTGACTCTGCAGTCTTTAGTTGCACCTGGGGGTGTAGAGATCAACATAATCACAGACTAGGAAATGGCAACTCTGGTCTAAACTGCTTAAAAGACCGACATGTTGCTTCACATTCCTCCTAAAGAACTGGAAGACAGTGCAGAATGTGAATTACCTACAAGAAGAGAAGTGTGCTGAACAAAGGAAAGATTCTATAGTGAGTTAAGTAAATAATGAAATACGAAACAAAGACTAAAGCAACTACTTTTAACAAATACAGTGTTGAGCATAAGGGTAACAGCTTTGAGCATGAGACCACCATCATTTTATAGACTATCATCTTGGCTATCTCATACATAAATTTGACTTGTAACTATTTAGTGTATGATTAGTTATGCAAATTTGTGTCATGTCACTGCATTTTTACTGTTTTGCTCCTAAAAATCTAAATTTAAATTTTATTTTTTTGTTATTATTTTCTAAATCAACTTTTGTCTTTCAACACTGCCTGAATCCTACTCGGCATGCTCTTGATCAGATTCAAGCATGTGTCTATCGAAATCTGATCCCAGGTGTCTTCTACACATTCCCAAAGTTGGTGCATACTGGCCAACTCACTTGCGTATGTCAGCTTTTTCTTCAACTCTACCCACAAGTGTTCGATTGGGTTGAGGTCTGGAGACTGTGGGGGCCAATCCAGCAACTCTTCTTCATTGTTATTGAATTATTTCTTTGTCAATTGAGACATATGCTTTAGGTCATTGTCCTGTTGGAACACTAAGTCGCCCTTTTCATACCCATAGTACTCGAGTGTACAAATTAACTCATCTTTTAGGATACTCACATGTAGCTCAGCATTGAGATTACCATCGATCCTGATCAAGTATCCAATGCCTTTGGCTGTGAAACAACCCCATATCATCAGGCTTCCTAAACTGAACTTGACAGTTCCTTCAATTTTTCGATCCGTTAGCCCCTTTTTCCCTTGTTACTTCAAGACCCATTTGCACCCAATAGAGCCTAGTCTATTGACTTTCATCTCATTGCTCCAAATCACCTGCTTCAAATCTTTTACTGTCCACTTTTCTTACTTTTTTGCAAACTCGAGCTGATGTTTCATATGACTATATTGAAGTTGAGGCTTCTTCACCTTTTTTTGGGCCACCATTCAAGACTTGTGTAATGTGCTTGCATGGATGTCTGTGATCTCACAATTATGAACCATATGAGCCACCTCCACTACCGTGTTTTTTGCTCCAGAACTGATAGACCTTGTGATGAGCTAAACTTGTTGACTCCAATATTTTGCCTGGACATTCACATCCTGGCTTTTGAATGGATGGATGGACTTCATTTTGTATTCTTCCAACTGTCATGGCATTCACATGATGCTGTTTAGCAATTTTCTTGACTGAGAGACGGCTATCAATGGGCTGAATGATTCTCTTTTCTTGGGAAATCTTTTTCATGGCTGCTCCTCGATTTGAACCTGTGACCTTTCGCTTGGGAATCAACTTAATAACTCACTGAGCTATTATGGAATGTGAGAACAGGTTGTATTTTGTAGTATACATGAAGAAAAAGATTTTTCCACCACCAAGAGCAAAATCGTAGCAATGCAGTGGCATAACATGAATCAGCATAAGTAATCATATGCATAGTAGTTGCTAGTGTTGAGCGATACCGTCCGATACTTGAAAGTATCGGTATCGGAAAGTATCGGCCGATACCGGCAAAGTATCGGATCTGATCCGATACCGATACCCGATACCAATACAAGTGAATGGGACTCAAGTATTGGAAGGTATCCCTGATGGTTCCCAGGGTCTGAAGGAGAGGAAACTCTCCTTCAGGCCCTGGGATCCATATTAATGTGTAAAATAAAGAATTAAAATAAAAAATATTGATATACTCACCTCTCCGACGCAGCCTGGACCTTACCGCTGTGAACCGGCAGGCTTCTTTGCTTAAAATGAGCGCGTTCAGTACCTTCCAATTCCTAGAAGGGAATTTAGGACCTGAGGGATGACGTCGCGGCTTGTGATTGGTCGCGTGGCGGTCACATGAGCGGCACGCGACCAATCAGAAGCCGTGACGTCATGGAAGGTGCTGAACGCGCTCATTTTAAGCAAAGAAGGCTGCCGGTTACTACCAGGGCGCGTCCGAGGGTGAGTATATCCCTATTTTTTATTTTAATTCTTTATTTTTTACATGGATATGGATCCCAGGGCCTGAAGGAGAGTTTTCTCTCCTTCAGACCCTGGGAACCATACACTGGGAACTTCCGATTCCAATTTCCGATACCACAAAAGTATCGGATCTCGGTATCGGAATTCCGATACAGCAAATATCGGCCGATGCCCGATACTTGCGGTATCGGAATGCTCAACACTAATAGTTGCACATCAAATTTATGTATGAGATAGCCAAGATGATTGTCTATAAAATTATGGTTGTCACATGTTTGAAGCTGTAGTGGATGGTGACATATGGAGCCTGAAATTCAAAAGTTGAAAACATTGTTTCCCTTTCCTCTTCATTGTATACTGCCTAGTTCATAATCAAAAACAGAAGGTAGATGCAAGTGTAGCAAAAAAATACCAGCAAAGCGAAAAACCCTTAGCTGGAATCTCACAGACTGACTCCAAACATCAATAGAATGTCACAACATCCAAAAGAATCTATCACCAGAGGTAAACGCCAGCGGGGGGACAGGATATAAAGCTGCACCCAAAAGATGATTGACACGCAAACGAAAACACCTGTGTTAAGCTAAGCAGACTGCAGACAGAAAAGCAGAAAGAGAATCCCACCACAGAACACAAACTCAAGGGATCGAATCCAGGGGCTTGACAAATAGACAGCTAACATCAAGAAATTTGGAGAATGATCCACATAGGATCTAAATAGATTCCTGATTAAAGAGGCAGCACAGCACCCAAAAAGAACAATGCTCTCCCTAAAGAATAGTAGATATACATATAATCGGGGCATAGCAATAAAAAGAGTACATACAGCATGACAATAGGTGAAAAGACTAGAACATGCAAATCCAAACCTAATATAGCAACAAATAAAAGTTAAGAATAAGGGGTGGTCACTGCAAAAAGGTGCTCAGGAGAAAAAAAATAGTCCATAGGAGAGAGATAAACTCCGGCACACTAAGGTAAAGTGAATAAATTTTATTATAACACAAAAATCCAGATGATTGACTCCAAAAATGAAAAATATGAACTGGTATGATTCATACACACACATATATAATTCATTCAAAGTTTCGGCTATCTAGCCTTTTTTCAAGAAATGTCTGTCTTTTTATAGTAAGTCCACTTAAGGAAAAAATTGGGGTATGGGTCCCACTGTAAATATCCTGGAAAAGAAGAATCCGTATGGGTATCTCTGGGAGGAAGGATCCGGAGAAAAAGCAGTGGAAGCATTCGGTGGTTTTTCTATTGAAAAAACCTGATGACACATTCCCCAAGTACTTCACTGTGATGGGATGTTCGGCACGAGTCATTTAATAAAATATCTGATCTGCCAGCTGTAGCTGATGTCACTTGTAAATGTATAATTGTGAAGTAAGAGTATCCAGCAGTGCCCAGAGCTCAGCCAGTAAGGGTAACTTGCAGCCACTGCATAATGAAGCCTGTGACATGTACTGTAATAATTGCCTATCCTTTGTAGCTTCACTTACTACAGAGTTCTAAACTGCTTCTGCTAATTATGCAAATTGTCTCTTCAGAGAGGAAGAGAACTAGAAATCTAGCGCCACCTATTGGAAGGTAGCAATCCTACAAGTCAATGTTGACCCATTAACGAGCCTTGTCACATGACTTAGGATAATAAGCCAAACCAGAATCTCACTTTGCATGATTCTGGTTTGGCTATTATCCTAAGTCATGTGACAAGGCTCGTTAAAGGGTCAACATTGACTTGTAGGATTGCTACCTTCCAATAGCTGGCGCTAGATTTCTAGTTCTCTTCCTCTCTGAAGAGACAATTTGCATAATTAGCATATTTCCCAGAGGAGCATTGCGGCTTTAAGTCTCCTCATCTCGGCATGCTTAGCATGCCAATCTCCACAAGGAGAAACAATACTTCTTGGATATAAACTGCTTCTGGAAATGACCACAGCACATGAACTGCTCATTGGGAGCTCCATGAAATGGTTGATTGTTAGACAGTCTAAACTAATAGTAACTCCTTTCAGACCAGGCGATTTTTAAATTTTGAGCTTTCTTTTGGAACAAAAGTGTATTTATGTGCAAAACAGACAACTTCTTTTTGTTCCTCATATGCTCCTATGTTACCTTGTTGATTCTAATGGACTTCAATAAGTTTGATATTTTTTTCGTATGGTGAGTGTTGTTTATCCTTTATATTTTTGGATCAAAAATTTGTGCCTGCCTGGTATCTCACTGCACTGAGGGTTCTTCACTCCTCCCCCTACTCCCTCACCTCTTCATAGACATTAATGGGAGCTGTAACATGATACCTCAGTGAGATGACAGTCTGTCTTTCTTTGACCAACATAGATTTTAGCCCTTTTTCAAAGTTAATAATGAGTTCAGGAGGCAGGGGGAGGAAATATTTAATCACAAATACAAAAGTTTCTTACTTTTGCTCATACTATTTTGTTGCAATGACAGTGACCATTTGAACACTATATCACTCTTTATATTTAGAATTAATATATAGATTGTATAAAGTTCAGTAAACTTACTTTGCATAATTTACCTTCTATCCATCCGCGTGTGCCAGCTGGTACAACAGACTAAAGCTGCATGCTTCATTCTGCTAAATTTTATTTTTCTTCACTCAACAAGATTATTCTCAGACACATCACATGGTAGGTTTCCTCTTAATCAAATTAGTGCTCAGGAGTTAGTTTAGAGGATTATAAAGGGTTAATCTGCAGGTTAATAGCATTACAAAGCTGTATACTCAGAGCAGTGACTGAAGCCCCACCCGCGCCGCCCCCGTGACTGAAACCCTAACACTGCTGGCGCTGGGGGAATAAAGTTAATTTTTCCCTGCAGCAGTGGCAAAGTACTGGTGCCAGGTAGGTTAACCCCATATTTGCAGGTTAATAGTGTTTTTCTGGTGACGGTTCCCTTTAAGTAGTTGACAGAAGTATTTGAAAGTTGATAATACCTTTAAATTGTGGTTGAAGGTGACAAAACCTGTCAAGGAATGTGGATCAAGCAACTTTTCCTTTTTTTATTCACTTTATTTAATAATTTCACTTAGGTTTTTTGTTCCAATACGTTTTTATTACTGAGTGTTTTCTTACAAGTTTTCTTTTTTTTTTTCTTCATAGTATATTGATTTATGAATGTTTATCAATTATGAATGAATGATTAATTCTGAAAAAGAGAACCATCTTCATCAACATACTACTCTAAACCAGAACTCCTGAAATGCCACTCTGCTATATTTTAGATTCTCTTAGACATGTCTGCATGTTTTTCTACCATTTACAAGAACAAAATTTATATATATACAGTGGCATTTAAAAGTTTGGGCACCCCTGGTCAAAATTACTGTTATTGTGAACAATTAAGCAAGTTGAAGATGAAATGATCCCTAAAAGGCCTAAAGTTAAAAATCACACATTTCATTTGTATTTCAGGCAAAAATACTGTATATAAATATTTTCATCTTTTACATTTTAAAAATTACAAAAAGGAAAATGGGCCAATGCATAAGTTTTGGGTTTGTGTTTGTGTTAAACGTGTTGCCATAGCCTGTAATGCCTCTGAACTTGTCTCTCATCAAACACATTTGGACGTCATTGCTTGTCAATTGCATATGGAACTGTGATATTTTCAAAAGGGGTGCTACCATAGGCACTGTCCATACAGGGTTATGGATAGTGCTTATGGTAGCACCCCTTTTGAAAATATCACAGTTCCATATGCAAGTGACAAGCAATGACGTCCAAATGTGTTTGATGAGAGACAAGTTCAGAGGCATTACAGGCTATGGCAACACGTTTAACCAATGCAGGCTGCTCACAGTAGCATCGTGTTGGAAAATGACTCCTGGAACTGTATGGAGAATGGCTGTGCCACTGGTTCCATGATTGATCCATTCTGTACTGCAAGTGAAATTTGACATCACATACCAAGCCTAAGGCATCAAACAGTGTTTATACAAGCCATCACAAGGCGTTTGCTAGGCATTGGGCATTGGGCTATGAGCCAGACGTTCAGGTACAAGTGTTCCACTGACCTCATGTCCCCCCTTTCAAAGACTATTATGATGCAGAGGAAGAGGGCAATGGCAGCTGGAAGGGAGGTCTATCTTCTACAGTGATGAGTCCTGCTTTGCAGTGATAGCTGGAAATTGGCCTGGAGACCACGTGACAAAATGAAGAGGCCATCTCAAGGGAACCTAACACTGGTCTTACTCTATTAAGTATGGTAGCCAGACCCCTGTACTCTTCAATCCAAATCCAAGGAAAGCTCGGCATTGAATTGATTTGCTCGTGAAACCAGAAGCACGACCATTTATCTAAAATATCCCGTAGTTCTTTTTCATGATAACAATGCCAGTCTCCATGTTGCTTGTGCTGCTGTGAGCAGCCTGTGGGCATAAATCTGCTTCCAAGGTCTGTAGCATTTCAGGACCCTTTTCCCATAAAGGACATCTGGGATGTCATTGGACAGCAATTGTAAAGGGAGTGGTGCATCTTACTCCAGAAAACCCCTGCTTTAGCACAAAACACCAGTCTTAATGATTTGGCCCTTATGTGCCTATATCGTAGTTAATATTACAACCACCCATTATTACAATTTTACTGATAGTTGAATGTGTCTCACAAGGTATCAAAGTTTGAGGACCTCTGTGTAATAGTATTGTTAAAAAAACAAAATGAATTGGATTTTTGATCCACAGAATCATATACTAAGTACTGTAGATTATAAAAAACACTTTTTCCCCTTACATTTGGGAAGAAAAAAAGGGGTGCGTTTTATAATCCGAAGGTATCTTACTTGAGGGGAGGCAGCAGTGGAGCGGGGTCACAAGAGCCAGGGTAGCTGATTCAGGTGAGCTTTGGGAAATTTGCCGCCGGAGGCAGTGCATGCACAGATTGAGATCTCTCCTCCTCCTGAATCAGCAACCTTTCTGAAATGACTGGGTCTGGAGTATTGCCCCACTCCTGCCACCTCCAACCTGCTAAACCAGCAACCTTCGCTCCTGTGACCCGGCTCCACCGCTGCCGACTCCTAGATAAGCTACCGTTAAAACAGATTATAAGGCACACCACTATTTTATTTAAAAATGTTTTTTTCCTATTTTTTACCCCAAAATTTGAGGTGCATCTTATAATACGCACAATAAGGTAGCTATTAAGCAATTCTATTTTTACTGGCTGCTAATATATATATTAAATGGATAGCAAACAAGTATGCTATTGATGACCTCTCATTGGGCTATTAGATTGGTCGGAGTCCCACATTTGGCAGCTCCAAAAATTGTATATGGCCAACTAAAATTGGCTGAAAAAAAGTATATGGAGCTGTGGAATGTTGGCTTTTTCAATGGGTATCATCTGTGACTGTGACTGGTGTTAGTCCTCCACCGAATTGATGTTGGTGATCTCGATACTCTTCTGTTAAGCCCTCCACCAGTCCTGTAACAGTGTCACTTACTAGTGTATTTTTACAATGCAGCAGCGATGATGTGCTATAATGGCACTTGACTACTGCAGGAAATCACTGGTCACAATGTGCAAGTGACATTATAAGTGGTATTACAGCTGTGGCCAATGATTGGCGGCCATTGTCATATACTGGCATAGGATGTTATCTCTGATGCCTGTATACGCATACGCCCCTGGACCAGAACTGGATTTTACAGGAGAATATCAGTTGTTTTTGTGAAGCTACAGAAAATAAAACCAGAAAAAAAAACTGGTTAAAAAATACATTTTACTGTAAAATTTAGCAAAATTATATAAGTGATACAGTTCCTTTAAATATGGAAATATCCTGATGGCTGGAGTAGTAATGCTGCAAAATTTCTCAAGGTCATTGCAATGTATATGGCATTGTATTACATTGGCCCTGCACATAACTGGTATGTTAATAAGGAAAAATGACCATGAATTGTGCACAGTCATGAAAATGAATTATTGTGAGAAATGTATAGTTTGCTTCCAGCTTTAATTGACAGCAATGGAAAACAGCCAAATACCTTGAGGAGAGATAGTGTTAATATATTACAAATATATTAGCAGTGCCAGATTTATGTCAAAAGAGATACATACTTTACTAAGAAAGTTTGATATTTGTGACTCTGCACATATGAAATATTTATGAGATCACTTTCGCAATACATTTAAATAAGTTTTCAAGAGAAGTCTCTTCAGACAGTTCTTGTGTTCAGTATTGAGAACTAATGACTCTCTGTAGTTTAGAGAAATATAGGCAAACAGTAAGTTACTGCACGTTACTATTAGTGTTGCTTTGTTATGGACATGCTCAAACTCTATTTGGGAATTGGAATGGATGCGATTCTCTCATAGGCTTTAATGAACTGAATTATTACTCAAAGTTAGAGCATTCTGCAAACTATTTGGTTTAAGCTTAATTAGAACCTGTCGCTAGATTTACTAGATTCATGCTGTCTGAACCATGGGTAGCATTAATCACAGCCTGGACTGCAGGACTGCAGCCAGGCATGTCTTTCCTTGTGCTACATCTGTCGAGGCCACATTCCCAAAAAAGGCTACCTCGAGCAGACTTGGTGCAAGCCACTTCATCTGGCAGATAGTAGAGGAATCCCGATTTTCACCCTTTAACCTCTGCACAGTGATCTTGTCTTATAACAAGGTCTACTGGATTGCTTCTGTGGAAGGGCTGTGGTCCAGAGGAGCAACCAAGGGCAAGAGAATGGTCTGGTTGCCGGGTCAAAGCCAAGAAGGTTGCAAAAGTGCAAACTCGCCAGGCAGGAGAAGCATCAATAAACAAGCCAAAGTCAAAACAGGAAACACGTACACTACACAAGAGCAGTGATGAGCGGGTATACTCGTTGCTCGGGTGGTCTCCGAGTATTTGTTAGTGCTTGGAGATTTAGTTTTTTTCTATGCAGCTGCATGATTTATGGCTGCTAGACAGCTTGAATACATGTGGAGCTTCCCTAGCAACCAGGCAACCCCCACATGTACTAAGGCTGGCTAGCAGCTGTAAATCATGTAGCTGCTTAGACAAACACTAAATCTCCGAGCAGTTACAAATACTCGGAGACCACCCGAGCGTGCTCGGAAAAACCCGAGCAACAAGTATACTCGCTCAAAACTACACAGGAGCAGAAAGCCCAGACCTTAACCAGAAGAGAACAAAGCTAGAACTGGCAGCTACTAGCAATATGCTTTAGTAGGTTGTGGTGCTTTCCGATTGACTGTCAGACTGGACAGCACTGCAGGTCCCAGCCACCCTAACTGTTCTGTCCAGCAATATAATTGCTGTCTGAAGTTTAGTCATTTTTTATGTCTCAGTTATTACAGACAAGGTATTTTCTGTGTATATTAATCATTCTTGTATTTTTATATTGTAAGGTAACAGCACCATCTGCTGGCGGTTTTGTTGTATACATTTTAGTTTAGTTTGCAACATATCATGGGAAGTTCCTACGGTATTGTGGGATTGCTCCTGTTGCATTGTGGTCTTATTATGACACTGTGAAGGGAACAGCAGCCATTGTTCCTGTATGAGAAACCAAATCACTCTTTTTTCCTTGTAAGCAGCCTGCTCTTAGCATAGTTGGTGAGTCACTATCTTTGTTACAGTCCTGTGTTTGTAAGAATCTTTGCTGTATTAAGTAGCTAATCATCAGCTAGTATATTACCTCATGTTGCTGTGTGTTGTGAATTTGCTTTTTGCTCCCTCTAGTGGTTACTAGTTTTTTGACTCTGGTTTTTCTGTCATTCCTTTTATCCGCACCTGGGTCGTTAGTTAGGGGTGTTGCTATATAAGCTCCCTGGACCTTCAGTTCAATGCCTGTCAACGTAGTTATCAGAGCTAGTCTGCTGTGCTCTTGTCTACTGATCCTGGTTCCAGTTATATCAGCTAAGTCTGCCTTTTGCTTTTTGCTATTTGTTTTGGTTTTGTATTTTTGTCCAGCTTGTTCCTAATCTATATCCTGACCTTTGCTGGAAGCTCTAGGGGGCTGGTGTTCTCCCCCCGGACCGTTAGACGGTTCGGGGGTTCTTGAATTTCCAGTGTGGATTTTGATAGGGTTTTTGTTGACCATATAAGTTACCTTTCTTTATTCTGCTATCAGTAAGCGGGCCTCTCTGTGCTAAACCTGGTTCATTTCTGTGTTTGTCATTTCCTCTTACCTCACCGTCATTATTTGTGGGGGGCTTCTATCCAGCTTTGGGGTCCCCTTCTCTGGAGGCAAGAAAGGTCTTTGTTTTCCTCTACTAGGGGTAGCTAGATTCTCCGGCTGGCGCGTGTCATCTAGAATCAACGTAGGAATGATCCCCGGCTACTTCTAGTGTTGGCATTAGGAGTAGATATATGGTCAACCCAGTTACCACTGCCCTATGAGCTGGATTTTTGTATTCTGCAGACTTCCACGTTCCTCTGAGACCCTCGCCATTGGGGTCATAACAGCTGTGTATTGCAGACTATCTGTATTTTATGCATTGTACAGTTATATATTCTGAAATGCTCATGTTATTCCATTATAGTTTCGCCCCTTCCTGTCACATCTACAAGCACTAAAAGAAGGTTACAACTTTACAGCCTCTTTTTCTTAAAGAAGATAGGGGGTTTAGCTACATGTCTCATTGTACACCCTACTAATGTGTATGAGGACAGCATACTAACCTTAGTGGCTGAAGAGAGGATGGAGCCTCCACCGTCCAGAGCTTCTGGTGCCGATATATTTTGTATCATCAGCGCTGCCTGCAGAGTGAATACAGCGACAGAAGCAGACATCGCAGGAGCGGGTCCTGATGTTTGCCGAACGGTTCACTGAACATACGTGAACCTCATTGAATTCAATGTGAGGCAAATCCAAATGCAGGAAGGCCAAAAAGCTTCCCGAACAGCTCAAATTATAGGCAGTCACAAGGTAAAGTGGCATCAATGGACCAAAAAGTACAAATAGTATAATTGCGCTGTATGGATGCATGGGACAGGGCTTTGACCAGCATTTCTAGCTGAATAATTGATCAGTAACAGGTGGATGAGTGACAAGTAGTGTTGAGCGATACTGTCCGATACTTGAAAGTATTGGTATCGGAAAGTATCGGCCGATACCGGCAAAGTATCGGATCTTATCCGATACCGATACCTGATACCAATACAAGTCAATGGGACTCAAGTATCGGACGGTATCCCTGATGGTTCCCAGGGTCTGAAGGAGAGGAAACTCTCCTTCAGGCCCTGGGATCCATATTAATGTGTAAAATAAAGAATTAAAATAAAAAATATTGCTATACTCACCTCTCCGACGCAGCCTGCACCTTACCGAGGGAACCGGGAGCGTTCTTTGCTTAAAATGCGCACTTTTACTTCCTTCCGTGACGTCACGGCTTGTGATTGGTCGCGTGCCGCCCATGTGGCCGCGACGCGACCAATCACAGCAAGCCATGACGTAATTTTCAGGTCCTCAATGCCTAATTCTAGGCATTCAGGAATTTAAAATTACGTTCCGGCTTGTGATTGGTCGTGTCGCGGTCACATGGGCGACGCGACCAATCACAAGCCGTGACGTCACGGGAGGCAGGAGACGCGCGCATTTTTAAAATTATGTCACGGCTTGTGATTGGTCGCGTGCCGCCCATGTGACCGCGACGCGACCAATCACAGCAAGCCGTGACGTAATTTCAGGTCCTGATGCCTATTTCTGCATTGAGGACCTGAAATTACGTCACGGCTTGCTGTGATTGGTCGCGTCGCGGTCACATGGGCGGCACGCAACCAATCACAAGCCGTGACGTAAGTTTAAAAATGCGCGCGTCTCCTGCCTCCCGTGACGTCACGGCTTGTGATTGGTCGCGTCGCCCATGTGACCGCGACGCGACCAATCACAAGCTGGAACGTAATTTTAAATTCCTGAATGCCTAGAATTAGGCATTGAGGACCTGAAAATTACGTCACGGCTTGCTGTGATTGGTCGCGTCGTGGCCACATGGGCGGCACGCGACCAATCACAAGCCGTGACGTCACGGAAGGAAGTAAAAGCGCGCATTTTAAGCAAAGAACGCTCCCGGTTCCCTCGTGAGGTCCAGGCTGCGTCGGAGAGGTGAGTATAGCAATATTTTTTATTTTAATTCTTAATTTTACACATTAATGTTGTTTCGATACCGATACCCGATACCACAAAAGTATCGGATCTCGGTATCGGAATTCCGATACCCGCAAGTATCGGCCGATACCCGATACTTGCGGTATCGGAATGCTCAACACTAGTGACAAGTGCTCTGATATCCCTGCCAAATTCATGCAACACACATGAAGGAGACCCAACTTGGAGTCCAAACATTTCCAAAAATTAGGGACAGACAGCAGGAAAAATGGCATCAATTCACCCACAGTAGAAATTTAATAATGGCACAGAAGCAGTCAGCATTGGGCCATGCATGAGGTATCAGGGTCTGGGCCAGAATTTACAGCTTTGAATTGGAGTTTCAATTAAGACGAGGTGCGTGAGGGACTCGTATAAGCCTGCTTTGCTGTTAGCCCTAATACATGATGACACTGCTCAAACTGGATATTTGTTCAGCCACACTCGGGTGCCACAAACATCAGTTTCATAAACTACCATTGGTAGAAAAATTTAAGGATAGTAACTAGTGATGAGCAAGTGTACTCGTTGCTTGGGTGACCTCCGAGTATTTATGACTGCACGGAGATTTAGTTTTCATCAAGGCAGCTGAATGATTTACAGCTATGAGCCAGGCTAAGTACATGTGGGAGTTGCCTGGTTGCTAGGTAATCCCCACTTGTAATCAAGCTGGCTAGTAACTGTAAATCATTCAGTTGCTGCGATGAAAACTAAATCTCCAAGCAGTCATAAATACTTGGAGGTCACCCGAGCATGCTCGGGAAAACCCGAGCAATGAGTACACTCGCTCATCACGAATAGTAACACATGTATTTGACAGATGATCAATTAATTTCTCTTAAAAAATACGTTTATTTAAACAATCATAAAAATAACACCAAAAGAAAATCCAAGTGCACAAAAATTGTGATGGACTAATTAATGATATAAACAATGTATTTTATGTGTGACTGCTCAAATATGTCAAATACTTATATAGTCAAGCATGTGTTTAAAAAGAGAGCCACTGTATCGTATCCTCCTCCTTACTGCAGGCTGGGGATGCAAGACCTGCGGGAAGGCAGGGGGACAGAACGGGCTAGTTAAACTAACAGGTACAACCACACATGGCCTGTGAAGTCCTATGTGGCCGATACAGTGGCTCTCTTTTTGAACATTTGTTTGACTGTACAAAGTATTTGACATATCTGAGCCGTCACACATGAAATACATTGTTTATATCATTAATTAGTCCATCACAATTTTTGTGCACTTGGGTTTTCTTTTGGTGTTATTTTTATGATTGTTTAAATAAGGCTACTTTCACACTAGCGTTAACTGCAATACGTCGCAAATGCGTCGTTTTGCCGAAAATACACATCCAGCAAAAGTTCTTGCTGGATACGTTTTTTCGTCATAGACTAACATTAGCGACGCATTTGCGACGCATTGCCAAACGTCGCGTCCGTTTTGCGACGCTTGGGCGTGTGGTAGCGGACCGTCGGGAGAAAAAAACGTTACATGTAACGTTTTTTGCTCCCGACGGTCCGCTTTTTCCGACCGCGCATGCGCGGCCGGAACTCCGCCCCCACCTCCCCGCACTTCCCCGCACCTCACAATGGGGCAGCGGATGCGTGGGAAAAATGCATCCGCTGCCCCCGTTGTGCGGCGGAGACCACGCTAGCGTCGGGAACGTCGGCCCGACGCACAGCGACGGGTTGTTCCCGACGCTAGTGTGAAAGTAGCCTTAACATATTTTTTAAGGGTTATATGTTCACATTTTCAATCCCTTAATATTATTTATACCTTCTTAACATTGTGTTTGCATGGCATGGCCAGCTTCTTGACAAGACCCATTAACATTAACCTGTGGGTGGAAGATGCAAATGAGGTATTCTCTATTGGTGTATTGGTGGGACTGCAGCGCCCCAGAGTCCTGGTCGTTGCAGTACTGTGGCTCCGCCGCTAAGGGGGGCTATGGTATGTCTGATGGCACTGAAGGAGTTCATCTGACCAGGTATCACAGACACCAATACACTTCACAGTCTGGCCTCCAGGGGGAGCTAAGGGTTCTATTCATTAGGCCACTCCTCACAATCTGGTAAAACTGGGGGTTAGGCAGGAAGTTAGGAGAGAAAGCTGACTGGGTTGGAACCAGACAACACCTTGTGGCAGAGGGTGTTGTAGGGAAAGATTCAGAGGGGTCCCTGTCAGGGGTGGGATCCTGACAGAGGCCTAGCAAACAGAGAGAACGTTACGGGACCGTGCCTGCACGATATAGCGGCGGTACCCCAAGAAAGGATAAGAAGCGAAGTTTATTGTGCTGAGTGAGAAACGAGATCAACGCAACAAGGAGAATACCAGTAGGAGTCGTGCTGTAAGACGAGGCAACATCCTATTGAGGCGCATAACCGGTGGCCGGAACGCCGAGGAAGTATAGAGCTCCAAGCCAAACTTCAAACCTACGGCAGGACAGTCAGTTACAGGCGGGCTGTCTCACCCAGACCCAGGAAGACACAAGGGGGGTAACAACAGGAGTGGGGTGACGCTAGAGTCCCGGAGAGCTCCGAGCCTCCCCGTCATACGGGTGCGTCCTAACCGTAAGATCAGGGGGACGTAGAGGGAGAACATCAGAATCGAGTTGTAAGGGAACACGAGAAACAGACACAACAGTTGTGGGTACTATTCCGTAAGCACAGCAGGGGAGGACCACAACACACAAGCGCAGGAAGGTAGGCACAGATTTCCACCTGCAACGGGAACTCTGGAGGTGCCATCGGACCGACCGGACTTGCGCAGCCCGGTTAACCGTATTCCAGATTGAGGACTCAGAAGCCTTCAGTAAAGAGGTAAAGAGACTGCAACCTGGTGTCCTCGTTATTGACCGCGACCGGCACTACACCGCACCATAACATCAGCACCATACCACCACCTTTCATTGTGCGCCACTCAGCAGGGTCACGGACCGGGTCTAGCCACCGTGACAACCCTAGAGCAGAGACTCAGAGGCCCGGTACCGGGTACCCCTCGGCCCTGCGGCAGTGGGGGCGCTGCAGGACCCCCAACAATGTACCCAACAGTAACTCCCTGAAAAGCCTCTTTAATTAGGTATACTCCTCTTTATAAGGAGAACATCAGAGTCTGGTGGGAGATCAAGGGTGTGAAAAATTATATCAAGAACAGAATTGTCCTGAAGGGTCTGAGGATTAACATCTGCCCCTGGCCTCACACCTCAAAACCCCAGTTATTAACAGCCTGGCTCAAGGAATCGGTTGACTCCTCGGTGCGTTTTATGAATCTTCTATCTGAAGAAAAGTGCACATTTCAGGACTCAGCTAAAAAACTCAATGAACAAATTGAGAAACATCCCCAGATCATCACCGATCCTCCACCAAATTTCACAGTGGATGCAAGACACTGTGGCTTGTACGCCTCTCCAGGTCTCCGTGTAACCATTAGTCAACCAGGTGTTGATCTGGTGATGCTTCAGCAAAGCTGGAATTGGGCAGGTTAATCTTTACGGTGGACATATGAATCAAGCCGCATACAAGGTAATCCTGGAAAAACAGTTGATTCCTTCTGCTCAGGCAATGTTCCCCCACTCTGAGGACTATTTTTTTAAGCAGGACAATTCGCCATTCCACACAACTAGGTCAATCAAGGTGTGGATGAAGGACCACCACATCAAATCCCTGTCATGGCCAGCCCAATCTCCAGACCTGAACCCCATTGAAAACCTCTGGAATGTAATCAAGAGGAAGATGGATAGTCACAAGCCATCAAACAAAGAAGAACTGCTTACATTTTTGTACCAGGAGTGGCATAAGGTCACCCAAAAGCATTGTGAAAGACTGGTGGAAAGCATGCCAATAAGCATGAAAGCTGTGATTAGAATATATTGATTTCTGAACTCTTCCTGAGTTAAAACATTAGTATTGTTGTTTCTAAATGATTATGAACTTGTTTTTTTTGCATTATTTGAGGTCTGCAAGCAATGCATATTTTTTTATTTTGACCATTTCTCATTTTCAGAAAATAAATACAAACTGTATTGCTTGGAACTTCGGAGACTTGTTGTCAGTAGATTATAGAATAAAAGAACAATTTACATTTTATTCAAAAATATACCTATAAAGAGAAAAATCAGAAAACCTGAAAATTTTGCGGAGGTCTCTTAATTTTTGCCAGAGCTGTATATATATATATATATATATATACAGTCATGTCTGAAAGTGTTGGCACCCTTGAAATTGTTTCAGAAATGAAGTATTTCTCCCAGAAAATTTTTGCAATTACACATTTTTTATACATGTTTATTTCCTTTGTGTGTATTGGAACAACACAAAAAAAAGTTATGGCTCTGGGAAAGAGGAGAGCGAAAAACGAAAACGAAAAAACAAAAAAGCTCCGGGGGTGAAGGGGTTAATATTCAGGATATTGTAATGTTTTATATATTTAATTGCCATATTATTTATATTAATAATACCTATTAATTATAAAATAGAATGGAATAATTAATTGTAATTACTTTTCAAATACATTTTATATTAATTGCATATGTACATTTATTTTGTAAAATTGTATCATATTTATTTTACACTAATATTCTATTACTACATTAAGATTTATTGGTAGAATTTCTGCTTATTTGTGAAATCCACTGATCATGTCTAAGAATTTATGTCAACATTGCAAATAACAGGTTTTCTTGTATTCCATTAAAAGCCATTGTAAGATATACAACTAGAAAATAAAATGCTAATTGTTTTAAGTACTTTCTCTTCATATTTAGAAATATTAAACTCGCAGGTTTTTACGCACTTGAGGCCAAATGTCTAAATTAAGTGACACTGTAAAATGTAAGCTTTGGTTGACTGAAGCTGTGAATAGTCCGTAGTTAATCCATTTTTTTAGTCGGATTAGCTCTTCAAGACCCACTTGTGAATGCTCTGCAGTTAACAGGCATAAGGAGAGTTTATGAAAAATGCTTCATGAAAAATATTGTTATAAATACAAACTTGACACCTTTCCTCCTGTTCTGTATCATATTTATTAACATTGCAATGAAGACCAGATAGGCACAGATGGACCGTAACCTAAAATGTAGGAGCAACTGTATTTTTAAAACAGATTTCAATAATGCTTTGGTCGAGAAAGTAATTCATATCAGCAGCGGGGTCCAAGATATTTACAGCATGTTAGCTTTTTATGAGAGCACTACATTATTTTTGTTTAATTCATTTGACACAAATGAATAGCCAACTTTGTAATTTGCAGCAGTTCGAATGAGCCAGAGTCAGTGTGTATGTATAGAGCATTTTTACTATAGTTTTAATGAAGGACGAAAAAAAAAAAGATGAAGTACAGTAGGGACAAATGTTGTGCTGTGGCTTCCCTGTGTCAGGATGTTTTCATTTGTTTAAATACAAAAATCCAGTTCCAAAGCAGATTGGCACATTCCTGTAACTGCAATGCTGCCTTGGCTCTACCCGAACCTATTCCTGGCAGTGGAGAACACAGAACCCTTTGTCCTCTCACTGCTGGTTCCAGTGGAGGAGCCAACCATTGTGGCTACTTACGAGGCAAGCTTGGCAGATGAGCTACCCAGATGCCAGGCTCTGGATTGTGCTTCTGTTCGATCTATGGCTGGTCTGATCTTTGGCATCTGCCCTGGCTTTTGAAGCAGACTGTCTGCAAAGCAGGGTGCAGGTTTAGACTTTTCGTCGATTTTCAGGTCCGGAGGTCAATTATTACTGTTACATTTCACACTGTGGTAGCAATTAAATTTTTCTATTAAATAAAACTGACATTAATATTTAGCTAATTCCAGAAGTAGAATATATTTTGCTATAAATTTCCTATTTTAAATGTCTTATTTATTTTCAATTATTTAATGTTACCACCCAACTAAATGACATACAGTAATCTCCTGGCTACTTATCAGAGGCATCTAAAGTAGGAGTATGCAGTGCTCATAAAATGTTAATTAATACTAAAGGACCCCATACCAATTATATGGGGCCACATCTGATGTAAATGGGACCTCTGAACTCTCCCCAGACAGATGATGTGAGGAGAGAGAAGGGTCGGCCAGTTGGAATTTCAATGTCCAATCCTTTATTTTTTGGTTGAGAAAAGTCTCTAAGGCTGGAGTCACACACAATGTATAAAAAATCTGTCCGATTTTGTCTGCTGAGAATCGCACAAATGTTCTCCGCATGGTGATCCGTATCTCATCCGTGTGCAATGCCTGGGTGCGTTTTTTTCTCAAAAAAGTATCCGTGTGTCATCAGTATCTCATCCGTATGGTGAGATTTTCTCACACACTTGCAAAATCAGCAAATAATGGCTGATCCTTTCCTGTTACCTGTCCAATGCCTGAGAATTTCTCGCAAGTCACACTGATGGTCCGTGTGCTGTGCTATTTTTTCTCACACCCATAGACTTGCATTGGCATTTCTCAGCTGAGGTACGCGGACAATCGCAGCATGCTGCGATATCACTCGCATGCTTAATACGGGCGAGAAAAAAATGGATGATGGGAGCTGCCCCATAGATTAACAATGGTCCGAGTTATATGCGATTTTTTATCGCATAGCACTCGTCCGTATTACAGACTAGTGTGACTCCGGCCTAATAGAGATGTATGACAGCACTTTTCCCCGCTGAAAACACAAAAACTCTCAGTTGAGAGGGGATATCAATGGCTATTTAATGTAAAGTTCAGACCAAAAGTTTGGACACACCTTCTCATTTAAAGATTTTTCTGTATTTTCATGACTATGAAAATTGTACATTCACACTGAAGGCATCAAAACTATGATTTAACACATGTGGAATTATATACTTAACAAAAACGTGTGAAACAACTGAAATTATGTCTTATATTCTAGGTTCTTCAAAGTAGCCACCTTTTGCTTTGATGACTGCTTTGCACACTCTTGGCATTCTCTTGATGAGCTTCAAGAGGTAGTCACCGGGAATGGTTTGCTACATAGTTTTCAACCAGGACGCTGCAAATATGCGACCGTCCCGGCTGAAAACCACTGGTGAATAAGCTGTATAAGCGCAGCATCATTCACCAGTGGTGACATCATCACCGGCTTTATCCCACAGTCCAGTGGTCACCTCAGTTCAGGCCGGCCTTTATGATTTCACTGCTGGTGAATGATGCTGCGCTCGCTGCAGCTCATTCACCAGTGGTTTTCAGCCGGGACAGTCGCATAATGGCACCGCCCTGGTTCAAAACTGTTTAGCCCGCAGACTTGGATTACAGCGTGGGACAGAATGATGGACAGGTATGGTGTATTGTTGGTTATTTTATTTTTATTACAGGAGATCGAGGGTGTTGCATGGATTAGGCGAAATAATAAAATGGGAAAACTGTGTGGTGTTTTACTTCATTAAAAGACTTTATTCTGGCCGTGTCTTCATTTAACATTACAACTATAGGATTAGTAATGGATAGGTGTCTTATAGACGCCTCTCCATTACTAAGCCGTGGGCTTGATGTCACCCGAAAGGTGACTTCAACCCCTCAAATATTACCCCACTTACCACTGCTACAGGGCAAGTGGGAAGAGCCCGGCAAATCACCAGAAAAGGCACATCTAATAGATGTGCTTTTTCTGGGCAGCTGCAGGCTGCTGTGTTTAGGCTGGGGGGCCTATATCAATGGCCCCTTACCAGTCTGAGAATGGCAGCCCCCAGCTGTGAGCTTTAGCAAAGCTGGTTGTCAAAAATGGGTGGGACCCCACACTGTTTTTTTTTAATTATTTAAATAATTAAAAAAACAGCATGGGGACCCTCCTATTCTTGATAACCAACCTTGCTGAACTTAGGTTGCAGCCCCCAGCTATGAGTTTTGTCTGGTCGGGTTTTTCATTCATTTATTTCAGAACGACCGCAGGTGGCGGCTGTGGGATACCCCCATCCTTTGCACCTACTGTCACTGTTATTAGCAACAGCAGGTGTCAGATGATGGGGTAACAGTCCCCACCTGCTGTCGTTTGGACGTTATTTTAACACTTTTCATTCTCCTCTGCTTGCAGGCAGAGCAGGGGAGAGCGATGAGAGCCGGCTTCAGCACCAGCCGCCGGGGAACAGCACTTACAGTAGCGCTTTTTCCCGCGACGGCCGTTCGTGTCACACAGAGGACATCAAAGTGTGTTCTTCGGGTGCACGTATGCGGGACGTTTTGCTGTCCATGATGATGGCAAAAAACAGACATGTCAGCTTGTTTTGCCCATGGACACTCCAAGGAAACACACTGACATGTGCACAGACCCAATCATTTGAATGTGTCTACGTGTGTACAGGTCTCCGCTACGTGTGAAAGCTGTCACCACACATATGGGACACACTGACGTGTGAAAGAGGCCTAACCAGACGTCGCGATTTTCTGACTATTCTCATTTGTGGTATCCCCATGACACAGGAAGAGAGAGGGACTAATAAAAGTTGTCCTCCTTTGGGGACAATTTTATTTTTTATTTTACTTAAATGCATGTATTTTCTTATGAAAACTATGGCAATTGGGTTTTATTAAAAATTTAGCAACATTTTGCTTTTACAGACTCTTTTTTTGTTGTTGGCGCGTGCAACTTAGATGAGGTCATTGGTTATAAATCAGCTAAGACAAGCTCAGCAAAAGGCAGATAAAAGGGTTATTAACTCTCAGGCAGACCATAATAGTAGACTCACTGACGAATTCTCAATAAACTCATTCTGCAGCCAGCAATAGACAGTGCTCACAAAGGTAAAGAAGGCAAGCGGTGCAACATTTTTAATGAGAACCAATCACAAAAATTATCTTCATGATTTTCCACCAGTATGAGCTGATCGAAGGACAGGAGAAATCTTAGGTACTAACAAAAAGTTTTTTGGCAATGGATATAGCTTCATCTTGGCCAAGTTTTGGATATCCTTGCCAATATTTGTATGCACACATGTGCAAATATATAGTCTCACGCTGTCAAGAAATAAAGAAGCTTGCACATTTATTTTTATTCAGATAGTTGATGCAAGGGTTTTTGTCTTTAATGATGTATAGTTTGTCTTGTAGAGAGATGCTAGGCGTAGAAGCTTGGTATTTTATTTCAATAATAATCATTTTGATACATGTACATATCTGTCGCTGTTATAGTTTTATGCAGCTGGTTTCTTTCAGCTTCAGTATTAGCTTTGGAAATCAAATATGTAAAACTAGATGTATTTAAAGTAGTTTTGATTGCTTATTTTACTAATAATTAAAAGGTATTACCGCCTTGAATTCATCTTAGCACGTTTCCAGTACCAGGCATTATTCACAGCGCTGAGCATCACATCATGTATTCTAATCTTTGCCAAATGTAGAGATTCCGCTGCTTCGTGCGCTGGTTGGAGTGCGCATGGAGTGTGGTTTGGGAAAATTATCTTTAAAATGTTAACTATGAAGGTAAAGTACGCTTTTCATATGCAAAGGGACTTGCTCTTGAAGGTGTAGAGATGAAAGGTTCTTATGAGGCATCTGTTTTATCCCGGGAGTTACACATCATCGAAAGGTCTTTATTCCATTACTGCCCTCTCAATATGGACTTTATTACTTAAATCATCAACATTTTGCAAATGTGATTGATTTCATCCATATTGAGTGCCGAGGGCCGGTGAAATGCATAAATACCTTGAACTCAAGGATATATCCGTTTTCCAGGGAGAAAATCAGGGTAATTGTTGTTTTTTTTAAAATTTTATTTTGGAATATTTTATAACAAATTTGCCGTTCTGTCTAAATTGCTAGGTTAATATTTTTCATATGTTTTTTGTTGCTACTAAACCATGTAATCTCTGTGCAGTTTAGTATCACTGAGACCCCAGCATTTACAACCAACCTCATAAATCTCTTTCGTTTTTCTAATAAGACACGAAAGTCCTTAATTGGCCTTAATGAAATGCACTTAAAGGGCAATAAACGTGTTTAAGACCCGCTTTCAGGGTGAGCTACGGTACTCTCATCCTGCACTGTGTTAGCCTTTGTGGTAATTAATCACTTATTCATATGAGGCACATCAGTAACAAGATCAAGCTACCACTGCACTACTGCATGATAATAAGCTTCGTACATATCAGGTGAATGCAGCTATTTTTTTCAGATCCTTAGTAAAAAAAAAAAACAACAAAACAAAATGAATTGAGAATGAAAGAGATAATAATTTAACTTTGATTTATGTTTTACACCAGGAAAAAAACAATAAAGAAGAACAAATAAGCAACCAACAGTAATGTGGAATTTAGTTTCTAAATATGCAATTGCTTCAATGGGCATTTGACCATAGGTTTAGTTTCTTAGGAAAGAGATTAAAGGTACCCACTATTTTAAAGAGGTCTCACCATCGTCTTATGTAGAAGATTACACTTGTGGGGGTTATATTGCCTTGAACTTCACTAATTAATGCAATTTAAAAGGAATCTGTGAGAAGGTTTTCCTATGTAATCCGAGATCAGCATGTTTTAAGTATTAAAACACTGAATTCCGTGATGTGTCACTTACTAGGCTATGTGCGGTTGTTTCCTTACAATGAAGTTTTTATCACTAGGATATTACCATTGCTCTGACCACAGTGCACACAAGCACTGGTTTGACCACACCCCTTCTTCTGATAAGCAGTTCACTGTCAATTTACAATGTATATAGAGAGCCTTTTGTAGGCGGGGTTAGCTTTCTGAGCTCTGCAACAGGCTACATTTGAGGGTATGTGCACACGTTGCAGATTTGCCTGCAGATCCACAGCGGATTGGCCGCAGTTTTCCATCAGGTTTACAGTACCATGTAAACCTATGGAAAACCAAATCCGCAGTGCCCATAGTGCGAAAAATACCATGCGGAAACGCTGTATTGTATTTTACGCAGCATGTCAATTCTTTGAGCGGATTCCTCAGGGTTTTACATCTGTTCCAGTATAGGAATCTGCAGGTGGTATAACGCAGGTGAAATCCGCACAAAAAACACTGGAAGTCTGCATTTTACCTGCGGATTTTTAAAAAACGGTGTTGAAAAATCTGCACTCGAATCCACAACATGCATACATAGCATAAGAACTCTGATTGTGTCACATCTGCTGGTGCAGTAACTAAGTGATACATTATTGGAATCAGGGTCTCTTTTCCTACATTATGCTGCTCTCAGATGAGGTAGCAAAATTCTGGTGTCAGACTCCCTTTAAAAAATTTTAACAATGCAATATTTGTTTAGATATTTTATAACTACTGCATGTATATTTTATATGACGGACAATTGTATCTCATGTACTCTGATACATTTCTGTATTTCAAAATTGAAGATAACATTTAAATTAACCCCTTCCTGACATGAACTGAGTTACCGCAAACCGCAGTAGTAGTACGGCGGCACGATTGCACGGCCTCACGCTGAGCGCCGAGGTGATCGCGTGCGGGTGTCAGCTGTATATGACAGCTAAAACCCTGCAGCAATGCCCACGATCGGCACTAGTGCTGATCGTGGGTATTTAACACCCCTGATGCCGCTGTCAGTAGTGACAGCGACATAGAGGGGCATCGCGCAGGGACGGGGGCTCCCTGTGCTCTCCCACCTGAACAAGGAGATGCGATCGCGTTGTTCCGGTGTTCTGGAAGGAGTCCCCGGATCCAAGATGGCCACAGGGCTCCTTCCGGGTCCTGAAGTGA
The DNA here is from genome assembly GCF_051348905.1 of Ranitomeya variabilis. Classification (NCBI taxonomy): domain Eukaryota; kingdom Metazoa; phylum Chordata; class Amphibia; order Anura; family Dendrobatidae; genus Ranitomeya; species Ranitomeya variabilis. The sequence continues at coordinate 103,538,510 of NC_135237.1, forward strand.
GGTGGCTAGCCGGTGCCTGCTCTGAAAGCCTCCTGCACTGCCTGTCAGATCGCTGATCTGACACAGTGCTATGCAAAGTGTCAGATCAGCGATCTGATCTAATATAGTGATGACCCACCCTGGGACAATGTTAGAAAGTAAAAAAAAAAAAAAAATAGAATGTATATATAAAAAAAAAAAATCCCCAAATAAAGAAAAAAAAATTCCCAATAAATCCATTTATTTATGTAAATAAAAAAAAAAACAATAAAAGTACACATATTTGGTATCACCGAGTCCGTAACGACCCGCTCTATAAAACTATCCCACTAGTTAACCCCTTCAGTGAACACTGCAGAAAAAAAAACGAGGCAAAAAACAACGCTTTATTATCATACTGGCAAACAAAAAGTGGAATAACACGCAATCAAAAAGACAGATATAAATAAACATGGTACTGCTGAAAACGTCATCTTGTCCCACAAAAAAAGAGCCGCCATACAGCATCATCAGCAAAAAAATAAAAAAGTTATAGCTCTCAGAATAAAGCGATGCAAAAACAATTATTTATTATATAAAATAGTTTTTATTGTGTAAAAGCGCCAAAACATAAAAAAATTATATAAATGAGGTATCGCTGTAATCGTACTGACCTGAAGAATAAAGCTGCTTTATCAATTTTACCACACGTGGAACGGTATAAACGCCCCCCTAAAAGAAATTCAGGAATTGCTGGTTTTTGTTCATTCTGCCTCCCAAAAATCGGAATAAAAAGTGATCAAAAAAGTCATGTGCCCGAAAATGGTACCAATAAAAATGTCAACTCGGCCCACCAAAAACAAGACCTCACATGACTCTGTGGGCCAAAATATGGATAAATTATAGCTCTCAAAATGTGGTGATGCAAAAACTATTTTTTGCAATAAAAAGCGTCTTTTAGTGTGTGATGGCTGCCAATCATAAAAATCCGCCAAAAAAAATGGTATGAAAGCAAATCAAACCCCCATTCATCACCCCCTTAGTTAGGAAAAAATAATAAAATAAAAAAATGTATTTATTTCCATTTTCCCATTAGGGTTAGGGTTAGGCTTGCGGCTAAAGTTAGGGTTGGGGTTAGGGTTAGGGCTAGGGTTAAGGCTAGGGTTAGGGCTAGGGTTAGGGTTAGGGCTAGGATTAGGGTTGGAGTTAGGGTTGGGGTTAGGGTTGAGGTTAGGGTTAGGGTTGGGGCTAAAGTTAGGGTTGGGGTTAGGGTTGAGGCTAAAGTTAGGGTAGGGGCTAAAGTTAGGGTTAGGGTTGGGGCTAAAGTTTGGGTTTGGATCACATTTACGGTTGGGATTGAGGTTGGGATTAGGTTTAGGGGTGTGGTTAGGGTTATGGTTGGGATTAGGGTTAGGGGTGTGTTTGGGTTAGGGTTTCAGTTAGAATTGGGGGGTTTCCACTGTTTAGGCACATCAGGGGCTCTCCAAACGCGACATGGCGTCCGATTTCAATTCCAGCCAATTCTGCGTTGAAAAACTAAAACAGTGCTCCTTCCCTTCCGAGCTCTCCTGTGCGCCCAAACAGGGGTTTACCCCCACATATGGAGTATCAGCGTACTTAGGACAAATTGGATAACAAATTTTGGGTCCAATTTCTCCTGTTAACCTTGGGAAAATACAAAACCGGGGGCTAAAAAATAATTTTTGTGGAAAAAAAAGGATTTTTTATTTTCACGGCTCTGCGTTACAAACTGTAGTCAAACACTTCGGGGTTCAAAATTCTCAGAACACATCTAGATAAATTCCTTGGGGGGTCTAATTTCCAATATAGGGTCACTTGTGTGGGGTTTCTATTGTTTAGGTACATCAGGGGCTCTGCAAATGCAACTTGATGCCTGCAGACCAATCCATCTAAGTCTGTATTCCAAATGGCGCTCCTTCCCTTCCAAGCTCTGCCGTGCACCCAAACAGTGGTTCACCCCCACATTTGGGGTATTAGTGTACTCAGGACAAATTGGACAACAAGTTTTTAGGTCCAATTTGTCCTGTTACCATTGAGAAAATAAAAATTTGGGGGCTAAAATATCATTTTTTGTGGAAAAAAAAATATTTTTTATTTTCACGGCTCTGCGTTATAAGCTGTAGTGAAACACTGGGGGTTCAAAGTTCTCACAACACATCTAGATAAGTTCCTAGGGCGGTCTAGTTTCCAATGTGGGGTCACTTGTGGGGGTTTTCTACTGTTTGGGTACATCAGGGGCTCTGCAAATGCAGCGTGACGCCTGCAGACCAATCCATCTATGTCTGCATTCCAAATGGCCCTCCTTCCCTTCCAAGCTCTGCCGTGCGCCCAAACAGTGGTTCCCCACCACATATGGGTTATCAGAGTACTCAGGACAAATTGGACAACAACGACAATTTCTCCTGTTACCCTTGGGAAGAAAAAAATTGGGGGCTAAAAGATCATTTTGTGGAAAGAAAAAATGATCTTTTAATTGCAGGGCTCTACATTCTAAACTTTAGTGAAACAATTGTTGGTTAAAAGTGCTCACCACACATCTAGTTAAGTTCCTTGGGGGGTCTTCTTTCCAAAATGGGGTCACTTGTGGGGTGTTTCTACTGTTTAGGCACATAGGGGCTCTCCAAACGCGACATGGGTTCCGATCTCAATTCCAGACAATTTTGCATTGAAAAGTCAAACGGCGCTCCTTCCCTTCCGAGCTCTGCCATGCGCTCAAACAGTGGTTTACCCCCATATATGGGATATCAGCATACTTAGGACAAATTGAACAACAACTTTTGGGGTCCAATTTGTCCTGTTAATCTTGGGAAAATAAAAAATTTGGGGCGAAAAGATCATTTTTGTGAAAAAAAGTGATTTTTTTAACGGCTCTACATTATAAACTTCTGTGAAGTACTTGGGCATTCAAAGTGCTCACCACACATCTAGATTAGTGCCCTAGGGGGTCTACTTTCCAAAATGGTGTCACTTGGCAGTTTCCACTGTTTAGGCACATCAGGGGCTCTCCAAACACGACATGGTGTCTGATCTCAATTCCAGCAATTTTGCATTGAAAAGTCAAATGGCGCTCCTTCCCTTCCGAGCTCTGCCATGTACCCAAACAATGGTTTACCCCAACATATGGGGTATCGGCGTACTCAGGACAAATTGTACAACGACTTTTGTCATCCAATTTCTCCTGTTACCCTTGGTAAAATAAAACAAATTGGATCTGAAGTAAACATTTTATGAAAAAAGTTAAATGTTCAATTTTTTTAAAACATTCCAAAAATTCCTCCTGTGAAGCACCTGAAGGGTTAATAAACTTTTTTAATGTGGTTTTGAGTACCTTGAGGGGTGCAGTTTTTAGAATGGTGTCACTTTTAGGCATTTTCTGTCATATAGACCCCTCAAAGTCACTTCAATTGTGAGGTGGTCCCTAAAAAAATGGTTTTGCATATTTGTTGTAAAAATGAGAAATCGCTGGTCAATTTTTAACCCTTATAACTTCCTAACAAAAAAATTATGTTTAAAAAATTGTGGTAATGTAAACCAGACATGCGGGTAATGTTATTTATTAACTATTTTGTATGATATGACTCTCTAATTTAAGGGCATAAAAACTAAAAGTTTAAAACTTGCAAAATTTTTGCAAAATTTCCATTTTTTTCACAAATAAATGCAAGTCAAATTGATGAAATTTTACCACTATCATAAAGTACAATATGTCATGAGAATCACCAGGATCTGTTGAAGCGTTTCAGAGTTATGACCACATAAAGTGACAGTGGTCAGAATTGAAAAAAATGGCCTGGTCAGGAAGTTGAAAACAGGCTTCGGGGTGAAGGTGTTAAAGGGGTTTTCAATGATCAACAAAATGGTACCCAAACAATTGCATACTTGTAAGACAACAAACCCAGATAGTACTCACAATCCTCCTGGGTCTAGAACTGGCTCTCTGCTGCTGCTCTGGTCTATGTTTAATGGCTGCAACACTGACGTCATGACTATAGGGCTATGGTCACACTATCAGTAAGTGTTCAGTATTTTACATCAGTATTTGTAAGCCAAAACCAGGAGTGGAACAAACAGAGGGGAAAGCTATAATAGAAACACGTCACCAAGTCTGTATTTTTGACCCACTCCTGGTTTTGGCTAAAAAAATACTGATGTGAAATACTGACCAACTACTGATAATGTGACCATAGCCTAGTGCATATTACCTCTGCAGCCCATCACTGAGCTCAGTGGCTCTACTGATGTAGAGAGCATGATCCATAAGTCTCAGTGATTGGCTACAGTGGTGATGTGCGCTGTAGTTTGGATATCACCACTGCAGCCACTACTCAGAAACTGAAGAAGCAGCAAAGAGTCATCTCTAGACCTAAGGATTGTAAGTACCATCTGTGTTCTGTTACAGTTGTGGAGAGCCATACTGGTCCACAGGAGTGTGAGCGCTATCAGTGGTTGTTGATTTACAAGTATGCGATCTTTGTGTACCAGTTTTTTGTTTAACCCCTTAACGACCGCCGATACGCCTTTTAACGGCGGCCGCTAAGGGTACTTAAACCACAGTGCCGTTAATTAACGACGCTGTGGAAAAAGTGAATAGCGCCCCCCAGAGTCGGATTTTCTCTGGGTCTCGGTTAACGGGGGTAGCCGAGACCCCAGAGAACATGATTCGGGGTTTTTTTACCGACCCCCGAGTTGCGATCGCCGGTATTTAACCGTTTACTGGCGGTTACAAAAAAACCCCCAAAAACGCGATTTCCCATTTAATAGTGCAGCGCCCCAGAGTCCTGGTCGTTGCACTACTGATGCTCCGCCGCTAAGGGGGGCTATGGTATGTCTGATGGCACTGAAGGAGTTCACCTGACCAGGTATCACAGACACCAATACACTTCACAGTCTGGCCTCCAGGGGGAGCTAAGGGTACTATGTATTAGGCCACTCCTCACAATCTGGTAAAACTGGGGGTGAGAGAGGAAGTTAGAAGAGAAGCTGACTGGGTTGGAACCAGGCAACATCCTGTGGCAGAGGGTGTTGCAGGGGAAGATTCGGGGGGGTCCCTGTCAGGGGTGGGATCCTGACAGAGGCCTAGCGAACAGAGAGAACGTTACGGACCGCGCCTGCACCTGATCACGGCGGTACCCTAAGAAAGGACAAGAAGCGAGGTTTATTGTGCTGAGTGAGAAACGAGATCAACGCAACAAGGAGAATCACCAGTAGGAGTCGTGCTGTAAGACGAGGCAACATCCTACTGAGGCGCGTAGCCGGTGGCCGGAACACCGAGGAAGTATTGAGCTCCAGGCCTTACTTCAAACCTACGGCAGGACAGTCAGTTATAGGCGGGCTGTCTCACTCAAATCACCTAAGAAGACATAGGGGGCAACAGTTGGAGAGGGGCGACACGAGGGTCCCAGAAGACCTCCAAGCCTACCCGTCATACAGGTGCGTCCTAGCCATATCATCTGGGGACGAAGAAGAACATCAGAATCGAGTTGTGAGGGAACTTCAGAAACAGACACAACAGTTGTGGGGACTATTCCGTAAGCACAGCAGGGGAGGACCACAACACACAAGCGCTAGAAGGTAGGCACAGATTTCCACCTGCAAAGGGAACTCTGGAAGTGCCATCGGACCGGCTGTACTTGCGCAGCCCGGTTAACCGTATTCCAGACTGAGGATCCTGAAGCCTTCAGTAAAGAGGTAAAGAGACTGCAACCTGGTGTCCTCGTTATTTACTGCGACCTGCACCTCACCATAACATCATCACCATCCACACCCTTTTACTGGGCGCCCCTCAGCAGGGTCATGGACCAGGTCTAGCCACCGTGACAACCCCAGAACAGAGACTCAAAGGCCCGGTACTGGGTACCCCTCGGCCCTGCGGCAGTGGGGGCGCTACAATTTCTCTGTCCTCTGATGTGATCGCACATCAGAGGACAGAGAAATGGGGTCCGCGATCGCCCCCGATAGCCCCCCGATACTCACCTGTCTCCCCCGGTGCTCCTTGTGGCTCCCGATGGGCGCCGCCATCTTCTTCCGGCAAACAAATGGCGGACGAATGTGCAGTGCGCCCGCCGGCCGGCACCCGGGAGATCTTTGGGGTCTCGGCTGCCGGGGTAGCCGAGACCCCAAAGAACATGATCGGGGTCGGTTTTTACCGACCTGTTGTGAATTCCGTCTGGGCTCCCTCTGGTGGCCTTTAGCGATACTGCGGGTCTGGAGCTGGGCTCAGCTGCCTCATTTCCTGCTATGCTGGTTCCTATTTAACTCCACCTGCACCTTTGTTTGTTGCCTGCTGTCGTTGTATTCAGTACTGGTTCTGATCTCTCTGGACTTCCTTGTGACCTGTCTCCATCTGGAGAAGCTAAGTCTTGCTAGTTCATGTTTGCTCATTTTTCTCTTGAAATTATGTTTCAATATATGATGAGTTCAGTCCAGCTTGCTTATATGTGATTTTTTGCTTGCTGGAAGTTCTGGGGTGCAGAGTGCGCCCCTCACATCGTGAGTCGGTGTGGGGGTTCTTGTATTTTCTGCGTGGATAGTTTTTGATAGTTTTTGTACTGACCGCACAGATCCCTTGCTATCTTCAGTCTATTTAGCGTTAGCGGGCCTCATTTGCTTAAACCTGTTTTTCATTACTACGTTTGTATTTTCCCCTTAACTCACCGTTATTATTTGTGGGGGCTGTCTAAACTTTGTTTTTTTCTCTGAGGCAAGTGAGGCTTGCTTTCTCTCTAGGGGTAGTTAGTTCCTCAGGCTGTGACGAGGCATCTAGGTTTTTAGGTAACGCTCCACGGCTGCCTTTAGTGTGTTTTGGATAGGTTCAGTGTTGCGGTCAGTATAGTTTCCACATCCCCAGAGCTCGTCCTAATATTCTGGTTTACCTATCAGGTCAGTTTGGTGATCCTACCACTGGATCATAACAGTACAGCAGGCCAGTAAAGAGTTAATGCATCGCAAAAGAGGGATAAGAGAAATCCTGAGTTCATTTTTTTTCTTTCTGCAGTGTGTCTAGCCTCTCTCCTCCCCTTAATCTCTGGGTGGTTCAGAATTCAGCTGCTGCTATGGACCTTCAGAGTCTGTCTTCTAGCGTGGATCATCTCACTGCTAGAGTACAAGGCATTCAGGATTATGTAGTTCACAGTCCTATGTCAGAGCCTAAGATACCTATTCCTGAGTTGTTCTCCGGAGACAGATCTAGGTTTTTGAACTTTAAAAATAATTGCAAATTATTCCTTTCTCTGAGACCTTGTTCCTCTGGTGATCTGGTTCAGCAAGTTAAAATTGTTATTTCTTTGTTGCGTGGTGACCCTCAGGATTGGGCATTCTCTCTGGCGCCAGGAGATCCTGCATTGCAAAATGTGGATGCGTTTTTTCTGGCGCTTGCAGTGCTTTATGAGGAACCTAATCTGGTAGACCAAGCAGAAAAGGTTTTGCTGGCTCTCTCCCAGGGTCAGGATGAAGCAGAGGTTTACTGTCAGAAGTTTAGGAAATGGTCTGTGCTCACTCAATGGAATGAGTGTGCCCTGGCAGCGATTTTCAGAAAGGGTCTTTCTGAAGCCATTAAGGATGTTATGGTGGGGTTCCCCACGCCTGCGGGTCTGAATGAGTCAATGTCTTTGGCCATTCAGATTGATCGGCGTTTGCGGGAGCGCAAACCAGTGCACCATCTGGCGGTATTTTCTGAGCAGAAGCCTGTGTCTATGCAATGTGACAGGATTCTGACCAGAATTGAACGGCAAAATCACAGACGTCAGAATGGGTTGTGCTTTTACTGTGGTGATTCTGCTCATGTTATCTCAGATTGTTCTAAGCGCACAAAAAACTTCGCTAAGTCTGTCACCATTGGTACTGTACAACCTAAATTCATTTTGTCTGTTACTTTAATTTGCTCTGTGTCATCCTACTCAGTTATGGCTTTTGTGGATTCAGGTGCCGCCCTGAATTTGATGGATTTGTCTTTTGCCAGGCGCTGTGGTTTTGTCTTGGAGCCTTTGTAATTCCCTATTTCACTAAAGGGAATTGATGCCACGCCATTGGCCAAGAATAAACCTCAGTACTGGGCTCAAATGACTATGTGCATGACTCCTGCACATCAGGAGGTGATTCGCTTTCTTGTGTTACATAATTTGCATGATGTTGTCGTGTTGGGTCTGCCATGGCTGCAGGCTCATAATCCAGTCCTGGATTGGAAAGCAATGTCTGTGTCAAGTTGGGGTTGCCAGGGGATTCATGGCGATGCTCCTTTAGTGTCAATTGCTTCTTCTACTCCTTCTGAAGTCCCTGAATTTTTGTCGGACTACCAGGATGTATTTCATGAGCCCAAGTCCAGTGCCCTACCTCCTCATAGGGATTGTGATTGCGCCATAAATTTGATTCCTGGTAGTAAGTTCCCTAAGGGACGACTTTTTAATTTGTCTGTACCAGAACATGCCGCTATGCGGAGTTATATCAAGGAGTCTTTGGAGAAGGGGCATATTCGCCCGTCCTCGTCCCCTTTGGGTGCGGGGTTCTTTTTTGTGGCCAAGAAGGATGGTTCTCTGAGACCCTGTATAGATTATTGCCTTCTAAATAACATCACGGTCAAATTTCAGTATCCTTTGCCACTGTTGTCCGATCTGTTTGCTCGGATTAGGGGGGCCAGTTGGTTCACCAAGATAGATCTTCGTGGAGCGTATAATCTTGTGCGTATAAAGCAGGGCGATGAATGGAAAACAGCATTTAATACGCCCGAAGGCCATTTTGAGTACTTGGTGATGCCTTTTGGGCTTTCTAATGCCCCTTCTGTGTTCCAGTCTGTTGTGGATTCTGTTTTTGGGCTCCCTCTGGTGGTTACAACTGGTACTGGGTGACTTTGGTGGGTTGCGGTCTCTGGTTTCCACCTGTCGATCAGAGCCTGGGTGTTTCCTATTTAACCTGGCTTTCCTGTCATTCCCTTGCCGGCTATCAATGTATCAGTGTGTCTCTGTTACCTTTGCTACCTGCTCCTAGGCCTTCAAGACAAGCTAAGTCTGGATTTCCCTGTTTCATGTTTGCTTTCATGTTTTTAGTCCAGCTTGCAGATATGTAATTCTCTGCTGCTGGTTGCTCTAGTGGGCTGAAATTGCCACTCATGTACCATGAGTTGGCACATGAGTTCAAGTAATTTCAGGATGGTATTTTGAAGGGTTTTAAGCTGACCGCGCAGTTCACCTTTTGTATCCTCTGCTATCTAGCTTAAGCGGGCCTCATTTTGCTGAATCTGTTTTCATAACTACGTTTGTGCCTTCCTCTCATTTCACCGTCATTATATGTGGGAGGCTGCTATTTCTGTGGGAATATTTCTCTGGAGGCAAGATAGGTCTATGATTCTTCTGATAGGGGTAGCTAGATCTCCGGCTGGCGCGAGACGTCTAGAGTCCCCCCAGGAACGTTCCCCGGCTGCTGTTAGTTGAGTGTTGAGGTTCAGGATCGCGGTCAGCTCAGGTTCCATCACCCTAGAGCTCGTCCTGTTTTTGCCCGTGTTATGTGTTTAATTCCCTGCCATTGGGAACATGACAGTATAGACGGCCCACAAAGTGTTAATTGTTTGGGCTGAAGCAGGAGAAAAAGAAGTGTTGAAGGGAAATTTTTTTTTTTTTTCCCTCAGAGTTTTGCTGCCTAGCCCTTAATTGCTGTCTAGCTGCTTCTTACCTCCTCTTAACCCTTGAATGGCTCTGACCTTAGCTGTTTAACATGGATGTCCAGAGTTTGGCTTCCAGCCTGAATAATCTTGCTGCAAAAGTTCAAAACATACAGGATTTTGTTGTTCACACTCCTATGTCTGAACCTAGAATTCCTATTCCAGAGTTTTTTTCTGGAGATAGATCTACCTTCCTGAATTTCAGGAACAATTGCAAATTGTTTCTTTCTTTGAAATCTCGCTCCTCTGGAGACCCTGCTCAGCAGGTCAAGATTGTAATATCTTTCCTGCGGGGCGACCCTCAGAATTGGGCATTTGCATTGGCACCAGGGGATCCTGCATTGCTCAGTGTGGATGCGTTTTTTCTGGCACTGGGATTGCTCTATGAGGAACCTAACCTGGAGATTCAGGCTGAAAAGGCTTTATTAGCCCTCTCTCAGGGGCATGATGAAGCGGAAGTATATTGTCAAAAATTTCGGAAATGGTCGGTGCTTACTCAGTGGAATGAGTGCGCCCTGGCTGCAAACTTCAGAGATGGTCTTTCTGAGGCCATTAAGGATATTATGGTGGGGTTCCCTGCGCCTACAGGTCTGAATGAGTCTATGGCTATGGCCATTCAGATTGATCGGCGTTTACGGGAGCGCAAACCTGTGCACCAGTTGGCGGTTTCTTCTGAACAGGCACCTGAGACTATGCAATGTGATAGAATTCAGTCCAGAAGTGAACGGCAAAATTATAGGCGGAAAAATGGATTGTGTTTTTATTGTGGTGATTCAGCTCATGTTATATCAGCATGCTCTAAACGCACAAAAAAGGTTGATAAATCTTTTGCCATTAGTACTCTGCAGTCTAAGTTCATTTTGTCTGTAACTCTGATTTGTTCACTGTCATCCATTTCCGTCGATGCCTATGTGGATTCGGGCGCTGCCCTGAGTCTTATGGATTGGTCATTTGCCAAACGCTGCGGTTTTAGTCTGGAGCCTCTGGAAGTTCCTATTCCTTTGAAGGGAATTGACTCTACACCATTGGCTATGAATAAACCGCAGTACTGGACACAAGTGACCATGCGCATGACTCCCGTTCATCAGGAGGTGATTCGCTTCCTTGTACTGTATAATTTACATGATGTACTAGTGCTTGGTCTGCCATGGTTACAAACTCATAATCCAGTCCTGGATTGGAAAACAATGTCTGTGTTAAGCTGGGGATGTCAGGGGGTTCATGATGATGCACCTCTGATTTCAATTGCTTCATCTACTCCTTCTGAGGTCCCTGCGTTTTTGTCTGACTATCGGGATGTTTTTGAGGAGCCTAAGCTCAATTCGCTCCCTCCTCATAGGGATTGTGACTGTGCTATAGAATTAATTCCTGGCAGTAAGTTCCCTAAGGGTCGTTTATTTAATCTGTCAGTGCCAGAGCATACTGCTATGCGGAATTATATTAAGGAGTCCTTGGAAAAGGGACATATTCGTCCATCTTCGTCCCCTCTGGGAGCAGGTTTTTTTTTCGTGGCAAAAAAAGATGGTTCCCTGAGGCCTTGTATAGATTATCGCCTTCTGAATAAGATTACAGTCAAATATCAGTATCCATTGCCATTATTGACTGATTTGTTTGCTCGCATTAAGGGGGCTAGGTGGTTCACTAAGATAGATCTTCGCGGTGCGTATAATCTTGTGCGGATAAAGCAGGGTGATGAGTGGAAAACCGCATTTAATACGCCTGAGGGCCATTTTGAGTATTTGGTAATGCCTTTTGGACTTTCTAATGCTCCTTCAGTCTTTCAGTCCTTTATGCACAATATTTTCCGTGAATATCTGGATAAGTTTATGATTGTGTATTTGGATGATATTTTGGTGTTTTCTGATGACTGGGAGTCTCATGTTCTACAGGTCAGGAAGGTGTTTCAAGTCCTGCGGGCCAATTCTCTGTTTGTGAAGGGCTCAAAATGTCTCTTCGGAGTCCAGAAGATTTCTTTTTTGGGGTACATTTTTTCTCCTTCTACTATTGAGATGGATCCCGTCAAGGTTCAGGCGATTTGTGACTGGACACAACCTACATCTGTTAAGAGTCTTCAGAAGTTCTTGGGTTTTGCTAATTTTTATCGTCGGTTCATTACTAATTTTTCCAGTGTTGTTAAACCTTTGACTGATTTGACTAAAAAGGGTGCTGATGTTGCTAATTGGTCGCCTACGGCTGTGGAGGCCTTTCAGGAACTTAAGCGCCGGTTTTCTTCTGCTCCTGTGTTATGTCAACCAGATGTTTCACTTCCTTTTCAGGTTGAGGTTGATGCTTCCGAGATTGGAGCGGGGGCGGTTTTGTCACAGAGAATTTCCGATGGCTCGGTGATGAAGCCATGTGCGTTCTTTTCTAGAAAATTCTCGCCCGCCGAGCGCAATTATGATGTGGGTAATCGGGAGCTTTTGACCATGAAGTGGGCATTTGAGGAGTGGCGTCATTGGCTTGAGGGTGCTAGACATCGTGTGGTGGTCTTGACTGATCACAAAAATCTGATTTACCTTGAGTCTGCCAGGCGTCTGAATCCTAGACAGGTTCGTTGGTCGTTGTTTTTTTCTCGTTTCAATTTTGTGGTTTCATACCTGCCAGGTTCAAAGAATGTGAAGGCAGATGCTCTTTCCAGGAGTTTTGTGCCTGACTCTCCTGGAGACTCTGGGCCTACTGGTATCCTTAGGGATGGGGTAATATTGTCCGCCATCTTCCCAGACTTGCGACGTGCATTGCAGGAGTTTCAGGCGGATAAACCTGATCGTTGTCCACCAGAAAGACTGTTTGTTCCGGATGATTGGACCAGTAGAGTCATCTCCGAGGTCCATTCTTCTGTGTTGGCTGGTCATCCTGGAATATTTGGTACTAGAGACTTGGTGGCCAGGTCTTTTTGGTGGCCTTCCTTGTCAAGGGATGTGCGCATCTTTGTGCAGTCTTGTGAAGTGTGTGCTCGGGCTAAGCCTTGCTGTTCTCGGGCCAGTGGGTTGTTGTTATCCTTGCCTATCCCGAAGAGGCCTTGGACGCACATTTCCATGGATTTTATTTCAGATCTCCCTGTCTCACAGAAAATGTCCGTTATCTGGGTTGTGTGTGACCGCTTTTCTAAGATGGTTCATTTGGTACCCTTGCCTAAGTTGCCTTCCTCCTCTGAGTTGGTCCCTTTATTTTTTCAGAATGTGGTTCGTTTGCATGGGATTCCGGAGAATATCATTTCTGACAGGGGATCCCAGTTTGTGTCTAGATTTTGGCGGACGTTTTGTGCTAAGATGGGCATTAACTTGTCTTTCTCGTCTGCATTCCATCCTCAGACGAATGGCCAGACGGAGCGAACTAATCAGACCTTGGAAACTTATTTAAGGTGTTTTGTTTCTGCTGATCAAGATGACTGGGTTGCCTTTTTGCCACTGGCCGAATTTGCCCTTAATAATCGGGCTAGTTCTGCTACTTTGGTTTCTCCTTTCTTTTGTAATTCGGGGTTTCATCCTCGTTTTTCCTCTGGTCAGGTGGAGCCTTCGGATTGTCCTGGAGTGGACGTGGTGGTGGACAGGCTACATCAGATTTGGAATCAGGTGGTGGACAATTTGAAGTTGTCTCAGGAGAAGGCTCAGCAGTTTGCTAATCGCCGTGTGGGTCCCCGACTTCTTGTTGGGGACTTGGTGTGGTTGTCTTCTCGTTTTGTCCCTATGAAGGTCTCTTCTCCTAAGTTCAAGCCTCGGTTCATCGGTCCTTATAAGATCTTGGAGATTCTTAACCCTGTATCTTTTCGTTTGGATCTCCCAGCATCGTTTGCTATTCATAATGTGTTCCATCGGTCGTTATTGCGGAGGTATGAGGTGCCCGTTGTTCCTTCGGTTGAGCCTCCTGCTCCGGTGCTGGTGGAGGGAGAATTGGAGTATGTTGTTGAGAAGATCTTGGATTCTCGTGTTTCCAGACGTAAACTCCAGTATTTGGTTAAGTGGAAGGGTTATGGTCAGGAGGATAATTCCTGGGTGGTCGCCTCTGATGTTCATGCGACTGATTTGGTCCGCGCCTTCCATAGAGCTCATCCTGATCGCCCTGGGGGTTCTCGTGAGGGTTCGGTGACCCCTCCTCAAGGGGGGGGTACTGTTGTGGATTCTGTTTTTGGGCTCCCTCTGGTGGTTACAACTGGTACTGGGTGACTTTGGTGGGTTGCGGTCTCTGGTTTCCACCTGTCCATCAGAGCCTGGGTGTTTCCTATTTAACCTGGCTTTCCTGTCATTCCCTTGCCGGCTATCAATGTATCAATGTGTCTCTGTTACCTTTGCTACCTGCTCCTAGACCTTCAAGACAAGCTAAGTCTGGATTTCCCTGTTTCATGTTTGCTTTCATGTTTTTAGTCCAGCTTGCAGATATGTAATTCTCTGCTGCTGGTTGCTCTAGTGGGCTGAAATTACCACTCATGTACCATGAGTTGGCACATGAGTTCAAGTAATTTCAGGATGGTATTTTGAAGGGTTTTAAGCTGACCGCGCAGTTCACCTTTTGTATCCTCTGCTATCTAGCTTAAGCGGGCCTCATTTTGCAGAATCTGTTTTCATAACTACGTTTGTGCCTTCCTCTCATTTCACCGTCATTATATGTGGGGGGCTGCTATTTCTGTGGGAATATTTCTCTGGAGGCAAGATAGGTCTATGATTCTTCTGATAGGGGTAGCTAGATCTCCGGCTGGCGCGAGACGTCTAGAGTCCCCCCAGGAACGTTCCCCGGCTGCTGTTAGTTGAGTGTTGAGGTTCAGGATCGCGGTCAGCTCAGGTTCCATCACCCTAGAGCTCGTCCTGTTTTTGCCCGTGTTATGTGTTTAATTCCCTGCCATTGGGAACATGACACCAGTCCTTCATGCACGACATCTTCCGAGAGTATCTGGATAGGTTTATGATTGTGTACCTGGATGATATTTTGGTCTTTTCTGATGATTGGGAATCTCATGTGAAGCAGGTCAGGATGGTATTTCGGGTCCTGCGAGCCAATGCCTTGTTTGTGAAGGGCTCTAAATGTCTCTTTGGAGTCCAGAAGGTTTCCTTTTTGGGCTTTATTTTTTCTCCTTCTACCATTGAGATGGATCCAGTCAAGGTCCAGGCTATTCATGACTGGACTCAACCTACATCGGTAAAAAGTCTTCAGAAGTTCTTGGGTTTTGCTAATTTTTACCGTCGCTTCATCACTAATTTTTCCAGTGTGGTTAAGCCTTTGACGGATTTGACTAAGAAGGGTTTTGATGTGACGAATTGGTCTCCTGCGGCCGTGGAGGCCTTTCAAGAGCTCAAACGTCGGTTCTCTTCGGCTCCTGTCTTGCGTCAGCCGGATGTCTCTCTACCATTCCAGGTCAAGGTTGATGCTTCTGAGATTGGAGCAGGGGCTGTCTTGTCACAGAGAAACTCTGATGGCTCTGTGATGAGGCCATGTGCCTTCTTTTCAAGAAAGTTTTCGCCTGCCGAGCGGAATTATGATGTTGGTAATCGGGAGTTGTTCGCAATGAAGTGGGCATTTGAGGAGTGGCAACATTGGCTTGAGGGAGCCAAACATCGTGTGGTGGTCTTGACTGATCACAAGAATTTGACTTATCTCGAGTCTGCTAAATGGCTAAATCCTAGACAGGCTCGATGGTCGCTGTTTTTCTCCCGTTTCAATTTCGTGGTTTCATACCTTCCGGGTTCGAAGAACGTGAAGGCTGATGCTCTTTCTAGGAGCTTTGTGCCTGACTCTCCGGGAGTTTCTGAACCGGCTGGTGTCCTCAGAGAAGGGGTGATTTTGTCTGCCATCTCCCCTGATTTACAACGGGTACTGCAGGAATTTCAGGCCAATAGACCTGATCGTTGTCCACCGGAGAGACTCTTTGTCCCGGATAGATGGACCAGTAGAGTCATTTCCGAGGTTCATTCTTCGGTGTTGGCAGGTCACCCTGGGATTTTTGGTACCAGGGATTTGGTGGCTAGGTCCTTTTGGTGGCCTTCCTTGTCGCGGGATGTGCGTTCCTTTGTGCAGTCCTGTGGGATTTGTGCTCGGGCCAAGCCTTGCTGTTCTCATGCCAGTGGTTTGCTTTTGCCTTTGCCTGTCCCGAAGAGGCCCTGGACGCATATTTCCATGGATTTTATTTCGGATCTTCCAGTCTCTCAGAAGATGTCTGTTATCTGGGTGGTTTGTGATCGTTTTTCTAAAATGGTCCATTTGGTGCCCTTGCCTAAGCTGCCTTCCTCCTCCGATTTGGTTCCACTGTTTTTTCAGAATGTGGTTCGTTTGCATGGTATTCCTGAGAATATTGTGTCTGACAGAGGATCCCAGTTTGTGTCCAGATTTTGGCGGTCCTTTTGTGCTAAGATGGGCATTGAATTATCTTTTTCATAGGCCTTCCATCCTCAGACGAATGGCCAAACCGAACGTACTAATCAGACCTTGGAGACTTATCTGAGATGTTTTGTTTCTGCTGATCAGGATGACTGGGTGACTTTTTTGCCATTGGCTGAGTTCGCCCTCAATAATCGGGCTAGTTCTGCTACTTTGGTTTCGCCTTTTTTTTGCAATTCTGGTTTTCATCCTCGTTTTTCCTCAGGTCAGGTTGAGCCTTCTGACTGTCCTGGGGTGGATTCTGTGGTGGATAGGTTCCAGCAGATTTGGAACCACGTGGTGGACAATTTGACGTTGTCACAAGAGAAGGCTCAGCGCTTTGCTAACCGCCATCGCTGTGTGGGTCCCCGACTTCTTGTGGGGGATTTGGTGTGGTTGTCTTCTCGTTATGTTCTGATGAAGGTTTCCTCTCCTAAGTTCAAGCCTCGTTTCATCGGTCCTTATAAGATTTTGGAAATCCTCAACCCTGTGTCATTTCGTTTGGACCTCCCAGCATCATTTGCCATTCACAATGTGTTCCATAGGTCATTGTTGCGGAGATATGTGGTGCCTGTGGTTCCTTCTGTTGATCCTCCTGCTCCGGTCTTGGTCGAGGGAGAATTGGAGTATGTGGTGGAGAAGATCTTGGATTCTCGTGTTTCGAGATGAAGGCTTCAGTACTTAGTTAAATGGAAGGGCTATGTGTTATGACCCCAATGGCGAGGGTCTCAGAGGAACGTGGAAGTCTGCAGAATACAAAAATCCAGCTCATAGGGCAGTGGTAACTGGGTTGACCATATATCTACTCCTAACGCCAACACTAGAAGTAGCCGGGGATCATTCCTACGTTGATTCTAGATGACACGCGCCAGCCGGAGAATCTAGCTACCCCTAGTAGAGGAAAACAAAGACCTTTCTTGCCTCCAGAGAAGGGGACCCCAAAGCTGGATAGAAGCCCCCCACAAATAATGACGGTGAGGTAAGAGGAAATGACAAACACAGAAATGAACCAGGTTTAGCACAGAGAGGCCCGCTTACTGATAGCAGAATAAAGAAAGGTAACTTATATGGTCAACAAAAACCCTATCAAAATCCACACTGGAAATTCAAGAACCCCCGAACCGTCTAACGGTCCGGGGGGAGAACACCAGCCCCCCTAGAGCTTCCAGCAAAGGTCAGGATATAGTTTTGGAACAAGCTGGACAAAAAATACAAAACCAAAACAAATAGCAAAAAGCAAAAGGCAGACTTAGCTGATATAACTGGAACCAGGATCAGTAGACAAGAGCACAGCAGACTAGCTCTGATAACTACGTTGCCAGGCATTGAACTGAAGGTCCAGGGAGCTTATATAGCAACACCCCTAACTAACGACCCAGGTGCGGATAAAAGGAATGACAGAAAAACCAGAGTCAAAAAACTAGTAACCACTAGAGGGAGCAAAAAGCAAATTCACAACAGTACCCCCCCCTTAGTGAGGGGTCACCGAACCCTCACCACGACCACCAGGGCGATCAGGATGAGCGGCATGAAAGGCACGAACTAAATCGGCCGCATGAACATCAGAGGCGACCACCCAGGAATTATCCTCCTGACCATAGCCCTTCCACTTGACCAGGTACTGAAGCCTCCGCCTGGAGAGGCGAGAATCCAAGATCTTCTCCACCACGTACTCCAACTCGCCCTCAACCAACACCGGAGCAGGAGGCTCAGCAGAAGGAACTACAGGCACAATGTACCGCCGCAACAAGGACCTATGAAATACATTGTGAATAGCAAACGACACAGGAAGATCCAGACGAAAAGATACAGGATTAAGGATTTCCAATATCTTGTAAGGCCCAATAAAACGAGGTTTAAATTTGGGAGAGGAGACCTTCATAGGAACAAAGCGGGAAGAAAGCCATACCAAATCCCCAACGCGTAGTCGGGGACCCACACCGCGGCAGCGGTTGGCAAAGCGCTGAGCCTTCTCCTGTGACAACTTCAAGTTGTCCACCACATGATTTCAGATCTGCTGCAACCTATCCACCACAGAATCCACCCCAGGACAGTCAGAAGGCTCCACATGACCCGAAGAAAAGCGAGGATGGAAACCAGAGTTGCAGAAAAAAGGTGAAACCAAGGTGGCGGAACTAGCCCGATTATTAAGGGCAAACTCAGCCAACGGCAAGAATGTCACCCAATCGTCCTGATCAGCAGAGACAAAACACCTCAAATAAGCCTCCAAAGTCTGATTGGTTCGCTCCGTCTGTCCATTAGTCTGAGGATGGAAAGCAGACGAAAACGACAAATCAATGCCCATCCTACTACAAAAGGATCGCCAGAACCTGGAAACGAACTGGGATCCTCTGTCTGACACAATATTCTCAGGGATGCCGTGCAAACGAACCACGTTCTGGAAAAACACAGGAACCAGATCGGAAGAGGAAGGCAGCTTAGGCAAAGGAACCAAATGGACCATCTTGGAGAAGCGATCACATATCACCCAGATAACGGACATGCCCTGAGATAGCGGAAGATCAGAAATGAAATCCATGGAGATATGTGTCCAAGGTCTCTTCGGGACAGGCAAGGGCAAGAGCAAACCGCTGGCACGAGAACAGCAAGGCTTAGCTCGAGCACAAGTCCCACAGGACTGCACAAATGACCGCACATCCCTTGACAAGGAAGGCCACCAAAAGGACCTGGCCACCAGATCTCTGGTGCCAAAAATTCCCGGGTGACCTGCCAACACCGAGGAATGAACCTCGGAAATGACTCTGCTGGTCCACTTATCCGGGACAAACAGTCTGTCAGGTGGACAAGACTCAGGCCTATCAGCCTGAAATCTCTGCAACACACGTCGCAGATCCGGAGAAATAGCTGACAAGATAACTCCATCTTTAAGAATACCAACAGGATCAGCGACTCCAGGAGCATCAGGCACAAAGCTCCTAGAAAGAGCATCGGCCTTCACATTCTTTGAACCAGGTAAATACGAGACAACAAAATCAAAGCGGGAGAAAAACAATGACCAGCGGGCCTGTCTCGGATTAAGGCGTTTAGCAGACTCGAGATACATCAGATTTTTGTGATCAGTCAAGACCACCACACGATGCTTAGCACCCTCGAGCCAATGACGCCACTCCTCAAATGCCCATTTCATGGCCAACAACTCCCGATTGCCCACATCATAATTTCGCTCGGCAGGCGAAAACTTCCTAGAGAAAAAGGCACAAGGTTTCATAACAGAGCAACCAGGGCCTCTCTGCGACAAAACGGCCCCTGCCCCAATCTCCGAAGCATCCACCTCAACCTGAAAGGGAAGTGAGACGTCAGGCTGGCACAAAACAGGCGCCGAAGTAAACCGGCGTTTCAACTCCTGGAAAGCCTCCACGGCAGCAGGAGCCCAGTTAGCTACATCGGAGCCCTTCTTGGTCATATCCGTCAAAGGTTTCACAATGCTAGAAAAATTAGCGATAAAACGACGGTAGAAGTTAGCGAAGCCCAAGAACTTCTGAAGACTCTTAACTGACGAGGGCTGAGTCCAATCAAGAATAGCTCGGACCTTGACTGGGTCCATCTCCACAGCAGAAGGGGAAAAAATGAACCCCAAAAAGGGAACCTTCTGTACACCAAAGAGACACTTTGAGCCCTTGACAAACAAAGAATTTTCACGCAAAATTTTAAAGACCAACCTGACCTGCTCCACATGCGAATCCCAATTATCAGAAAAAACCAAAATATCATCCAGATAAACAATCAAAAATTTATCCAGATACTTCCGGAAAATGTCATGCATAAAGGACTGAAAAACTGAAGGCGCATTGGAGAGCCCAAAAGGCATCACCAAGTACTCAAAATGACCTTCGGGCGTATTGAATGCGGTTTTCCATTCATCACCTTGCTTAATGCGCACAAGGTTGTACGCACCACGAAGGTCTATCTTGGTGAACCACTTGGCACCCTTAATCCGGGCAAACAAGTCAGACAACAGCGGTAAAGGATACTGAAATTTGACAGTGATCTTATTTAAAAGCCGATAATCAATACAAGGTCTCAAAGATCCGTCCTTTTTTGCCACAAAAAAGAATCCCGCACCAAGAGGGGAAGAAGACGGACGAATATGTCCTTTCTCCAGAGACTCCTTGATATATGAACGCATAGCGGTATGTTCAGGTACCGACAGATTAAACAGTCTTCCCTTAGGAAATTTACTGCCTGGGATCAAATCTATAGCACAGTCACAGTCCCTATGAGGAGGCAGTGCACTGGACTCAGACTCACTGAAGACGTCCTGATAATCAGACAAATACTCCGGAACTTCCGAAGGCGTAGAAGAAGCAATAGACACAGGCAGGGAATCCCCATGAATACCACGACAGCCCCAACTTGAGACTGACATAGCCTTCCAGTCCAGGACTGGATTATGGGTCTGTAACCATGGCAGCCCTAAAACAACCAAATCATGCATTTTATGTAAAACCAGGAAACGTATCACCTCGCGGTGTTCAGGAGTCATGCACATGGTAACCTGTGTCCAATACTGCGGTTTATTTGCTGCCAATGGTGTAGCATCAATACCCCTAAGAGGAATAGGATTTTCTAATGGTTCAAGAGTAAAACCACAGCGCTTAGCAAATGAGAGATCCATGAGACTCAGGGCAGCACCTGAATCTACAAACGCCATGACAGGATAAGATGACAGTGAGCAAATCAAAGTTACAGACAGAATAAATTTAGGTTGCAAATTACCAACGGTGACAGGACTAACAACCTTAGCTATACGTTTAGAGCATGCTGAGATAACATGTGTAGAATCACCACAGTAGTAGCACAAGCCATTCCGGCGTCTATGAATTTTCCGCTCATTTCTAGTCAGGATTCTATCACATTGCATTAAATCAGGTGTCTGTTCAGACAACACCATGAGGGAATTTGCGGTTTTTCTATCACATTGCACCGAATTAGGTGTCTGTTCAGACAACACCATGAGGGAATTTGCGGTTTTGCGCTCCCGCAACCGCCGGTCAATTTGAATAGCCAGTGCCATAGTATCATTCAGACCTGTGGGAATGGGAAAACCCACCATAACATTCTTAATGGCTTCAGAAAGGCCATTTCTAAAATTAGCGGCCAGTGCACACTCGTTCCAAAGTGTCAGCACGGACCATTTCCGAAATTTTTGGCAATACACTTCAGCCTCGTCCTGCCCCTGAGACATAGCCAGCAAGGCCTTTTCTGCCTGAATCTCAAGATTGGGTTCCTCATAAAGTAAACCGAGCGCCAGAAAAAACGCATCAAGATCAGCCAATGCCGGATCTCCTGGCGCCAGCGAAAAAGCCCAATCCTGAGGGTCGCCCCGTAAGAACGAAATAACAATTTTTACTTGCTGAGCAGAATCTCCAGATGAGCAGGGTCTCAGGGACAAAAACAATTTACAATTATTCACGAAATTCCTAAACTTAAACCTGTCTCCGGAAAACAGTTCAGGAATCGGTATTTTAGGTTCTGACCTAGGATTTCTGATAACATAGTCTTGTATGCCCTGCACACGAGTAGCCAGCTGGTCCACACTTGTAATCAAGGTCTGGACATTCATGTCTGCAGCAAGCATAGCCACTCTGAGGTAAAGGGGAAGAAGAAAAAAAAAAAAAAACTCAGAATCTTCTTTCTTATAATCCCTCTTCTGCAATGCATTAAACATTTAATACTGGCCTGGCAAACTGTTATGACCCCAATGGCGAGGGTCTCAGAGGAACGTGGAAGTCTGCAGAATACAAAAATCCAGCTCATAGGGCAGTGGTAACTGGGTTGACCATATATCTACTCCTAACG
Organism: Ranitomeya variabilis; assembly: GCF_051348905.1. Taxonomy (NCBI): domain Eukaryota; kingdom Metazoa; phylum Chordata; class Amphibia; order Anura; family Dendrobatidae; genus Ranitomeya; species Ranitomeya variabilis. Next base: position 103,560,303 of record NC_135237.1, read on the forward strand.
CCAACACTAGAAGTAGCCGGGGATCATTCCTACGTTGATTCTAGATGACACGCGCCAGCCGGAGAATCTAGCTACCCCTAGTAGAGGAAAACAAAGACCTTTCTTGCCTCCAGAGAAGGGGACCCCAAAGCTGGATAGAAGCCCCCCACAAATAATGACGGTGAGGTAAGAGGAAATGACAAACACAGAAATGAACCAGGTTTAGCACAGAGAGGCCCGCTTACTGATAGCAGAATAAAGAAAGGTAACTTATATGGTCAACAAAAACCCTATCAAAATCCACACTGGAAATTCAAGAACCCCCGAACCGTCTAACGGTCCGGGGGGAGAACACCAGCCCCCCTAGAGCTTCCAGCAAAGGTCAGGATATAGTTTTGGAACAAGCTGGACAAAAAATACAAAACCAAAACAAATAGCAAAAAGCAAAAGGCAGACTTAGCTGATATAACTGGAACCAGGATCAGTAGACAAGAGCACAGCAGACTAGCTCTGATAACTACGTTGCCAGGCATTGAACTGAAGGTCCAGGGAGCTTATATAGCAACACCCCTAACTAACGACCCAGGTGCGGATAAAAGGAATGACAGAAAAACCAGAGTCAAAAAACTAGTAACCACTAGAGGGAGCAAAAAGCAAATTCACAACAGCTATGGTCAGGAGGATAATTCCTGGGTTGTCGCCTCTGATGTCCATGCGGCCGATTTGGTTCGTGCCTTTCATTCGGCTCGTCCTGATCGGCCTGGGGGCTCTGGTGAGGGTTCGGTGACCCCTCCTCAAGGGGGGGGTACTGTTGTGAATTCCGTCTGGGCTCCCTCTGGTGGCCTTTAGCGATACTGCGGGTCTGGAGCTGGGCTCAGCTGCCTCATTTCCTGCTATGCTGGTTCCTATTTAACTCCACCTGCACCTTTGTTTGTTGCCTGCTGTCGTTGTATTCAGTACTGGTTCTGATCTCTCTGGACTTCCTTGTGACCTGTCTCCATCCGGAGAAGCTAAGTCTTGCTAGTTCATGTTTGCTCATTTTTCTCTTGAAATTATGTTTCAATATATGATGAGTTCAGTCCAGCTTGCTTATATGTGATTTTTTGCTTGCTGGAAGTTCTGGGGTGCAGAGTGCGCCCCTCACATCGTGAGTCGGTGTGGGGGTTCTTGTATTTTCTGCGTGGATAGTTTTTGATAGTTTTTGTACTGACCGCACAGATCCCTTGCTATCTTCAGTCTATTTAGCGTTAGCGGGCCTCATTTGCTTAAACCTGTTTTTCATTACTACGTTTGTATTTTCCCCTTAACTCACCGTTATTATTTGTGGGGGCTGTCTAAACTTTGGGGTTTTTTCTCTGAGGCAAGTGAAGCTTGCTTTCTCTCTAGGGGTAGTTAGTTCCTCAGGCTGTGACGAGGCGTCTAGGTTTTTAGGTAACGCTCCACGGCTGCCTTTAGTGTGTTTTGGATAGGTTCGGTGTTGCGGTCAGTATAGTTTCCACATCCCCAGAGCTCGTCCTAATATTCTGGTTTACCTATCAAGTCAGTTTGGTGATCCTACCACCGGATCATAACACCGACCCCTGTTTTGCGATCACCGGTAATTAACTGTTTACCGGCGACCGCAAAAAAAAAAAAAAAGCGATGTGTAATTCTCTGTCCTCTGATGTGATCGCACATCAGAGGACAGAGATATAGGGGGATTCGGGGACCCTATCATACTTACCGGTGTCCCTGGGTCCTCCTGTGTCCTCTTTTGACTGCCAGCTTCTTCCTTCTGTAAGAAAATGGCGGGTGCATGAGCAGTGCGCCCGCCATGATCTGCTGGCCAGCAGCTAGAGGAGTCGGGGCTAAATTTAGGGTTAGGGCTAGGGTTAGGGCTTGGGCTAGGGCTAGGGTTAGGGCTAGGGTTAGAGTTAGGGTTAGGGTTGGGGCTAAATTTAGGGTTAGGGTTGGGGCTAAATTTAGGGTTAGGGTTGGGGCTAAATTTAGAGTTAGGGCTGGGGCTAAATTTAGGGTTAGGGTTGGGGCTAAAGTTAGGGCTAGAGTTAGAGTTGGGGCTAAATTTAGGGTTAGGGTTGGGGCTAAATTTAGGGCTAGGGTTGGGGCTAAAGTTAGGGCTAGGGTTAGAGTTGGGGCTAAATTTAGGGTTAGGGTTGGTGCTAAAGTTAGGGTTAGGGTTTAGGGCTAAAGTTAGGGCTAGGGTTGGGGCTAAAGTTAGGACTAGGGTTGTGGCTAAAGTTATGGTTAGAGTTGGGATTAGGGTTTGGATTAGGGTTGGCATTAGGGTCACTTTTGGGATAAGGGTTAGGTTTGGGATTAGGGTTAAGGTTAGGGTTGGGATTAGGGGTATATTGGGATTAGGGTTAGGGTTGAGGTTAGGGTTGAGATTAGGATTAGGGGTGTGTTGGATTTAGGGTTCTGATTAGGGTTATGGTTGTTTTGGGGTTAGGGTTGCGATTATCCTTAGGGTTGTGTTTAGGATTATGGATCGGGTTGGCATTAGGGTTAGGGGTGTGTTGGGGTTAGGGTTGGAGTTAGATTTGGCGGGTTTCCACTGTTTAGGTACATCAGGGGGTCTCTAAACGCCACAGCCAATTTTGCGCTCAAAAAGTCAAATGGTGCTCCCTCCCTTCCGAGCTCTGCCGTGCACCCAAACAGTGGTCCCCCCACACATGGGGTATCAGTGTACTCAGAACAAATTGGACAACAACATTTGGGGTCCAATTTCTCTTGTTACCCTTGTCAAAATAAAAATTTGGGGGCTTAAAAATCTTTTTTGTGGGAAAAAAAATTTATTTTTATTTTCACGACTCTGCATTATAAACTTCTGTGAAGCACTTGGGCATTCAAAGTTCTCACCACACATGTAGATAAGTTCCTTGGGGGGTCTAGTTTCCAAAATGGGGTCACTTGTGGGGGGTTTCTACTGTTTAGGTACATCGGGGGCTCTGCAAACGCAACATAACGCCCGCAGACCATTCTATCAAAGTCTGCATTCCAAAACGGCACTCCTTCCCTTCTGAGCTCTGCCATGCGCCCAAACAGTGGTTTACCCCAACATATGGGGTATCAGCCTACTCAGCATAAATTGCACAATAAATTTTGGGGTCCAATTTCTCCTGTTACTCTTGTGAAAGCAAAAATTTGGGGGTGAAAAATCATTTTTGTGGAAAAAATATGATTTATTTTATTTTCATGGCTCTACATTATAAACTTCTGTGAAGCAGTTGGGGGTTCATAGTGCTCATCATTAGTGTTGAGCATTCCGATGCTGCAAGTATCGGGTATCGGCCGATACTTGCTGTATCGGAATTCCGATACCGGGATTCCGATACTCTTGTGGTATCGGGTATCGGGTATCGGAACAACATTAATGTTAAAATGTGTAAAATAGAGAATTAAAATAAAAAATATCGCTATACTCACCTGTCCGACGCAGCCGGGACCTCAGCGCAGGAACCGGCAGCGTTGTTTGTTTAAAATTCCCGCTTTTACATGGTTACGCGAAGTCCCGGCTTGTGATTGGTCAGGGCGGCCATGTTGCCGGGCCGCGGACCAATCACAGCAAGCCGTGACGAAAATACGTCACGGCTTGCTGTGATTGGTCCGCGTCCCGGCAACATGGCCGCCATTAACCAATCACAAGCCGTGACGTCACGGGAGGCTGGAAACGCGCTCATTTTAAAAAGGGCGCGTGTCCAGCCTCCCGTGACGTCACGGCTTGTGATTGGTTGCGTCGCGGTCAACCAATCACAAGCCGGGAGGCTGGACACGCGCCCATTTCAAAATGAGCGCGTCCAGCCTCCCGGCTTGTGATTGGTTGATCGCGGCGCAACCAATCACAAGCCGTGACGTCACGGGAGGCTGGACACGCGCCCATTTCAAAATGAGCGCGTCCAGCCTCCCGGCTTGTGATTGGTTGATCGCGGCGCAACCAATCACAAGCCGTGACGTCACGGGAGGCTGGACACGCGCCCATTTTAAAATGAGCGCGTGTCCAGCCTCCCGTGACGTCCCGGCTTGTGATTGGTCAGGGCGGCCATATTGCCGGGACGCGGACCAATCACAGCAAGCCGTGACGTAATTTCGTCACGGCTTGCTGTGATTGGTCCGCGTCCCGGCAACATGGCCGACCTGACCAATCACAAGCCGGGAATTCACGTAACCAAGTAATAGCGCGATTTTTAAACAAACAACGCTGCCGGTTCCCTCGCTGAAGTCCCGGCTGCGTCGGACAGGTGAGTATAGCGATATTTTTTATTTTAATTCTTTCTTTTACACATTTATATGGTTCCCAGGGCCTGAAGGAGAGTTTCCTCTCCTTCAGACCCTGGGAACCATCAGGGATACCGTCCGATACATGAGTCCCATTGACTTGTATTGGTATCGGGTATCGGTATCGGATTGGATTCCGATACTGTGACGGTATCGGCCGATACTTTCCGATACCGATACTTTCAAGTATCGGACGGTATCGCTCAACACTACTCATCATACATCTAGATAAGCTCTTTGGGGGTCTAGTTTCCAAAATGGGGTCACTTGTGGGGGGTTTCTACTGTTTAGGTACATCAGGAGCTCTGCAAATGCAACATGACGCCCGCAGACCATCCCATCAAAGTCTGCATTCCAAGCGGCGCTCCTTCCCTTCCGAGCCCCGATGGGTGCCCAAATAGTGCCCCCACCCACATATGGGGTATCAGCGTACTCAGGACAAATTGGTCAACAGATTTTGGGGTCCAATATCTCCTGTTACCCTTGAGAAAATAAAAAATTGCAGGCTAAAAAATCATTTTTGAGAGAAGAAAAAGGATTTTTTATTTTCACGGCTCTACTTTATACATTTCTGTGAAGCACTTGGGGGTTTAAAGTGCTCACCACACATCTAGATAAGTTCCTTAAGGGGTCTAGTTTCCAAAATGGTGTCACTTGTGGGGGGTTTCTACTGTTTAGGCACATCAGGGGCTCTCCAAACGCGACATGGCGTCCGATCTCAATTCCAGCCAATTCTACATCGAAAAAGTAAAACGGCACTCCTTCTCTTCCAAGCTCTGCAGTGCGCCCAAACAGTGATTTACCCCCACATATGGGGTATCAATGTACTCAGGAGAAATTGTACAACAACTTTTGTGGTCTAATTTCTCCTGTTACCCTTGTCAAAATAAAAATTTGGGGGCAAAAAGATCATTTTTATAGAAAAAATGCGACTTTTTATTTTCACGGCTCTACGCTATAAACTTCCGTGAAGCACCTGGGGGTTTAAAGTGCTCATCACACATCTAGTTAAGTTCCTTAAGGGGTCTAGTTTCCAAAATGGTGTCACTTGTGGGGGGTTTCCACTGTTTAGGCACATCAGGGGCTCTCTAAACGTGACATGGCATCCGATCTCAATTCCAGGTAATTCTGCATTGAAATAGTCAAACGGCGCTCCTTCTCTTCCAAGCTCTGTGGTGCGCCCAAACAGTGGTTTACCCCCACATATGGGGTATCGGCGTATTCAGGAGAAATTGCACAACAACATTTATGGTTAAATTTCTGTTTTTACACTTGTGAAAATAAAAAAAATGGTTCTGAAGTAAAATGTTTGCAAAAAAAGTTAAATGTTCATTTTTGCCTTCCACATTGTTTCAGTTCCTGTAAAGCACGTAAAGGGTTAATAAACTTCCTGAATTTGGTTTAGAGCACCTTGAGGGGTGAAGTTTTTAGAATGGTGTCACACTTGGTTATTTTCTATCATATAGACCCCTCAAAATGACTTCAAATGTGATGTGGTCCCTAAAAAAAATTGTGTTGTAAAAATGAGAAATTGCTAGTCAACTTTTATCCCTTATAACTCCCTAACAAAAAAAAATTGTTTCCAAAATTGTGCTGATGTAAAGTAGACATGTGGAACTGTTATGTATTAACTATTTTTTGTGACATATCTCTCTGATTTAAAGGGATAAAAATACAAAGTTTGAAAATGGCAAAATTTTAATTTTTTTTGCCATATTTCTGTTTTATTCATAAATAATCGCAAGTAATATCGAAGAAATGTTACCACTAACATGAAGTACAATATGTCACGAAAAAACACTCAGAATCAGCAGGATCCGTTGAAGCGTTCCAGAGTTATAACCTCATAAATTGACAGTGGTCAGAATTGTAATAATTGGCCTTGTCATTAAGTACCAAATTGGCTCTGTCACTAAGGGGTTAAAGTGGAAAACCTCTTTAATGATAAGAATTAGAGCAGAAAATATTTTATGTCAGGAACACTGTTTACAGGAGGTGCATAGGTTTTAGTTTCAAGTGTGCTCTGAGCCCAAAAAAGATCTGCCTGCCCTAAGAAGTCTAAACTTCAAATGACCAACAAAGGTTGTGGGCTCTTTTACATATTCTGCACTCGGGGTCAGAAGCTTGATGTTACACTTCGCAAGTAAGTATTTAATATGACTAGAACAATAAAGAGAAAATAGTAACCGGCACTGAACCGCTGTATATCTGATCAATCTCCCATGTGATCTTGCATGGAGTGATTGCTGTTAGCCTCTAATGAAGATTAGGTGGTGCTCCGCATAACATGTGCAAAAGTCCAAAATTAAGCAAGTAAAAGAAAGAAATGCGGCACTCACCATTTGTCTTCAGCTAAAACATGTCCTTTATTTAGCACTTTACATCTTCAAAAACATGCTGCGGCATCGGCAGAAATGTACGAGGGAGCGGGGGAGTGACAAAGGCGGACGACGGCCGTTTCGCGCTCGGGTGCTTCTACGGGTCCATTGGACCCGTGAGTGCCGCATTTCTTTCTTTTACTTGCTTAATTTAATATGACTATTATTATTATCATTTAATTTTACAGCACTATTGATTCCATGTTGCTGTTCATGAGACGGGGTAACAAACAAAACACAAATAGAAATTACAACAAACAAACTAATAGTGACAGACAGGTACAGAGGGGCGAGGACCCTACCCTTGCAGGCTTACATTCTGCAGGCTATGATACAAAATCTAAAGTACTACACACTATAAATAGAGAGGTCAAACCTAAAATCCTTAAAAAAGTGGATATCCTTCCAGACCTTAGCAGGAATGTCTACGATAGTAAGGCAGAAGTTGCAGTCAGAATAGCTTTACAAACCATATGAATCTTTGAAGAAGCCGTACATAACATACATTGTAACTGGAAGTGAAAGCACATGACTACATCAGTATCAGCTGGATATGCAGGTCTGCCAACCATACGTGGATCTCAGGAGGAGGTCTAATATCTTTGCGCTCCCGCCAACTGTTAGGTTCCCTTTAAGAGAGTGATGTTCTAGATGGGCACTATATTCTGTATGATCTGCAGTAACATGTTCATTATGATTCTCTTGTTTTAGTGTGTCGCTTCCTGTACGACCTGCAGAAAATAATCGACTGACCAATAGAAGTTTTGAGATTTATATTAGAGCCTATGATGTCCATAAGGAGAATGTACCCAAATTACTGAACTTGGACTCAAACTGTATCTCGCCCTACTCCCCAGGATACTTCTGAAGGTGAAGATGCCGGGGCCTCTACCCTTGCCATATCTCCTGAATTAGCCCTCCGTCTGTTCTCTTCCCCCATCCAGGGAAAAGGGGCGATACTGTGCACCATAGTACATCAATCCGACAAACAAGACAACACAAACAAGAGTCAACAGAAAGCTCCAGGCATACAAATATTCACTCATATATAACAGAGGAATGCACCGGGGCGTGGAGGTAGGGAATAAACCAGAATAGAGAAGGATAGAGAATTACACATACAAACCAAGCAACAGTCACTGATAACTCCTCCAACTCTCCTCATATGAATTCCTCTCCCTCCATTAGCCTTGCAGCTAGCTCTGACAAGGATTTGTAACAGAGCCCAGATTATAAAGGGGAAAGGAGTGGCTAACCGAGCTCAGCTGTGAGCACAGGGATTTCCAACATGGTTGATTAACCCTTGTTTTGCCAGAAGGAATAAGCACATTTAAAATGAAGGGGAAGTGCTTCTTCTCAGTGCCCGAGTAGGAACACATCAGATGCTGAGGTCTTCTGGTTCCACAGTGTCGCGGTAACCCTGTGACAGCGGACTAATGCCGTTTTGCCAAACAATATTTGTGATATGACTGCCTTCACGGTGCTCTGTCACATTATTTTTCCTCCCCACGTCTGGGCAGCAGTGTTAGGAGCCCCTAGTCCATTATATGTACTGTACATGATTTTTCATACCAATACACTTCATTTTTTCTCTCTCTGGCTTTCTCCTCCTTGTTCTGGACATTTAGTGGCTTATCAGTATTGCGATTTACTGCAAATTTACTTGATACAAATAAAATTTTGGGGAAAATTTGTCAAACTTTCAAAAGATATGCTCATCGCTAGCGACCTCCTGTTAAACTTGTTAAATACAATTTAGAATTTTACTAAATGTTTCAATACAATTTTATTTGTTTAACTGCAATATCAGTGTTATCTTTGGGAGCTCAGGATTACAACTAGAGTTGAGTGAATATGTTCAGAATCGGTCGCCGAATCTGAATTTGTCATATTCGTGCCATATTGGTACCCTATTTGTGCCAAATTTTTGTTTGATGATCGATTATGAACATATTCAGTCATTTCTACTCCCCTTCACTCCAATGACGTTCGGCTGTGTTCGGTGAATATTGCAAATACAATATTCGACGCTGATCGTAATCGAAGTTTGAAAAATTTGCTCAACTTTAATTATTACTAGTAAATTTCTGCTACAACATTAACCCCTTAATGACCAGAGGTATTTTTGGTTTTGCATTTTCATTTTTTGCTCTCGTTCTTCACAGGCGCAGTCAGCTGGACTGCATATGAGGACAGATGGGCAGTGCTCACTGCGCCTGCCCAAGGCAGGAGAAAAGAGCCCAGGTGCCGGATCATTTCAAAACAGCGCTGAGGAGGCGGCGCCCAGCACCAAGAGGATTTCAGTGACGGCTGTGTGGCATCTGCAGCGGGGGGGATAGGCCTGCCTCCTTGACTGAAGACAAGGTATTTAGGACAAATTACAAACCGGATTATTTCTGCAGTTACAGCACCCAGAACTAAAAGAGCCACCTTGTAAGAATGCAGCATTACTGCTGCACAAGGTGGCTCTTTTAGTTAAAAATGTCTGGAGGGGTGACAGGTTCCCTTTAAAACTCATACAGCACACAGATGGCATCCATGTCCCATCCATGTACTGTACTTATTTAACATTGCAATGAATAGACAAAGCTTTGTCATATATTTATTTATTCATCTGTGAAAAACACTGATGACACACTGATGGTAAAAACGGACGCACGGACCATACACTGATGGTAAAAACGGACGCATGGACCGTACACTGATGACACACTGATGGTAAAAACGGACGCACGGACCGTACACTGATGGTAAAAATGGACACACAGACCAAACACTGATGAGTGACACCGGTAGGATTTTCTCACATACGTGTTTAATCACAGATGTGTTAATGAGGCTTTCCATTGAATGGGCCTTTTATCATGTGTTTAATATAACTATTTGCTTTTTTCCTATGTAATCATTAATTATAGCACATAACCCACCCTCAGCTATGCAGCACCACACCAAGGTCACATCCTAGCAAATTCTCAGACATGTATGGTAAGTAAACGAAACATTTTTTACAGCAATAAAATAAACACTATTGCTGAGTTCTGACCTAGTTTGAACAGTCGCAGAGCTTTTTTCGCTACTTGCTGTTCATTTACCCTGGGCAGCTGGACAATAGAATTTTGCCAGGGCCACAAACAATGAAATAAAACAGCAAGATGCACTATATTTTACGGAAACATTCTGTAAAGAGCACCAAGGGACTAGTCAATGCCCAGTATTCCGAGACGGTAATTTTTTTAGCACTTTTTTTTTGTAATCCAAATGTTTTTGAGACTAAATACTAAATGAAAGCAAAGCTGCTTCTCATTTGCTACATTACATTTAAAGGTACACAGGAAACATTTCACTAGGATAACATTGATATGGAGCACATAAACTTCTATTTCTAGGTTATTATTAGTATTATTTATGCCACAATAATAACGGCTTCACATTTAGCAGTTCCTTGTGTCCTTTTTGGTTTTACTACTAATAAAATGTAATAGGTATAATAACTCAGGCAGTGTTTGCATATAAATGCAGTTTTGCTCTGGTATGTTGTTTACTCTCAGAAGGAGACATTCCAAAATATAAAACATACGGAACATTTATGCAAATTGCAGGAGCAGCCTTTTTCCTTAGTGAGAGAAGGAGATATTTGCATACTTGAAAAGGAATGACAAGCCATACATGTGGCTTGGTGCACACAGCATGTAATCTATCATTTTTATAGTCCTAAAATACATGATCATGAAAGCTACTGTAGTATATCATTAGCTGATTATTTTCATTAATGTTGTTGGTGATGATTACATAGAAGGATCATGTATCTATGATCAAGACTATACATTTAGTTAATGTAAGCAGCACAGGCGAAGATTATCTACCTCTTTTTACTTTGCATCTTATATTTCATATTGTATATTAGTTAGAAAATTGTTATATAGTCTTGTGCACACCATCGTAAAAATCGGACAAGTTCTATCTGAGGTTTTGACCGATAGCATTCATCCTCATATAATTCAATGAGGCCGTGACCATGTCTGATTTTCTCCTCGGACCAAGTAGGAAAAGTAGAAAAAACCTCAGAATGCAGTATTTTCCTCTGATTCTTGGATCAAATTCCACCATTCCTGTCTATGGGTCTGTGGAAAAGATCAGACATTGGATCAAATCCGAGTGTGGTCCAAACTTCACAGACAATCTAAATGGAGAAGATGGAAAACCCTTTATTTTTTTCTCCACATCCAAGAAAATCAGATCACACTCTGATCAAATTCTGATCAGAGTGGGATTAACATAATAGGGTTAATTTTCTTGGATGAGAGAAAAACTGTCGTATGACCCTAACCTAATAGTAACTCACCAATACATTTTTATAGAATGGCTCACTGACAGCATAAGAACTCACTTCGGGTTTGTTCATGGAAGTTTAAATTTGAACTTGAATGTGTGCAAAATGGATAGAATATTGACAGCATTCTGTTAAGGACTGACCTGAGTTGGAGTAGTAATATTACAACCACTAGGGGCAGTACCAGCAGGTGGTGTAGCCAGGAAATAGCCAGAGGTCTGTACATGAAGCAGCAGTATAGTTAGGAGGATAAGCAGTTAGTGTGGTCAGGAAATAGCCAGAGGTCGGTACACAGAGCAGCAGTATAGTTGGGAGGATAAGCAGGTAGCATAGTCAGTAAATAGCCAGAGGTCGGTACACGGAACAGCAGTATAGTTAGGAGGATAAGCGGGTAGCGTAGTCAGGAAATAGCCAGAGGTAAATACATGGAGCAGCAGTATAGTTAGGAGGATAAGCAGGTAGCGTGGTCAGGAAATAGCCAGAGGTCGGTATACGGAGCAGCAGTATAGTTAGGAGGATTTGGTGAATGCTTAGAATACGTTAATTGTATGACTGTACTGCGCCGATTTGTAAAGTTTGGTGGAGGACAGATAATGTTATGCTTTTTTTTCCATAGTTTGCTTAGGTCCCTTAGTGAATTTTAATCTTAATGTTTCAGCATACTATGATGATGGCTTACCCTGCAGGGGTGTGACTAAGTGACTACCTGGTCTTCACTAGAGCCTCTGATAGTAATGATAGGCTTGGACTATTAGGGTAGTCACCAGGTGCCACTCCAGGGAAGTCCTCAGACCTGCAGTAGATGACCTGCAGCTCAGGGAACAGATACGAATTACAGGGGGTGAAGACAGAGATGTGATCAGACAGTCTGAGGTTAGGCCAGGCAGCTCATAAAAATACAAAATACAAAGATGTTGTCAGCAGCGGATAGGTCAGACAAAATGGGAGAACAAGCTGGGTCAGTAAAAGGAGTGTCAGAACAAACATGCACCATGACAGACTACTAGAGATAGACTGAAACTAGAAACCTAAGTTCAGGCAAGGTGTGTAGGGAGGAGTTGCATAATATATCCATTACTGGCAGGGAATAGGCCAGTGAAACTACATGCTGCAGCACACAGTGAAGAAACTCTCCAGCCACATGAGGATGCAGCAGTGCTGGGAGTGCTGCAAGAGAGAGTTCAGCATGATGGCCTGAGACTGGGGGGAGCAGAGCGGTGAACACATTGAGTGGAAAGGCGTTGAGAAGACATGCAAGTTACTGGCATGACACATACTAAGACATTTTGGACAATTGTATGCTTCCAGGAACAGTTTGGGCAAGGCAATTTTCTGATGTTTTAACATGTCTGTGCTCCAGTGCATGCACGACCATAAAGGCACGTTTGGCTGAGTTTGGTGTTGAAGAATGTGACTGGTCAAATAGAGCCTTGACCTCAACCTCATTGAAACCTTTGGAATGAACTACAACTGAAATTGTGAGCCAGGTTCTCGCATCCAAAATCAGTGACTGACCTCACATCGAATGTCACGAAAGCTCCTTTAGGTGTCATGTATTGGTGTCCCAAAATTTTTGGCCATACAGTATTTCTGAAAGAAGTGAGAAAATAGGAAAATGGGCATACAGAAGTGCTGGTTTACAGGGAAAGCTTATTTTCTCTGAACTTCCTCTTCAGGTAAGGAACAGTCAGGCATTAGCAGTAAAAACACATTTACAGATAATAAAAACATGATTGAGAATTAATCAACTCAACTATTCTCTATTGAGATTGCAGGAAAATATGTATCAAGCACTAAGGAATTATCTCGTAAGGATACTAAGTATGTGAAATGTGTTATTAGTGAAATTAAGTTGATTGATAGGATCAAATGTTTTGTGGGAAAATGAGTGTAATGGTGCCATAAAGTTTAACACTATTTAGCAAATGTCAATTGAAATGTTGCTGCGATTTTAAAATGTTCAATTGCAATCTATTTAAATAACATGGTAAATATACATCTTTAAGGGTTAAGTATCAAATCATTAGGAGTCTGACTTCCAGAACTGTCACAAATCCCCTGACTGAAGGTGTTGTAGTGCACTGTGGGGTGGGGGGCGCAGCTCTATACATTGAGTAAAGGCTATGAATGGTACTGCAATCTCTCTTCCATGTACTTGTTTGAGAAAGAGCTTGCAACACCATACTCAGCCACTACACAATGTGTGTGCTGTGCCATTTTCTAGTGATGGCCTTCTTCAGCTGATTGGGGCAAGTGCCAAGAGTCGTACCTAGTGTTGAGCATTCCGATACCGCAAGTATCGGGTATCGGAATTCTGATACCGAGATCCGATACTTTTGTGGTATCGGGTATCGGTATCGAAACAACATTAATGTGTAAAATACAACATTAATGTGTAAAATAAAGAATTAAAATAAAAAATATTGCTATACTCACCTCTCCGACGCAGCCTGGACCTCACCGAGGGAACCGGGAGCCTTCTTTGCTTAAAATGCGCGCTTTTCCTTCCTTCCGTGACGTCACGGCTTCTGATTGGTCGCGTGCCGCCCATGTGGCCGCGACGCAACCAATCACAGCAAGCCGTGATGTAATTTCAGGTCCTTCAGGATTTTAAAATTACGTTCTGGCTTGTGATTGGTCGCGTCGCGGTCACATGGGCGACGCGACCAATCACAAGCCGTGACGTCAGGGGAGGCAGGAGACGCGCGCATTTTAAAATGCGCGCGTGTCCAGCCTCCCGTGATGTCACGGCTTGTGATTGGTCGCGTCGCCCATGTGGCCGCGACGCGACCAATCACAAGCCAGAACGTAATTTTAAAATCCTGAAGGACCTGAAATTACATCACGGCTTGCTGTGATTGGTTGCGTCGCGGCCACATGGGCGACGCGACCAATCACAAGCCGTGATGTCACGGGAGGCTGGACACGCGGGCATTTTAAAATGCACGCGTCTCCTGCCTCCCGTGACGTCACGGCTTGTGATTGGTCGCGTCGCCCATGTGACCGCGACGCGACCAATCACAAAGCCGGAACGTAATTTTAAAATACTGAATGCCTAGAAGGACCTGAAAATTACGTCACGGCTTGCTGTGATTGGTCGTGTCGCGGCCACATGGGCGGCACGCGACCAATCAGAAGCCGTGACGTCACGGAAGTAAGGAAAAGCGCGCATTTTAAGCAAAGAAGGCTCCCGGTTCCCTCGGTGAGGTCCAGGCTGCGTCGGAGAGGTGAGTATAGCAATATTTTTTATTTTAATTCTTTATTTTACACATTAATATGGTTCCCAGGGCCTGAAGGAGAGTTTCCTCTCCTTCAGACCCTGGGAACCATCAGGGATACCGTCCGATACTTGAGTCCCATTGACTTGTATTGGTATCAGGTATCGGTATCGGATTAGATCCGATACTTTGCCGGTATCGGCCGATACTTTCCGATACCGATACTTTCAAGTATCGGACGGTATCGCTCAACACTAGTCGTACCCCATCAATTTAATATTGACTACCTAATTCTAATGATGGGTCATCAAGAATAAAGTCTCAGAAAAAAACTGTGTTTTTTTAGAAATATAATCTGAACATCTACTTCTCCTTACATCTAACTTAAAATAATTGTAAGGTAGTTATACATAAAATATACTCAATGCATTTTAACCACACGTACAGGATTCAAAGGAGGAGTTGCAATACCACACACAACCTGTGTACAAGTGAGGCTCAGCTTTTTGGAAGAAAGCAGCCTTGATGAACCATTTATTTACATAGGCATCGTTCCAACAGCAGTGTCTGCAGCCAGAAAATAAGTTGCTGCTGGCAACATCACAAAGTTGATCACCACGAAATACTAAATCTTGGAGGAAAAAAGGGTTGTAAACTAATACAATATTGCATTAAATTGTGCTCACATTGACTGAAAATGTGGCCACTTAATGGGAGGAGATATAGTATATGACAAGTGCCAATATGCTTTACCTCACCCTCTTCCTTCCCTGCATTGTGGCTATTCATCTTCTACATGAACATTTGGGGTGTGTCACATTGCTGAGATACCTTGGCCAAAACTCCAACATAATATTTTCAATGAGACTCTAAGGCGTCATATCTAAAGAAATTTCAGTGCAAAGAGGGCATTTTAAGGTTTTCAGGACTATATTGTTGGTTTTGTACCCTCAATATCAGGATTGGTAAGCCTAAGCACACAAATGCCTACCAAATTAAACAATTGATCAAGCATGTCAGTGATCATACAATTTATTCAATTATTAACTTCATGAATTTCTATTGCCTGTTTCCTCCTGGACCTTGGCCATGGCAAAAAGTTTTGATGGCATGAAATTTCAGTAATTGCTGATGACAAAAATATAGACCATCTGTACAGTGACCTCAGTTTTGGTAATGGCTTACTTGAAAAAGGGACATCTATAGCCTTGAAACACTTTGCTTATGAGACTTCAATAAAGACCTTTCAATTATTCCACTGGCTGGGAGAGTGTATTTTGTTAGCCATTGTGAGTACTTCAACTCTTTAAAGCATAACCGTTGTTTTAATTTTTATTTCATAAATCAATAGTGCACATGAAAATAAGCAACTTTATAATATATATTATCAGAGAGATTTGCTTCTTTCTCTGGCAGAATTGGTCAATCATTATCAAAATTCTCAATTATTAGTGAAGACAGACTTTCCCATTACTGAGATAGGAGATGGCAGCTGCTACTGATGAGATTCTATTTTCAGCTGTGTGAAAAGGTGTTTGCTCCCACACAATAGTGTGGAGAAAAAAAATGTATATTACATATAATATACATATATATATATGTGTGTGTTATATACAGTGCTGTGAAATAGTGTTTGCCACTTCCTGATTTCCTATTCTTTTGCACGTTTGCTGCACTTAAAAGTTTCAGATCACCAAAAAAACAACAAAGATTACACAAGTTAACACAAAATGCAGTTTTAAATTAAGGTAGTTATTATTAAGAGAAAAAGAAATCCAAACCTACAGGGCCCTGTGGGAAAAAGTGATTGCCCTCCCCCTTAAAACACAAATTAACTGTGGTTTATCACATCTTTGGGAAGCTGAGTTCAATTCCCTACCTACACCCTGGCCTGATTACTGTCACACCTGTTCTCAATCAAAAAAAATCACTTAACAGGACCTGCCTGACAAAGTGAAGCAGACCAAACATCCTCAAAAGCTAGACATCATGATGCAATCCAAAGAAATGCTGGAAAAAATGAGAAGCAAAGTGATTGAGATCTTTCAGTCTGGAAAATGTTATAAAGCCATTTCTAAATCTTTGAGACTCCAGCGAACCACAGTAAGAGCCATTGTCCACAAATGGTGAAAACATGGAACAATGGTGAATCTTCCCAGGGGTGGTGGGCAAATCAAGATTACCCCAAGAGTGCAGCGACGACTCACCCAAGAGGTCACAAAAGACCCAACAATAACATCCAAAGAACTGCATGCCTCACTTAAGGTCAGTGTTCGTGACTCAGTCGTAAGAAAGATACTGGGTAAAAATGGCCTGCATGGCAGAGTTCCAAGACAAAAACCACTGCTGAGCAATAAGAACATAAAGGCTCATGTCAGTTTTGCCCAAGAACAAGCTCATTTTTCCTTCTGCTTAAGGGAAGAAGCTAGTAAGTATTTGTATTGAAAGTGAGAATTTACCTTGTTAATAAGCTCTTGAATACAGGGAGGGTTCGGGGACTTCAAATTTGCAGCAACACAAAATCATGCGGATATCAGAACATGTGAAAGAGCCGTCCACATCTCGACTGGATAATTGTCCAGACCAAGATGTAAAACTGCCAGACTGGGTTCTGGGGGTATTCTCTGGCCTAAAATGTGTGAGCACTGATCAAAAACCCTAAGCCAGAATGGGAAAATTACCAGACAGTCCCACCACACATGGCTCAAGGAACCTTTTTGCTTGCATCCTCTCCAGTAAAGGGGGGAATAATTTGGGGATAAGTGAGCTATTCTCACCAGATAGAGATACCATCTGAGGTGCAGTTTTTTTAATCTGCTCTAAGTGATTAACACATCTAGAAAAATATTTAGAATTGAGAGTCCTCAGTGGTTGATACCTTTTAATGGCTAACTGAAAAGATGGTAACAAATTATTTTTCTATCTACTGGCTAACACGGTACCAAGATATATTTCTTTCCTGTAACACATCTAGAGGATTTTTGTACTTAGGTTAATAGCATCATGCCACTTCTGAGGGGATGAAGAGAATTTCAATTCTTTTCCCCACTTTATTATGTATGGGAGTGTTCTCTCCAAGGGGGGATTATTGAGCATCTTATAAAAAGGAGATATACTTGCGTTTTCCCTGCCAGAGGATAAAAGTAAACTTTTCAGGGAAGAAGTCAAAGGTAAAGTCCAAGGAGTAGGCTCAGTGTAAAGCAAATGCCTAACTTGAAGGTATTGATAAAAGGCCCCCGTCAGGGATGGATAAGTCATGATATCATTAAATGGAATTAAGCCAAAGTCATCTATAAGGTCTCCCAATGACTTAATACACGCAGCCACCCATCTTTACATACTTAGATAGGGTATATGAGGTTCGACTGACCTAATCGACAGATCAGACAGGGGGATATTCAGCTGGTTTATTACTTCCCGTCTCCAGACCCCAACCGTTACCTCCATAGTTAAAAGGATTGTTTTATGTCCTGTAGGTCTGATATATTTGATTTAAAGTGAACGTCTCGTTGACCCACCGCTGGAAAGAAATTACTCAATTTGCAACCCCCTATGGGGCATTTAAGATAGCCAAAAGTCCCTAACCAATTCCAGAAGGGCAGCTTTATATTAGGTTTATATGTTGGGGATACCCATACCACCCATCCTGTAGGGATATTGCAAATTTTTTGCTGCTACACGAGGGGGTTTGTTAGCCCATACAAATCTCCCCCTCAAATTTTGAATTTTAGAAATATACTTGGGGGGAAGGTTCAACACCGCATGCTGCCAATATTATAACTATTAACATAGGAAGCTGTATTTAGTCTGCATTTTTTAATTTGTTGATGTGTAAGTATGGATGCCATGGGGCCGTGCAAAATGGATATATGGATTATATATGGATGACGTTTTGGATGGAATAAAAATGATAAAGATGATGAAATTCTTCCCTTTTTTGTCTGGATGAAAAACTGCCAAATGTTCATATGCTCATCTGAACTTGGCCTAAAGCTGCAGAGGCTACTATTACAATTTCAATTTACCCTGGAGCAATATAGCAAAAAGCATAGACTTGAAGTGTTCCTCTGCTGAGTGTAGTTCATGACATTAGAAAATAGAGGACAGTGCCAAACAAGTGTCTCCTTCTGTAACCTCTAGTAGGGTTTCAAAAAGGTTATCAAAACCCACAACACACATATATAAAATAATAGCGCAGAATTTAGTGATTGTTGTCCAAATGCTGAGTCAAGATGTATGTCAAGTCAAATGTATTCATATGTATGACTTCATGAGATGGACTTACTTCATCCAGCCTGCTATACATGTGGCACATAAGAAGTTATGGAGCAATAGAAGTAGGCTATCAAAATATATGACTATAACGTGATGTGAACTTTAAGATGTCCTGAGTTACTGTTCGATACCCTTGTATGTACTTCTGTATTCAGAAGTATTTTTAAAGTTAGAGAAAACAAGTGGATGTGGAAGAAATGTCTTGACATTGACATAAATGACAATGGGCACATTTCAGACATGATTTACACTGGTGCTGATTCAGAGATATATTTGTGCCAAAATATTACAGTCAACACAAAATATTCTTTAGGCCTGGGGTTGTTTCCCCATGTTAATGAGGCCATAATGAGATGCAGAAGATATCTGCAGAGAATCCTGTCTGCACAATTCCCCTTAGAAATTCCCCTGTGGGGATGTAGTTGTTGTGAGTGACACCAATAAAAGGGGCCAGCTCAGGTTTTGACACATCAAAGTTAATATTTGCAGTCTAGTGACCATTTACAACTTGGTAGGTATCACAGTGAAGAAAATAGGTACAGTATAAATCTGAGCAGAATAAAGTATCTAAAGCCACAAAGTCACCAAAGAATTGCTGACTGTATTATCACATTATATTATAAGAAAAGTTTTATTAACCTATTTTGGGCCTTCAGAATCAAGCAATTTTTTTTACATTTTTCACCGATTCAGTCCAAGAGGTATAATTTTTATATTTTCATCAATATAGTTGTATGATGGCTTGTTTTCTGTGGGGCGCATTGTGCTATTTACAGGCTCCATTTTTAGGTTCATTTAATTTATTGCATAACTTTTTATTATTTTTTCTTTTTGGAGGTGGTAAAAAAACTTCATTTTACAATTGTTTTATTAGCATTTTTTTTACACCATGTGCTGTCCAGCCCCTAGTCTGTTCACTGCCCATCGTCCAATCTTCAGAGCCAACTCTTCTTTGCCCTGAGGCTTGTCACATCCCCCAGCCTGTTAACTTTATACTGGGGGAAGCGGCCTGAAGTGGTTGCCTAGAGTTAATAAGC
Organism: Ranitomeya variabilis; assembly: GCF_051348905.1. Lineage (NCBI taxonomy): Eukaryota > Metazoa > Chordata > Amphibia > Anura > Dendrobatidae > Ranitomeya > Ranitomeya variabilis. The sequence goes on from NC_135237.1 coordinate 103,579,795, forward strand.
CAGGAGATGCAGCTCACGATGGGGAAAAGAAAAGATGTTTCTGAGGACTGAATGAGGGTCATCACGCAGTGAATTGGCCAGACAGGTGTGCAGTGAGACGGATATAAGTTTTGTACATATTATGTTTATTATGTTCTGGAGACCCCATAGCATTGTAAGGAATGTTAAATTAATGGAGAACGACTTCACTGCAAATTGAATTTTCCTGGAAATTGTAAGCGATTTTTGCAAATTCAAATTTTGTCAGATCCGCCCATCTCTAATTAAGGCCACAGCCATGCATTATGCATTCTAGAAAACATAAACTAGATACTTTCTTCAATTTCTGACCTAATATCCTACACTCTCTCACCTACCATGTATTCCGCAATTAGCTGTAATATATGCTAAATCAGGTGGGTAAGCCCTAGTCCTTCCCAGGATCCCATCCTTATGGAGTCCAGTACATACCAATCTATAGCATCAGGGAGGTGGATTTACATGGACTAACAGTGGTCATTAAATAACCACTGATTGGCTATTTGCAAGCTGATTGGAGGTTGTTAAATAGCCTGTTTAGACAGTCCGACTGCACTTCCATGCTCACAGAATGATAATATAATAATAATAATAATAATAATTTTTATTTATATAGTACCAACATATTCCGCAGCGCTTTACCACTTAAAGAGGGGACTTGTACAGACAATAGACATTACAGCATAACAGAAATCACAGTTCAAAATAGATACCAGGAGGAATGAGGGCCCTGCTCGCAAGCTTACAAACTATGAGGAAAAGGGGAGACACGAGAGGTGGATGGTAACAATTGCTTTAGTTATTTGGACCAGCCATAGTGTAAGGCTCGGGTGTTCATGTAAAGCTGCATGAACCAGTTAACAGCCTAAGTATGTAGCAGTACAGACACAGAGGGCTATTAACTGCATAAAGTGTATGAGAACACGATGCAAGGAACCTGATTATGTGTTTTGTTTTTTTTTCTATTTTTAATAGGCCACACAGGGATAGTTAGGTTAATGCGTTGAGGCGGTAGGCCAGTCTGAACAAATGCGTTTTTAGGGCACGCTTAAAACTGTGGGGATTGGGGATTAATCGTATTAACCTAGGTAGTGCATTCGAAAGAATCGGCGCAGCACGTGTAAAGTCTTGGAGACGGGAGTGGGAGGTTCTGATTATTGAGGATGCTAACCTGAGGTCATTAGCGGAGCGGAGGGCACGGGTAGGGTGGTAGACTGAGACCAGAGAGGAGATGTAGGGTGGTGCTGAGCCATGGAGTGCTTTGTGGATGAGGGTAGTAGTTTTGTACTGGATTCTGGAGTGGATGGGTAGCCAGTGTAATGACTGGCACAAGGTAGAGGCATCGGTGTAACGGTTGGTGAGGAATATGATCCTGGCAGCAGCATTCAGGACATATTGGAGCGGGGAGAGTTTGGTAAGAGGGAGGCCGATTAGTAGAGAGTTACAATAGTCCAGACGGGAATGAATAAGAGAAACAGTAAGAGTTTTTGCAGAGTCGAAAGTAAGAAAAGGGCGAATTCTAGAAATGTTTTTGAGATGCAGATAAGAAGAGCGAGCCAGTGATCGGATGTGGGGGGTGAATGAAAGCTCGGAATCAAGGATAACCCCAAGGCAGCAGGCATGTTGCTTTGGAGTAATGATTGAACCGCACATGGAGATGGCAATGTCAGGCAACGGTAGGTTAGTAGAGGGAGAGAACACGAGGAGTTCAGTTTTTGACAGGTTCAGTTTCAGATAGAGGGAGGACATGATGTTAGAGACAGCGGTAAGACAATCACTGGTGTTTTCTAAGAAGGTCGGAGTGAAAGCAGGAGAAGAGGTGTATAATTGGGTGTCGTCAGCATAGAGATGGTACTGGAAACCAAATCTACTGATTGTTTGTCCAATAGGGGCAGTATACAAAGAGAAGAGGAGGGGGCCTAGGACTGATCCTTGAGGAACCCCAACAGTAAGGGGAAGGTGAGAGGAGGAGGAACCAGCAAAACATACAATGAAGGATCGGTCAAAGAGATAGGAGGAGAACCAAGAGAGAACGGTGTCCTTGATGCCGATGGAGCGGAGCATAGTGAGGAGGAGCTGATGATCCACAGTGTCGAATGCTGCGGAAAGATCCAATAGAATTAGCATGGAGTAGTGACTATTAGATTTAGCTGTTAGTAGGTCATTAGAGACTTTAGTGAGGGCAGTTTCAGTAGAGTGTAAAGAGCGGAAGCCAGATTGAAGAGGGTCGAGAAGAGAGTTATCTGAGCGATAGCGGGTAAGACGGGAGTGGACCAGGCGTTCCAGGAGTTTAGAGATGAAGGGAAGATTAGAGACAGGTCTATAATTAGCGGCACAGTTTTGGTCGAGGGAGGGTTTTTTAAGTAATGGATGTATGATGGCATGCTTAAATGAGGAGGGAAAAATACCGGAAGTGAGGGAAAGGTTGAATATTTTTGTTATGTGAGAGGTGACAGCCGGGGAAAGGGACTGGAGGAGATGTGACGGAATGGGGTCACTGGTGCAAGTGGTCGGGCGAGAAGATGCAAGGAGCCTGCTTACTTCTTCTTCAGTAACTGGTTCAAAGTCAGAGAGTGAACTAGATGCAGTGGGGGAGGGAGGACAGTGCCTGGTATGAAGAGATTGGGAGATGATTTCCTGGTGAATGTGGTCAATTTTTTCTTTGAAGTAATTGGCCAGATCTTCAGCGCGGAGATCTGTGGTTGGGGCCTGCTCTCTTGGGTTGAGTAGGGACTGGAAAGTGTCGAAGAGACGTTTAGGGTTATTGGACAGTGAGGTGATGAGGGTGTTGAAATAGGTTTGTTTGGAGAGGTGAAGGGCAGAGTTGTATGTTTTTAGCATGAACTTATAATGGATGAAATCTTCGGGTAGATTCGATTTTCTCCACAGACGTTCGGCGCACCTGGAGCATCGCTGCAGGAAGCGTGTTTGCAGCGTGTGCCACGGTTGTCGCCATCTGTGTCGAGTTGCTCTATGTATAGGAGGAGCAGCTTCATCCAGGGCACTTTGCAGGGTTTCATTGTAATGGTTCAGAGCAGAATCAGGACATGAGATGTAGGAGATTGGAGCCAATGAGGACTGCAAGTTCTTCATAAGTTTCTGGGTGTTAATGGCCTGTATGTTTCTATAGGCGTGCAAAGTGGGGGTGACCTGAGCAGGATGGCAGTTCTTGATAGAGAATGAAAGAAGGTTGTGGTCAGAGAGCGGGAGAGGGGTGTTTGTGAAATAATCCACTGAGCAAAGTCGGGAGAAGACCAAGTCAAGGGAGTTTCCATCTTCATGCGTTGGAGAGTTAGTATGCTGCGAGAGGCCGAAAGAGGAGGTTAGAGATAAAAGGTGAGAAGCAGATGGGGAAAGGGGAGAAGCAATGGGGATGTTGAAATCACCCATGATAAGGGTGGGAGTGTCACAGGAGAGAAAGTGTGGAAGCCAGGTGGCAAAGTGATCCAGGAACTGATGAGAGGGGCCAGGAGGACGATACACCACCGCCACTCGCATGGAGAAGGGGACGTAGAGTCTGACAGCATGGACCTCAAAGGAAGGGAATACAAGTGAGGGTACTTGGGGAATAACTTGGAAGGTACATTTGGGTGAAAGGAGCAGCCCAACGCCTCCACCTGCTCTGTTGTCTGATCTTGGGGTATGAGAAAAGTGTAGTCCACCATAGGAGAGAGCAGCAGCAGCGGTTGTGTCTGACTGCTGGATCCAGGTTTCAGTAAGAGCCAGGAGATTAAGAGCCTTAGAAAGGAAGTAATCATGGGTGAAGGAGAGTTTATTACACACAGAGCGAGAATTCCAAAGAGCACAATTGAAAGAGACAGAAGGCATGCATGGAATATTGATAAGGTTAGAGGGGTTTCTGGGTGTAGCAGTTGGGAGGTTTGACTGGCTATAACATGGGGGGCCGGGGTTTGGAGAGATGTCTCCAGCGACTAGGAGAAGGAGGATAGAAAGAGTGAGCAGATGGTTAAGTGATTTGTGAGAGCGTCTTTTGTGTTGGATGGTGGGACTGAATGGATCTGTGCTGTTAAGCAATGTGAACAGAGCATGAGTGCTATACATAGGAGAGGTAAGGACAGAGGGGCCGATATGGATGGAGTTTAAAGAGTTTATGCAAGGGCGGTGAATGTGAGTGAATGCAGCAGCCAGGATATAGATTATACAAATACATATGATGTGTATTTGTTCTGTTTCAAGTGAATAGGGAGTAGGTTTAGATTGTCTTACCTGTCTCCTGCCCTGTCTAACTGCCATGTTATAACTGCGTCATACTTAGAAAAAAAATATACTTTGAAAAAAGTACACGAATAATAGTGCACGAATGCGCCCCTGCATGAATGCATCCCCAAGTTATGTCCACATTTATAGAAGGCTAGCTCTTAGATCTCACTTTTTTTTTTTTTTGGAAAAGGGTGTTTCTCCCCCTCTTGTTACCAATCAATCTAACTCAATTGAGACAGCAGGACACAATAAATGTAGTGATCAGATAAACAAATGTCCAGGTCTGCATGGATCATAAACCCCTTTGAAAAAGTTATGTGATCTCTCTACATAGGGACAAGCAAAAGTGAGTTAAATATCTATAAACACAAACAAATGCATAATAAGATGACTAGCATATATAGCTATATGCAGGATTCAATGCCGAAGATAGAATGAATCAGATACCATCCAAGCCGCTTGCTGTCAGGGAATGGAGCAATAGACATGCAGGATAGTTCAGCTCAGGGAATGAATGATATGTTTACCATCCAAGCCGCTTGCTGTCAGGGAATGGAGCAATAGACATGCAGGATAGTTCAGTTCAGGGAATGATTGATATGTTTACCATCCAAGCCGCTTGCTGTCAGGGAATGGAGCAATAGACATGCAGGATAGTTCAGTTCAGGGAATGAATGATATGTTTACCATCCAAGCCGCTTGCTGTCAGGGAATGGAGCAATAGACATGCAGGATAGTTCAGTTCAGGGAATGAATGATATGTTTACCTGTATTGAAGAGAAGAGAGATGCTTGTTATATTCTGCCATGTTATAAATGCGTCATACTTAGAAAAAAAATATACTTTGAAAAAAAAGTACACGAATAATAGTGCACGAATGCACCCCTGCAGAATGATCATTAACACAATTGTTCTGTACACATAGAATATATACAGTGCCTACAAGTAGTATTCAACCCCCTGCAGATTTAGCAGGTTTAGTAAGATGCAAATAAGTTAGAGCCTTGAAACTTCAAACAAGAGCAGGATTTATTAACAGATGCATAAATCTTACAAACCAAAAAGTTTTGTTGCTCAGTTAAATTTTTATAAATTTTAAACATAAAAGTGTGGGTCAATTATTATTCAACCCCTAGGTTTAATATTTTGTGGAATAACCTTTGTTTGCAATTACAGCTAATAATCGTCTTTTATAAGACCTGATCAGGCCGGCACAGGTCTCTGAAGTTATCTTGGCCCACTCCTCCATGCAGATCTTCTCCAAGTTATCTAGGTTCTTTGGGTGTCTCATGTGGACTTTAATCTTGAGCTCCATCCACAAGTTTTCAATTGGGTTAAGGTCAGGAGACTGACTAGGCCACTGCAACACCTTAATTTTTTGCCTCTTGAACCAGGCCTTGGTTTCTTGGCTATGTGCTTTGGGTCGTTGTCTTGTTGGAAGATGAAATGACGACCCATCTTAAGATCCTTGATGGAGGAGCGGAGGTTCTTGGCCAAAATCTCCAGGTAGGCCGTGCTATCCATCTTCCCATGGATGCGGACCAGATGGCCAGGCCCCTTGGCTGAGAAACAGCCCCACAGCATGATGCTGCCACCACCATGCTTGACTGTAGGGATGGTATTCTTGGGGTTGTATGCAGTGCCATCCAGTCTCCAAACGTCACGTGTGTGGTTGGCACCAAAGATCTCGATCTTGGTCTCATCAGACCAGAGAACCTTGAACCAGTCAGTCTCAGAGTCCTCCAATTGATCATGAGCAAACTGTAGACGAGCCTTGACATGACGCTTTGAAAGTAAAGGTACCTTACGGGCTTGTCTGGAAAGGAGACCATTGCGGTGGAGTACGTTACTTATGGTATTGACTGAAACCAATGTCCCCACTGCCATGAGATCTTCCCAGAGCTCCTTCCTTGTTGTCCTTGGGTTAACCTTGACTCTTCGGACAAGCTTGGCCTCGGCACGGGAGGAAACTTTCAAAGGCTGTCCAGGCCATGGAAGGCTAACAGTAGTTCCATAAGCCTTCCACTTCCGGATGATGCTCCCAACAGTGGAGACAGGTAAGCCCAACTCCTTGGAAAGGGTTTTGTACCCCTTGCCAGCCTTGTGACCCTCCACGATCTTGTCTCTGATGGCCTTGGAATGCTCCTTTGTCTTTCCCATGTTGACCATGTATGAGTGCTGTTCACAAGTTTGGGGAGGGTCTTAAATAGTCAGAAAAGGCTGGAAAAAGAGATAATTAATCCAAACATGTGAAGCTCATTGTTCTTTGTGCCTGAACTACTTCTTAGTACTTTAGGGGAACCAAACAGAATTCTGGTGGGTTGAGGGGTTGAATAATAAATGACCCTCTGAAAAGACTTTTCACAATTTAAAAAAAAAATAAACAAAGAAATAACATTCTTTTTTGCTGCAGTGCATTTCACACTTCCAGGCTGATCTACAGTCCAAATGTCACAATGCCAAGTTAATTCCAAATGTGTAAACCTGCTAAATCTGCAGGGGGTTGAATACTACTTGTAGGCACTGTACAGGAAAAAAGAGTTTGATTCAGCTCACCCTTAGTTGGTTCCTTTTGAACTCAAGAAGAAGCACGGGATCGCGTCTCTGCCAGACACTGAAGTAATCACTTGTAGAAGGAAAGGAGATCCAGCTTCATCAGGTAAAATCAAAAGCATTTTTTATTTCTAACTATTAAAAAACAAAATAGCTGCTATAATATATCCTACTGGAATTAACCAAAGGAAGGGTGACAATGAAAGACTGAACGCGTTTCGAACACTACTTGTGTTCTTAGACTCAGTTTGATATGAAAGAGCAGCAGGAAGGAAGTATTAAGACAAGAAACAGGTGAGAATTAACAAGATATTAAATTAGGAAACGTATTTGAATAATCCTAAAAACATCAATTGGTAACAGCAAAATAAAATTGTCACAATAGTAATTAAATGAGGCCAAAATTAGTGTAATAATAGACATGAATTTGAATACTAATCATGTAACATTATTTCCTTTTTTAGATTTAAACCTGCTGGAACTCAGGTATTTAATAAGTAGCTCCAGAAAGCTTCTCTGTCACGTAGAGATCTTTCCCTGTCACCCCCTCATGCACATTTTCTTACTTTTTCAACAGCAAGTACATTACATTGTTTAATTTCTCTATTGTGAAATGTAATAAAATGATTTGAAATAGATACTTTGCAGGTTGGAAGTATGAGTAGTGTCATATATATGTTCACATATTCTAGTTTTTAAAAACCAAGTCACTTTTTCGTCATCAGATCCAGAATCATCGGATGTGTCTGTAGACAATATGGAGAATACCACTCATCAAATGAAAACGGCAACCAACAAATCACAATCTAATTATTATAGGAAGCCATGCAAACACTACCCAAAAAACTTTCTAGGACGGGTGGAAGAAAGCACCGCAAACACACCAACTTTCTTCAAGAGTCACCTCTAGAGCTTCAACAAAACTCTTCATTAGATGTCATTAACTTGTCTTCAATTACTTTATCTGATGTGGAAATAAAACTCCTTTCATGTGGTCTGAATTTTGTCCCTACCAACTATGAACTGGATGTTTTTTTCAACTTTAAAGGACATTAATAAATTTGTCAGAGATTCAACGATAAAAAAAACATTTTTTTTCAAGTAATGATGTGTCACAAGAACCTGTAAAAATTCTTCCTGACAATCAATTCACTGGGAAGAATTTTGTTGAACAGAACCAGGGGTAGGGTGACCGGGACCCTGACGGACACATGCACTTATGGGTAATTATTCCCCTATGTAGTTACACAAATTTTGTACATTTGACACATTGGCACAGATAGAGATGTTGGTGAGGTATTCAGTATTAACAACAACTTATCACTTGTAAAGTCTCTATATGTTTAAGGTATATGCACCAAATTATTGGGAGTATTTTTCCGGACATTATGTCCACTGCATATCTCTTTAACTCTGCTGTTTTAACATATGTTCTGTCTTGTTGTCCCTGGGTCATTTTTTTGCACTCATGGATATAGTCACTATCTGAAATCCATATATAACATTTTTGTAAGCATTGTCAATCTTTTCATGTGTTTATTAGTGATTGAAATTTTTCTCAATAAATATTGTTATTACGTTTTGGCAACAATTGGACTCATGTTTTTCTCCTGTGATTGAACTGTTATCTGAGTCGCCATTTATATAGATATATGGTTAAGTATGACTGGTACTTTTTTTCTTGTTAATTTGATCCTTTGTTTAACCAGATAAGACCATATTGCTCTTTTCCCTGCTCCCTAGTTATTTCTTCCCAACTGTTAATGGCAGGCATACAGTCCAGAACATTTTGATTTTGAGCCAAAAAATTCATCAGGAGATTTGAGGCATTGAGACTTGCAGTATAACAAAGTAGGAATAGGAAACAGAAAAAATTCAGTGTCAAAAACCTCTATAAAAACATGTCTTTATTACAAAATAGTGTAAAAATGTTATAGCTCTCAAAATCACAGTTAAAAATTAAATGTGTTTCAGACACGGTCTTTAGTCATTGCATAATCATAGTGAAAAAGCAAACATGTTTCGGATCCATCATCAGCATTACAATTCTGTTCATCTACATGCTGGTGCACACTTTGAATAGTCTGTGGGAGGAAGTGTTGGTCCCAGAGGAAGAGGTGGAAGCAGAGGAGGATGCAGAAGGGATAACAATATCTCTAAGTCCCAGGCTGTGGTGGCACAGGCAGGTTCCATGGGAGGGTGTATTACAGTGATCGAGGGGGGCTCATGGTACCAGGCAAACTGTTACTGAAGGTACAGGAGCCGAGGAGCAAATGTAAGAGGATGTGGAAGAAGAGGTGATGGGTGTGCAACAGTCAGGAAATTGAGAGGATATTTTAGTAGTGTGTGGCAATACTTTTTGAAATGTGGAGAATACAAGTTGGGTCTCCATCTGGTCTGTTGCCTTTTGTGGAAGGGGTGTCAGAGGTCTATTATACTATTTCTACTCTGGGGAAATTTATACCACTTTGAGGGTGTGTGGCAATAATTTTTGGAAATGTTAGAACTGCAAATGGATCTCCTTCAAGTGTGTTTTGCATGGAGAAGTAGGGCTTACAGACCGACAGGGCTGCACTAACCTTCAGTCAACTACCTGTGTTACTAGCCTTACAATTTTTATAACATTTGTGGTCTACCAAGCTGATATTTGTGCCACCTGAGGGTGCCTGAGAAAAAATCTGTTACAGCTTTTGCATGAGGTATCAGAGCTCCCAGCAAAGAAGGCTTACGCTGGTCCCACAGCCACCTCATCTTAATCGAAACATCAATTCAAAGCTAAAAATGCTGGCCCAGACCCTGATACCTCTTGCATGGCCCATGGCCTACTGCTGCTGTGCCATTATCAAATTTCTAATTAGGGCCAATTGATCAGTCAACTACCTGTGTTACTATCCTTAAATTTTTATAACATTTGTGGTTTACCAAGCTAATATTTGTGCCACCTGAGTATGGCTGAGCAAAAATCTAGTTTCAGCTGTTGCATGAGGTATCAGGACTCCCAGCAAAGAAGGCTTACACTGGTCCCTCACCCACCTCATCTTCATTGAAACTTCAATTCAAAGTTCTAAATGCTGGGCCAGACCAAGATACATCATGCATGGTGCACGGCTGACTTCTGCTGTGCCATTATCTAATTTCTAATGTGGGTCAATTGATCAGTCAACTACTACTAACTAGTGTTACTATTTCTATTTACATTTTTCTACCAATAGTAGTCTACGAAACTGATGTTTGTGGCATCTGAATGTGGCTGAGCAATAAAGCAGTTTTAACTGTTGCATGAGGTATCAAGGCTCCCAACACAGCAGGCCTACACTGGTCCATCACCCACCTCATCTTAATTTAAACTTCAATTCAAAGCTCTAAATGCTGGCCCAGACCATGCTACCTTCTTTCTGCACTATCTTCAACACAATCCCGTATAATTAGGGTTAGAAATAGTGCTGACTACTGGGTTGCCACTCTTTTAGATCCACGGTACAAGAGTAAATTTTCCCAGATGCTTTTCCCCCTGGAAATGGAAGGAACACATGCCTGAGAATTGAAAAACGCTTGTAGATAATCTTAAGAGTGGTCTTCCCCAAGACAGCAGTGAGGCACAAAGTGTGCATTGCAGTTATAGACTTTCAACCTTGGGAATGTTAAGTCATCAACACAACAACATTAGAAGCAGTGTTAGTGGCAGAGACAGCACAGTGGCTTAGTGGTTAGCAAAGCAGCACTGGGGTCCTGGGTTCAAACCCCACCAAGGACAACATCTGCAAAGAGGTTATATGTTCTCCCTGTATTTCGTGGGTTTCATCTGGGTACTCCAGTTTCCTCCCACACTCCAAGAACATACTGACGGGAAATTTAGTTTGTGAGCCCCAATGGGGACAGTGCCGAAAATGTGTGTGAAGCGCTATGCAATTAATTGCGCTCTATAAGTGAGTAAAGTAAAAAAAAAAAAAAAAAAAAATTCATGTGAGGCTGTTAGGCATTGAGATCTCGCCTCTGCACAGGGGAATCTCAAGCCATGTCTTCTGCAGTCTCCAATTCTTTCTCAGGCACAGAAGATCCTGCTCAGCAGAGACGTTGGTCCCAGCGTATTCAGTCAGGTTAATGCTGTGCATCTGGTTGCTGCTGCCTCCCCAGTGCCAGCTATAGCAACCAGCATTAGTCAGCAGAGAGCAGACGATCCTGGGACTAAGTCCTGCTTTTGGCCTTCTGAGCAAGTCTGTGAGATGACCACTCATTGGTGGTCGGTGGTCACATGCCTAGGTCCTCAAGCAGCTCGGATTGGTCTATTAGTAAGGTCCTGGAAGACTGCAGCTATAAAAGGATTTCACGGCCACATGGCCATGAGCTAGGATACCCAAAGATCGTGGTGTGTGCAAGCATGTATGTCTCTGGTGACAGCTCCTAATATTGTGAATGAGTCTGGGTGTTTGGAGTAGGAGATAGTGCCTAGTAGTGGCATAGCTTGTGTGCTGCCATGCGCAGTCTGCACAGCACATGATAGTTAGCGTCTATTAGTGGTGTTCGCCAGTGTGATGCTGCATGCACTCTGTGCACTAAATTTATTCAGTTTGGTTCTGTTTAGGCATCGCTAGTGCGACGCCGTGTGCTTAGTGGGTCTACATAGACTTTCACTCCGCTTCCTTTTCCTAGGGGCTGAGTCTTGAGACCTCACCTGCACTAACTCTGCTGTGCACTGTGATCGCTAACAGGGTACGAAGTCCATATAGTATGGTACAGCATTTCTGTGAAGTAACAGAGCTCACCGCAGTAAACACCGGGTGATGGTTAACCCGCTTGTGTTCGGTGTGATACCGCCATTTTGTGTCTGCCATTGCTGAGCAGCAGTTATCATCTCTGCATGGAGGACTCCGGGCTGCGAGCGCACCTTATTGCTATTATTATATTTATTTGGTGCGTTCCGCCAATCCTAACAGAGCATTTCTCACATTTTTTTTAGACCAGCCCATGCAGCAGCAGACCAGAGTACAAGTCTGAAACGTAGAGGACAACTGGAGAAGATGGTGCGGGAGTATCTGAAGCTCAATATCAATGCCATGAAAGGTTTGGACCCTTTTGCACTTTGGTTTTCAAAAATGGAAGAGTGGCCTGAGCTCGTCTGTCATGTCTTTGAGGCTTTTACATGTTCGACTGACAGCTTTCTCTCAGAACGTGTCTTCAGCGCTGTTGGTTGTGTCCTGTGGGTTGTCCCCTGAAAGTGTACACTGCCTAACTTAAATCAAAATAAGTCATGTATCTCCAACGACTTTTACACCCCAGTCACAGACTAGGCAAAGAAGGCGATGGTGTCGTTTTTGGTGTGCTGCATTGATCTTGCGTTATTGCAGTAGTCACACCTTTATCGTTGCTTCTGTGCCTGCTGTTGTGACTGCTGCTGATGTTACTAACAATTTTATGAAATGTGGAGACTACAAGTTGGGTCTCCATCTGGTGGGCTGCGTATAGTGGAAGGGGTGTCAGAGCCCCATTATTCTATTTCTATTCTAGGGAAATTGATAATGTCTGTACAGTACTCTGTGGAATTAATGGCGCTATATAAGTGAGTAAAATAAATAAATAAAATAAATGAATGCCACTTTTTTGGTGATGTGGTCTGGCTGGACAACACAATTAGCACAATGGATTTACTATAATAAAATGTAGTCTGCTTTCTGTAGGTTCTGAAATGTGGACTCCTGGCTGGAGAAAAAATACTAGCACTATATATTTATACAGTGGGGCAAAAAAGTATTTAGCCAGTCAGCAATAGTGCAGGTTCCACCACTTAAAAAGATGAGAGGCGTCTGTAATTTACATCATAGGTAGACCTCAACTATGGGAGACAAACTGAGAAAAAAAAATCCAGAAAATCACATTGTCTGTTTTTTTATCATTTTATTTGCATATTATGGTGGAAAATAAGTATTTAGTCAGAAACAAACAATCAAGATTTCTGGCTCTCACAGACCTGTAACTTCTTCTTTAAGAGTCTCCTCTTTCCTCCACTCATTACCTGTAGTAATGGCACCTGTTTAAACTTGTTATCAGTATAAAAAGACACCTGTGCACACCCTCAAACAGTCTGACTCCAAACTCCACTATGGTGAAGACCAAAGAGCTGTCAAAGGACACCAGAAACAAAATTGTAGCCCTGTACCAGGCTGGGAAGACTGAATCTGCAATAGCCAACCAGCTTGGAGTGAAGAACTCAACAGTGGGAGCAATAATTAGAAAATGGAAGACATTCAAGACCACTGATAATCTCCCTCGATCTGGGGTTCCACGCAAAATCCCACCCCGTGGGGTCAGAATGATCACAAGAACGGTGAGCAAAAATCCCAGAATCACGCGGAGGGACCTAGTGAATGAACTGCAGAGAGCTGGGACCAATGTAACAAGGCCTACCATAAGTAACACACTACGCCACCATGGACTCAGATCCTGCAGTGCCAGACGTGTCCCACTGCTTAAGCCAGTACATGTCCGGGCCCGTCTGAAGTTTGCTAGAGAGCATTTGGATGATCCAGAGGAGTTTTGGGAGAATGTCCTATGGTCTGATGAAACCAAGCTGGAACTGTTTGGTAGAAACACAACTTGTCGTGTTTGGAGGAAAAAGAATACTGAGTTGCATCCATCAAACACCATACCTACTGTAAAGCATGGTGGTGGAAACATGCTTTGGGGCTGTTTCTCTGCAAAGGGGCCAGGACGACTGATCCGGGTACATGAAAGAATGAATGGGGCCATGTATCGTGAGATTTTGAGTGCAAACCTCCTTCCATCAGCAAGGGCATTGAAGATGAAACGTGGCTGGGTCTTTCAACATGACAATGATCCAAAGCACACCGCCAGGGCAACGAAGGAGTGGCTTCGTAAGAAGCATTTCAAGGTCCTGGAGTGGCCTAGCCAGTCTCCAGATCTCAACCCTATAGAAAGCCTTTGGAGGGAGTTGAAAGTCCGTGTTGCCAAGCGAAAAGCCAAAAACATCACTGCTCTAGAGGAGATCTGCATGGAGGAATGGGCCAACATACCAACAACAGTGTGTGGCAACCTTGTGAAGACTTACAGAAAACGTTTGACCTCTGTCATTGCCAACAAAGGATATATTACAAAGTATTGAGATGAAATTTTGTTTCTGACCAAATACTTATTTTCCACCATAATATGCAAATAAAATTATAAAAAAACAGACAATGTGATTTTCTGGATTTTTTTTTCTCAGTTTGTCTCCCATAGTTGAGGTCTACCTATGATGTAAATTACAGACGCCTCTCATCTTTTTAAGTGGTGGAACTTGCACTATTGCTGACTGACTAAATACTTTTTTGCCCCACTGTATACTGAAATGTGGCCATGTTTTAAGAACATGGTATTAGCACAAAGAATTAATATTTTCCCCAGCGCATCCAGGCAATTTTTCCACTTTAGGGGTGAGCAATAATGCATTGCACCGCTACTATATGTTCCCTTAGCAGCATTTGCCCAGGGAATGGTGCTGTGACTTGGCAACTCATGTATCCACTTTCATCTTAAATATGTGAATCCTTTTGGCATCTATCTTTGCAATCAGGTACAATTTACAGTGTTTCTGATAGCTACACCCCCTCCCAACCCACCCTGGGAATTAGCTTTCTGCAATCCACTGTGATTTATATTGGACTGTATATAAAGATATGAATGCATTCTCTGTACTATTCTTTAGTGCTAACTGCTTGTTTGTGCTGTCACATGTTTTGTGTCTTCCCCATTCTCCTGATACTGTTTACTGTCTTTTTCAAGTTATCTTTACATGATTATTACAATTTTTAAATATGTTCAATAAAATTTATATTTTTTGAAAGTTGTATACTTTTTTGGAGCACATAGGCTCCAGTCTGTCCTTCAACATTGCCCACATTGTGTTGGGAGCTTCCCCTATGGACTATGGTCCTTATTAGGGTTGAGCGACTTTCATTTTTTTAAGATCGAGTAGGGTTTTGGGAAACCCGATTTTGTCCAGAGTCGAGTCGAGTGCAGTCGGCCGATTATCGCTAAAAGTCGGGGATCGACCGAAACACGAAACCCAATGCAAGTCAATGGGGAAGCATAGTCGGCAGTGAGTGGAGGCCAGGAAAACACCTACAGTGCCCATTTTAATGCCAAAAACATCCATTCTTGTTTCTGAAGCTTGTCAATCTTAATTAACTTTATAATAATAGTTGGGCATAGGGAATTGGGGGTCATTTGGCAAAAGTTGTGGGGGGAGTAGGGCCGGCTCAAGTTTTTCGTGGGCCCAGGAAATGCGGACTACGTCACGGCGGTGTTGCAGGGAAAGGTAATTATTTAAAAGTTGCAAGTGCTGTGATCCTGAGCAAGCAGGGGGGGGGCCCACTCGTTCGCATTGCCACTGGCACAGGGCCCCTCAAAGTACGGCGGTGTGTTTGCATGGCGGGGGCGCCTCCCACCAGCAGCGACACTTTTGCGTACTCTGAGGGGCCCTGTGCCAGTGACGTCGCCAACGAGTATGCCCCCCCACCTGATGAAGGAACCTGCACTTTCATCTGCACCTTCCTCTTTGTCCCTGTGTAAGGTGGTATAACATGCGGGAAGGGGAACCTTACTTTCAGCAGGGACAGATTCTGGCTGTGTAGAGTACAAGGGGAATGTAGTGGTCTCGGTCAATGTACCAGCAGACTCATTTAGCAGTGGCTGGGCAATGGGCAGGATGAGGAGGAAACAGATATAGGGCCAAAGAATAAAGTAGGCTACATGCAGTTCAAAATTGGTAACAGGACTAAACAGGCGGCATTGCTTTGTTCAGTGGAGTAGCAAACCCAAGAGCAGCAGACACTGTTTCAAGGGCCTAACCACACTAGTAGGCCAAATGCAGTTTAATATCTGATAGTATAGGGCGAAAGCCAGAATGTGGAAGCTCAGCTTTGTTCAGTTGAGGACAACACCAGGGAGGGGCAGACACCTTTAGTAGGCCGGAAAAGCCTATTGCATTTTTTAAAATGGTAATTTGGAGCAGAAGGTTGAAGCTCAGCTTTATTTAGTTGAGGGCAACACCAGGGAGGGGCAGAAGCCGTTAGTAGGCCCTAACCACCATTTTTTTTTTAAAACCACTTAATGAGAGCCGGAAGGTTGAAGCTCAGCTTTATTTAGTTGAGGACAACACCAGGGAGGGGCAGAAGCCGTTAGTAGGCCCTAACCACCATTTTTTTTTTTTAAAACCACATAATGAGAGCCGGAAGGTTGAAGCTCAGCTTTATTTAGTTGAGGACAACACCAGGGAGGGGCAGAAGCCGTTAGTAGGCCCTAACCACCTTTTTTTTTTTTAAAACCACATAATGAGAGCCGGAAGGTTGAAGCTCAGCTTTATTTAGTTGAGGACAACACCAGGGAGGGGCAGAAGCCGTTAGTAGGCCCTAACCACCTTTTTTTTTTTTAAAACCACATAATGAGAGCCGGAAGGTTGAAGCTCAGCTTTATTTAGTTGAGGACAACACCAGGGAGGGGCAGAAGCCGTTAGTAGGCCCTAACCACCATTTTTTTTTTTAAAACCACATAATGAGAGCCGGAAGGTTGAAGCTCAGCTTTATTTAGTTGAGGACAACACCAGGGAGGGGCAGAAGCCGTTAGTAGGCCCTAACCACCTTTTTTTTTTTTAAAACCACATAATGAGAGCCGGAAGGTTGAAGCTCAGCTTTATTTAGTTGAGGACAACACCAGGGAGGGGCAGAAGCCGTTAGTAGGCCCTAACCACCTTTTTTTTTTTTAAAACCACATAATGAGAGCCGGAAGGTTGAAGCTCAGCTTTATTTAGTTGAGGACAACACCAGGGAGGGGCAGAAGCCGTTAGTAGGCCCTAACCACCATTTTTTTTTTTAAAACCACATAATGAGAGCCGGAAGGTTGAAGCTCAGCTTTATTTAGTTGAGGACAACACCAGGGAGGGGCAGAAGCCGTTAGTAGGCCCTAACCACCATTTTTTTTTTTAAAACCACATAATGAGAGCCGGAAGGTTGAAGCTCAGCTTTATTTAGTTGAGGACAACACCAGGGAGGGGCAGAAGCCGTTAGTAGGCCCTAACCACCTTTTTTTTTTTTAAAACCACATAATGAGAGCCGGAAGGTTGAAGCTCAGCTTTATTTAGTTGAGGACAACACCAGGGAGGGGCAGAAGCCGTTAGTAGGCCCTAACCACCTTTTTTTTTTTTAAAACCACATAATGAGAGCCGGAAGGTTGAAGCTCAGCTTTATTTAGTTGAGGACAACACCAGGGAGGGGCAGAAGCCGTTAGTAGGCCCTAACCACCTTTTTTTTTTTTAAAACCACATAATGAGAGCCGGAAGGTTGAAGCTCAGCTTTATTTAGTTGAGGACAACACCAGGGAGGGGCAGAAGCCGTTAGTAGGCCCTAACCACCTTTTTTTTTTTTAAAACCACATAATGAGAGCCGGAAGGTTGAAGCTCAGCTTTATTTAGTTGAGGACAACACCAGGGAGGGGCAGAAGCCGTTAGTAGGCCCTAACCACCTTTTTTTTTTTTAAAACCACATAATGAGAGCCGGAAGGTTGAAGCTCAGCTTTATTTAGTTGAGGACAACACCAGGGAGGGGCAGAAGCCGTTAGTAGGCCCTAACCACCTTTTTTTTTTTTAAAACCACATAATGAGAGCCGGAAGGTTGAAGCTCAGCTTTATTTAGTTGAGGACAACACCAGGGAGGGGCACACAGACAGACTCCTTTAGTAGGCCTGAAAAGCCTATTGCATTTTTCAAAATGGTAATTTGGAGCAGAAGGTTGAAGCTCAGCTTTATTTAGTTGAGGGCAACACCAGGGAGGGGCAGAAGCCGTTAGTAGGCCCTAACCAAAGTTGAAGGCCAAATGCAGTTTAATTTCTGATACTATAGGCCGAAAGCCAGAAGGTGGAAGTTCCGATTTAGACAGTGGAGCACAATTTGAATTAGGGACTGCAGACAGACTTAGTAGGCTGTCCCCTGTGGACCATGCATCCACCACATTAACCCATTGCGCCGTAATGGACACGTAATCTTCCGTGGCCATGCCTACAGGTCCATGCGTCTGTTGTCAGGTGCACCTTTGTACTCACAGATTGCCAGAGTGCATGGACAATGCGGTCTTCTACATGCTGGTGGAGGGTTGGGATGGCTTTTCTCGCAAAAGAAGTGTCGACTGGTTAGCTTGTAGCGTGGTACAGCGTAGTCCATCATGGCCTTATTAATAGTAAATAAAATATATAACTAGGCTCTATGAACTTTTAAATAGGTTCCAGGGGTACACGGGCAGCATTGGTGTGGTCAGTGGAGGAGTATTGCAAGTAGGGGCTGCAGACAGGCTATCAAAGGCCTAAAATAACAAACAGTAGGCAGTCATGGCAGTTTTACATCGGTTACATGGATACACAGGCAGGCACTCCAGGCAGCATTGTGGTCAGTGGAGGAGTATTGCAAGTAGGGGCCGCAGACAGGCTATCAAAGGCCTAAAATAACAAACAATAGGCTCATTGCAGTTTTACAGCGGTTACATGGATAGACGGGCAGGCAGCTTGGTGGTGGTGAGTGGAGGAGTATTTAAAGTAGGGACCGCAGACAGGCTTCAAAGGCCTAACATAAGAAAATGGGCTGGCTGTAGGCACTTTATAATTGGTTCCAGGGGTACACGGGCAGCAGTGGTCTGGTCAGTGGAGGAGTATTTAAAGTAGGGACCGCAGACAGGCTTCAAAGGCCTAACATAAGAAAATGGGCTGGCTGTAGGCACTTTATAATTGGTTCCAGGGGTACACGGGCAGCAGTGGTCTGGTCAGTGGAGGAGTATTTAAAGTAGGGACCGCAGACAGGCTTCAAAGGCCTAACATAAGAAAATGGGCTGGCTGTAGGCACTTTATAATTGGTTCCAGGGGTACACGGGCAGCAGTGGTCTGGTCAGTGGAGGAGTATTTAAAGTAGGGACCGCAGACAGGCTATCAAAGGCCTAACATAACAAACAATAGGCTCATGATGGCAGTTTCACAGCGGTTACATGGATACACGGGCAGGCAGCTTGGTGGTGAGTGGAGGAGTATTTAAAGTAGGGACCGCAGACAGGCTATCAAAGGCCTAAAATAACAAACAATAGGCTCATGGCAGTTTCACAGCGGTTACATGGATACACGGGCAGGCAGCTTGGTGGTGGTGAGTGGAGGAGTATTTAAAGTAGGGACCGCAGACAGGCTTCAAAGGCCTAACATAAGAAAATGGGCTGGCTGTAGGCACTTTATAATTGGTTCCAGGGGTACACGGGCAGCAGTGGTCTGGTCAGTGGAGGAGTATTTAAAGTAGGGACCGCAGACAGGCTTCAAAGGCCTAACATAAGAAAATGGGCTGGCTGTAGGCACTTTATAATTGGTTCCAGGGGTACACGGGCAGCAGTGGTCTGGTCAGTGGAGGAGTATTTAAAGTAGGGACCGCAGACAGGCTATCAAAGGCCTAACATAACAAACAATAGGCTCATGGCAGTTTCACAGCGGTTACATGGATACACGGGCAGGCAGCTTGGTGGTGAGTGGAGGAGTATTTAAAGTAGGGACCGCACACAGGCTATCAAAGGCCTAAAATAACAAACAATAGGCTCATGGCAGTTTCACAGCGGTTACATGGATACACGGGCAGGCAGCTTGGTGGTGAGTGGAGGAGTATTTAAAGTAGGGACCGCACACAGGCTATCAAAGGCCTAAAATAACAAACAATAGGCTCATGGCAGTTTCACAGCGGTTACATGGATACACGGGCAGGCAGCTTGGTGGTGGTGAGTGGAGGAGTATTTAAAGTAGGGACCGCAGACAGGCTTCAAAGGCCTAACATAAGAAAATGGGCTGGCTGTAGGCACTTTATAATTGGTTCCAGGGGTACACGGGCAGCAGTGGTCTGGTCAGTGGAGGAGTATTTAAAGTAGGGACCGCAGACAGGCTTCAAAGGCCTAACATAAGAAAATGGGCTGGCTGTAGGCACTTTATAATTGGTTCCAGGGGTACACGGGCAGCAGTGGTCTGGTCAGTGGAGGAGTATTTAAAGTAGGGACCGCAGACAGGCTATCAAAGGCCTAACATAACAAACAATAGGCTCATGGCAGTTTCACAGCGGTTACATGGATACACGGGCAGGCAGCTTGGTGGTGAGTGGAGGAGTATTTAAAGTAGGGACCGCACACAGGCTATCAAAGGCCTAAAATAACAAACAATAGGCTCATGGCAGTTTCACAGCGGTTACATGGATACACGGGCAGGCAGCTTGGTGGTGAGTGGAGGAGTATTTAAAGTAGGGACCGCACACAGGCTATCAAAGGCCTAAAATAACAAACAATAGGCTCATGGCAGTTTCACAGCGGTTACATGGATACACGGGCAGGCAGCTTGGTGGTGGTGAGTGGAGGAGTATTTAAAGTAGGGACCGCAGACAGGCTTCAAAGGCCTAACATAAGAAAATGGGCTGGCTGTAGGCACTTTATAATTGGTTCCAGGGGTACACGGGCAGCAGTGGTCTGGTCAGTGGAGGAGTATTTAAAGTAGGGACCGCAGACAGGCTTCAAAGGCCTAACATAAGAAAATGGGCTGGCTGTAGGCACTTTATAATTGGTTCCAGGGGTACACGGGCAGCAGTGGTCTGGTCAGTGGAGAAGTATTTAAAGTAGGGACCGCAGACAGGCTATCAAAGGCCTAACATAACAAACAATAGGCTCATGGCAGTTTCACAGCGGTTACATGGATACACGGGCAGGCAGCTTGGTGGTGAGTGGAGGAGTATTTAAAGTAGGGACCGCACACAGGCTATCAAAGGCCTAAAATAACAAACAATAGGCTCATGGCAGTTTCACAGCGGTTACATGGATACACGGGCAGGCAGCTTGGTGGTGAGTGGAGGAGTATTTAAAGTAGGGACCGCACACAGGCTATCAAAGGCCTAAAATAACAAACAATAGGCTCATGGCAGTTTCACAGCGGTTACATGGATACACGGGCAGGCAGCTTGGTGGTGGTGAGTGGAGGAGTATTTAAAGTAGGGACCGCAGACAGGCTTCAAAGGCCTAACATAAGAAAATGGGCTGGCTGTAGGCACTTTATAATTGGTTCCAGGGGTACACGGGCAGCAGTGGTCTGGTCAGTGGAGGAGTATTTAAAGTAGGGACCGCAGACAGGCTTCAAAGGCCTAACATAAGAAAATGGGCTGGCTGTAGGCACTTTATAATTGGTTCCAGGGGTACACGGGCAGCAGTGGTCTGGTCAGTGGAGGAGTATTTAAAGTAGGGACCGCAGACAGGCTATCAAAGGCCTAACATAACAAACAATAGGCTCATGGCAGTTTCACAGCGGTTACATGGATACACGGGCAGGCAGCTTGGTGGTGAGTGGAGGAGTATTTAAAGTAGGGACCGCACACAGGCTATCAAAGGCCTAAAATAACAAACAATAGGCTCATGGCAGTTTCACAGCGGTTACATGGATACACGGGCAGGCAGCTTGGTGGTGAGTGGAGGAGTATTTAAAGTAGGGACCGCACACAGGCTATCAAAGGCCTAAAATAACAAACAATAGGCTCATGGCAGTTTCACAGCGGTTACATGGATACACGGGCAGGCAGCTTGGTGGTGGTGAGTGGAGGAGTATTTAAAGTAGGGACCGCAGACAGGCTTCAAAGGCCTAACATAAGAAAATGGGCTGGCTGTAGGCACTTTATAATTGGTTCCAGGGGTACACGGGCAGCAGTGGTCTGGTCAGTGGAGGAGTATTTAAAGTAGGGACCGCAGACAGGCTTCAAAGGCCTAACATAAGAAAATGGGCTGGCTGTAGGCACTTTATAATTGGTTCCAGGGGTACACGGGCAGCAGTGGTCTGGTCAGTGGAGGAGTATTTAAAGTAGGGACCGCAGACAGGCTATCAAAGGCCTAACATAACAAACAATAGGCTCATGGCAGTTTCACAGCGGTTACATGGATACACGGGCAGGCAGCTTGGTGGTGAGTGGAGGAGTATTTAAAGTAGGGACCGCACACAGGCTATCAAAGGCCTAAAATAACAAACAATAGGCTCATGGCAGTTTCACAGCGGTTACATGGATACACGGGCAGGCAGCTTGGTGGTGAGTGGAGGAGTATTTAAAGTAGGGACCGCACACAGGCTATCAAAGGCCTAAAATAACAAACAATAGGCTCATGGCAGTTTCACAGCGGTTACATGGATACACGGGCAGGCAGCTTGGTGGTGGTGAGTGGAGGAGTATTTAAAGTAGGGACCGCAGACAGGCTTCAAAGGCCTAACATAAGAAAATGGGCTGGCTGTAGGCACTTTATAATTGGTTCCAGGGGTACACGGGCAGCAGTGGTCTGGTCAGTGGAGGAGTATTTAAAGTAGGGACCGCAGACAGGCTTCAAAGGCCTAACATAAGAAAATGGGCTGGCTGTAGGCACTTTATAATTGGTTCCAGGGGTACACGGGCAGCAGTGGTCTGGTCAGTGGAGGAGTATTTAAAGTAGGGACCGCAGACAGGCTATCAAAGGCCTAACATAACAAACAATAGGCTCATGGCAGTTTCACAGCGGTTACATGGATACACGGGCAGGCAGCTTGGTGGTGAGTGGAGGAGTATTTAAAGTAGGGACCGCACACAGGCTATCAAAGGCCTAAAATAACAAACAATAGGCTCATGGCAGTTTCACAGCGGTTACATGGATACACGGGCAGGCAGCTTGGTGGTGAGTGGAGGAGTATTTAAAGTAGGGACCGCACACAGGCTATCAAAGGCCTAAAATAACAAACAATAGGCTCATGGCAGTTTCACAGCGGTTACATGGATACACGGGCAGGCAGCTTGGTGGTGGTGAGTGGAGGAGTATTTAAAGTAGGGACCGCAGACAGGCTTCAAAGGCCTAACATAAGAAAATGGGCTGGCTGTAGGCACTTTATAATTGGTTCCAGGGGTACACGGGCAGCAGTGGTCTGGTCAGTGGAGGAGTATTTAAAGTAGGGACCGCAGACAGGCTTCAAAGGCCTAACATAAGAAAATGGGCTGGCTGTAGGCACTTTATAATTGGTTCCAGGGGTACACGGGCAGCAGTGGTCTGGTCAGTGGAGGAGTATTTAAAGTAGGGACCGCAGACAGGCTATCAAAGGCCTAACATAACAAACAATAGGCTCATGGCAGTTTCACAGCGGTTACATGGATACACGGGCAGGCAGCTTGGTGGTGAGTGGAGGAGTATTTAAAGTAGGGACCGCACACAGGCTATCAAAGGCCTAAAATAACAAACAATAGGCTCATGGCAGTTTCACAGCGGTTACATGGATACACGGGCAGGCAGCTTGGTGGTGAGTGGAGGAGTATTTAAAGTAGGGACCGCACACAGGCTATCAAAGGCCTAAAATAACAAACAATAGGCTCATGGCAGTTTCACAGCGGTTACATGGATACACGGGCAGGCAGCTTGGTGGTGGTGAGTGGAGGAGTATTTAAAGTAGGGACCGCAGACAGGCTTCAAAGGCCTAACATAAGAAAATGGGCTGGCTGTAGGCACTTTATAATTGGTTCCAGGGGTACACGGGCAGCAGTGGTCTGGTCAGTGGAGGAGTATTTAAAGTAGGGACCGCAGACAGGCTATCAAAGGCCTAACATAACAAACAATAGGCTCATGGCAGTTTCACAGCGGTTACATGGATACACGGGCAGGCAGCTTGGTGGTCAGTGGAGGAGTATTTAAAGTAGGGACCGCAGACAGGCTATCAAAGGCCTAAAATAACAAACAATAGGCTCATGGCAGTTTTACAGCGGTTACATGGATACACAGGCAGCTTGGTGGTGAGTGGAGGAGTAGTGCAAGGAGTGTCTGTCCCAGTACTCCCAAAATATAAATAGATGTTAATGTCTCGCAAAACAACCAAAACAAAAAAAAAAGGTGGCATACTTAGGTACAGGGGTGGGCTCATCTACTGAGTTTCTGACATTGTAATTTGGCAGTAACTATTTAATGGTGCCAATATAGGACACAGACACAGACTACTTTAAGTTGCATCATAGATGTCTACAAATTTGTATTGTCAGTGCCAGACATTGAATGATGTCAGCGAATAGACTAAAGATTGGTGGAGCTGTGCGACATAATTTTGCACGTGGTAGAGCACATTTTGAGCTGGGGTAGGGGGGAACTCTCTTGAGGCCGGCGGGACCGCCCCAGGGCCCCTCATGTTACAACGGTGTGTCTGACGTTGGGTGCGCACCACCACCGCCAGAGACACTACATTGTACTATGAGGGACCCAGTAGCAATGCCGTCAACCAAAAGCGAGCACACCCACCTCTTCAGACAAACAGCAGTCTCACGGGTGCTTGCGCCAAGTCGCGATACCACGGCCCCGTGTGGGGAGTTTTGCCATTTAGGGAGGTGTAAACATGTCGTATGCTGTACAATCAGCTGCAGCAAATTAGACATTAGAAAAGTAATTCACAGGCAAGAGCTTTTCATAGGAAAGCTAGGTGTCGGCCGGGCAAGGTGGGGCAAAAGATTTCGAAATCCAGTTGTGGTTCATTTTAATGAATGTTAGATCGTCAACATTTTGGGTAGCCAGACGAGTCCTTTTTTCGGTTAATATTGAACCTGCAGCACTGAATACTCTTTCTGATAGGACACTTGCTGCCGGGCAAGCAAGCTCCTGCAATGCATATTCTGCCAATTCTGGCCAGGTGTCTAATTTGGAGGCCCAGTAATCAAATGGGAATGACGGTTGAGGGAGAACATCGATAAGGGATGAAAAATAGTTAGTAACCATACTGGACAAATGTTGTCTCCTGTCACTTTCAATTGATGCAGCAGTACCTGTCCTGTCTGCGGTCATAGCAAAATCACTCCACAACCTGGTCAGAAAACCCCTCTGTCCAACGCCACTTCTGATGTGTGCACCCCTAACACTCCTAGTCTGCTGCCCCCTGGAGCTTGTGTGAGAACGATCACGTGCGCTGTGTGCTGGGAATGCCTGAAGCAAACGGTCAACAAGAGTTGATTGTTTGGTTGCTAATATTAGTTCCAAGTTCTCATGTGGCATAATATTTTGCAATTTGCCTTTATAGCGTGGATCAAGGAGGCAGGCCAACCAGTAATCGTCATCGTTCATCATTTTCGTAATGCGTGTGTCCCTTTTTAGGATACGTAAGGCATAATCCGCCATGTGGGCCAAAGTTCCAGTTGTCAAATCTCCGGTTGTGATTGGTTGAGGGGCAGTTGCAGGCAAATCTACGTCACTTGTGTCCCTCAAAAAACCAGAACCCGGCCGTGACACGCAACCAATTTCCTGTGCCCCCGTGAAAGTTTCCGCATTAAAAATATACTCATCCCCATCATCCTCCTCGTCCTCCACCTCCTCTTCGCCCGCTACCTCGTCCTGTACACTGCCCTGACCAGACAATGGCTGACTGTCATCAAGGCTTCCCTCTTCCTCTGGTGCAGACGCCTGCTCCTTTATGTGCGTCAAACTTTGCATCAGCAGACGCATTAGGGGGATGCTCATGCTTATTACGGCGTTGTCTGCACTAACCAGCCGTGTGCATTCCTCAAAACACTGAAGGACTTGACACATGTCTTGTATCTTCGACCACTGCACACCTGACAACTCCATGTCTGCCATCCTACTGCCTGCCCGTGTATCCTCCCACAAATAAATAACAGCACGCCTCTGTTCGCACAGTCTCTGAAGCATGTGCAGTGTTGAGTTCCACCTTGTTGCAACGTCTATGATTAGGCGATGCTGGGGAAGGTTCAAAGACCGCTGATAGGTCTGCATACGGCTGGCGTGTACAGGCGAACGTCGGATATGTGAGCAAAGTGCACGCACTTTGAGGAGCAGGTCGGAGAACCCAGGATAAGTTTTCAATAAGCACTGCACCACCAGGTTTAAGGTGTGAGCCAGGCAAGGAATGTGTTTCAGTTGGGAAAGGGAGATGGCAGCCATGAAATTCCTTCCGTTATCACTCACTACCTTGCCTGCCTCAAGATCTACTGTGCCCAGCCACGACTGCGTTTCTTGTTGCAAGAACTCGGACAGAACTTCCGCGGTGTGTCTGTTGTCGCCCAAACACTTCATAGCCAATACAGCCTGCTGACGCTTGGCAGTAGCTGGCCCATAATGGGACAACTGGTGTGCAACAGTGTCATCTGCCGATGGAGTGGTTGGCCGACTGCGTTCTGTGGAAGAGCTGTAGCTTCTGCAGGAGGACGAGGAGGAGGAGGAGGGGGTGCGAACGCCTACAGCCAACTGTTTCCTAGACCGTGGGCTAGGCACAACTGTCCCTAAATTGATGTCGCCTGTGGACCCTGCATCCACCACATTCACCCAGTGTGCCGTGATGGACACATAACGTCCCTGGCCATGCCTACTGGTCCATGCATCTGTAGTCAGGTGCACCTTTGTACTCACAGATTGCCTAAGTGCATGGACGATGCGCTGTTTAACATGCTGGTGCAGGGCTGGGATGGCTTTTCTGGAAAAAAAGTGTCGACTAGGTAGCTCGTATCGTGGTTCAGCGTACTCCATCAGGGCTTTAAAAGCTTCGCTTTCAACTAAACGGTAGGGCATCATCTCTAACGAGATTAGTCTAGCTATGTGGGCGTTAAAACCCTGTGTACGCGGATGCGAGGATAAGTACTTCCTTTTTCTAACCAGAGTCTCATGTAGGGTGAGCTGGACTGGAGAGCAGGAGATCGTGGAACTTTCGGGTGTGCCGGTGTACATGGCAGACTGAGAGACGGTTGGAGACGGTATTGTTTCCGCCGGTGCCCTAGATGCAATATTTCCTCCTACTAAACTGGTGATTCCCTGACCCTGACTGCTTTTGGCTGGCAAAGAAACCTGCACAGATACTGCCGGTGGTGCGGAAAATGGTGGCCTTACAGTGACGGAAGGGATGTTGCGTTGCTGACTAGCTTCATTGGCCGAGGGTGCTACAACCTTAAGGGACGTTTGGTAGTTAGTCCAGGCTTGAAAATGCATGGTGGTTAAGTGTCTATGCATGCAACTAGTATTTAGACTTTTCAGATTCTGACCTCTGCTTAAGCTAGTTGAACATTTTTGACAGATGACTTTGCGCTGATCAGTTGGATGTTGTTTAAAAAAATGCCAGACTGCACTCTTCCTAGACTCGGATCCCTTTTCAGGGATTGCAGACTGAGCTTTAACCGGATGGCCACGCTGTCCTCCAACAGGTTTTGGCTTTGACACGCGTTTTGGGCCAGATACGGGCCCGGCAGATGGAACCTGTTGCGATGTTGATGCCTGCTGCGGCCCCTCCTCCACCTCCGCTTCTGAACTACTGCCGCCTGCACCCTGTTCCCCCAATGGCTGCCAATCGGGGTCAATAACTGGGTCATCTATTACCTCCTCTTCGAGCTCGTGTGCAACTTCGTCTGTGTCACTGTGTCGGTCGGTGGTATAGCGTTCGTGGCGGGGCAACATAGTCTCATCAGGGTCTGATTGTGGATCTGTACCCTGAGAGGGCAATGTGGTGGTCTGAGTCAAAGGAGCAGCATAGTACTCTGGCTGTGGCTGTGCATCAGTGCACTCCATGTCAGAATCTACTTGTAATGGGCATGGCCTGTTAAATGTTTCACTTTCTAAGCCAGGGACGGTATGTGTAAAGAGCTCCATGGAGTGACCCGTTGTGTCGCCTGCTGCATCCTTCTCTCTTGTTGTAGTTTTTGCTGAGGAGGACAAGGAAGCGACTTGTCCCTGACCGTGAACATCCACAAGCGACGCGCTGCTTTTACATTTACCAGTTTCGGAAGAGGAGGCAAAAGAGCTAGAGGCTGAGTCTGCAATGTAAGCCAAAACTTGCTGTTGCTGCTCAGCCTTTAAAAGCGGTTTTCCTACTCCCAGAAAAGAGAGCGTTCGAGGCCTTGTGTAGCCTGACGACGAAACTGGCTCCACAGCTCCAGACTTAGGTGGAATATTTTTATCCCCACGACCACCTGATGCTCCACTACCACTACCATCATTACCAGCTGACAATGAACGCCCACGACGACCTCTTGCACCAGACTTCCTCATTGTTTAAAAATCGTAACCAAACTAACTTTATTTGTTGCTGTCAAACAACTTACACGGTGAGCTATAACTTCAGTATGATTTCAATATCCCTTAACAGGTTGGTGAGACCACAAGGAAAATCAGGCACAATGTTACACACTCTGTTTTCTGTGACACCAAATCACAGAGATGACACACACGCAGGACTGTCACTCAAGCACTAATGTCAATATTAATCTCCCACCTAATTTATTTTTTTTTTTTTCTCTGTGAGACTTTAGAAACCAAATAATATTTAAAAAAAAAACAAAAAAACAAGGCTTTCTATGGCCCACTGAATGAGAGATGGCACGCACAGGAGTGGCACACAAGCCCTGACTGAGGCCAATATTTTTCTCCCACTGATTGATGTAGTGTTTTTGTGTTGAGGTTGATTTTAAAACACAAATGAAGGAAAAAAATAAAAAGGCTTTCTATGGCCCACAATTAGAGAGAGAGGTGGCACACCCAGGAGTCAAGACTGGCACACAAGCTGAAATGGCAATATTACTCTCCCACTGTTTTTTTATGTATTTTTTTTTTATTTTCAGGGAGACTTTAGAAACCAAATAATATTAAAAAAACCAAAAAATAAATAGGCTTTCTATGGCCCACTGAATGAAAGGGAGAGAGGTGGCACACCCAGGAGTCAAGACTGGCACACAAGCTGAAAGGGCAATATTACTCTCCCACTGTTTTTTTATGTATTTTTTTTTTTTATTTTCAGGGAGACTTTAGAAACCAAATAATATTAAAAAAAAAAAAAAAAAAAAAAAAATAGGCTTGCTATAGCCCACTGAATGAGAGATAGCACACACAGCAGTGGCACACAAGCCCTGACTGAGGCCAATATTTTTCTCCCACTGATTGATGTAGTGTTTTTGTGTTGAGGTAGATTTTAGAACACAAATCACGGAAAAAATAAATAGGCTTTCTATGGCCCACTGAATGAAAGGGAGAGAGGTGGCACACCCAGGAGTCAAGACTGGCACACAAGCTGAAAGGGCAATATTACTCCCCCACTGTTTTTTTATGTATTTTTTGTTTTTTCAGGGAGACTTTAGAAACCCAATAATATTTAAAAAAAAAAATAAATAGGCTTTCTATGGCCCACTGAATGAGAGGGAGAGAGGTGGCACACCCAGGAGTCAAGACTGGCACACAAGCTGAAAGGGCAATATTATTCTCCCACTGTTTTTTTAGGTTTTTTTTTTTTTTTTCAGGGAGAATTAGAAACCAAATAATATTAAAAAAAAAAAAAAAAAATAGGCTTGCTATAGCCCACTGAATGAGAGATAGCACACACAGCAGTGGCACACAAGCCCTGACTGAGGCCAATATTTTTCTCCCACTGATTGATGTACTGTTTTTGTGTTGAGGTAGATTTTAGAACACAAATCACGGAAAAAATAAATAGGCTTTCTATGGCCCACTCAGTGAGAGATGGCACACACAGGGATGGCACTGTAGCAGAAATGCCAATCTTAATCTCCCACAAAAAAAACAAACAAAAAAAAAAAAAAAACTGTCCTACAATTACTATCTCCCTGCAGTAATGTAAGCCAGGTATGGCAGGCAGCAATAGGAGTGGACTGATGCACAAATTAAATAAAAAGTGTGGAAAAACAGAAAAGATAGCTGTGCAGAAAGGAAGGAACAAGAGGATATGTGCTTTGAAAAAAGCAGTTGGTTTCCACAGTGGCGTACACACAGCAATACAGCTATCACGGAGCCTTCTAGGGCAGCCCAATGAGCTACAGCGCTGAGGGGAAAAAAAAAAAAAAATAGCTTCCACAGTCCCTGCACACCGAAGGTGGTGTTGGACAGTGGAAATCGCTGCAGCACAAGCGGTTTGGTGGTTAGTGGACCCTGCCTAACGCTCTCCCTGCTTCTGATGAAGCGGCAGCAACCTGTCCCTAAGCTCAGATCAGCAGCAGTAAGATGGCGGTCGGCGGGAACGCCCCTTTATAGCCCCTGTGACGCCGCAGACAGCAAGCCAATCACTGCAATGCCCTTCTCTAAGATGGTGGGGACCAGGATCTATGTCATCACGCTGCCCACACTCTGCGTTCACCTTCATTGGCTGAGAAATGGCGCTTTTCGCGTCATTGAAACGCGACTTTGGCGCGAAAGTCGCGTACCGCATGGCCGACAAGCACAGGGGTCGGATCGGGTTTCATGAGACGCCGACTTAGCCAAAAGTCGGCGACTTTTGAAAATGATCGACCCGTTTCGCTCAACCCTAGTCCTTATGCATGGTTCTGGCATATTTGGTACAATTGTGAACTCCTGTCTAGCCCAACATATTACCAGCCCACAATATTTTTCTGCAGAAATGTGGACTTGTTACAAGACCACGGTATTAGTACAAATCATTTATATTTAAAATGTGGACTCCTGTCTAGCCCAAAATATTAGCAACCCCCCAAATTTTTTTCTGCACAAATGTGAACTTGTTTCAGAATTACAGTCTTAGAACAAGCAATTTAGATTCTCAAACGTGGGCTCATGGACAGAGGAAAAACATGAGCACAAAATTATTAGATACTTAAATGTCCCCTGCTTTCTAGGGCACTGTATTATAACTAACAATTTAGGTTTTAAAATGTGGACTCATGGACAGAGCAAACATATGAGCAAAAAATTATGGGAAATCTAGGCATCTTAACAGGGGCGTGTAGACTTTTTACATCCACTGTAGACGTGTACTTCAAGGGACAGCATTATGTCTACCCAGACTTTGTATTAGGAGTTTTCTATGATTAAAAAGAGCAATGCTAGACACAGATTGCAGTTTCTAATCTCTTACCAACCTTTCAAGTATAACATTAAATATCCTTATGAATGGATATTTCAAACAAAGATAAAGAATAATAACTGCTTTGATAAGAAATTCTAGCAAATACAAAACAAGCAACCTAAGACATTATTTTTATTTTCAAAATTCTTAATTTTCCTCTGCTCTATCACTAAACACTATAACCTCAAGGACATGTTAGAAGATAACTATGATAAATACTTTTTATATTTTAGAGTTTAATTTAATTAATACACTGTAACAGTATTATAATTCAATAACAAAAAACTGCAAGGTAAATCGTTCCAGAACACAATCATTTGTGGGAATTTCATGTACACACCTTCTTACAGACTTAATGTGATTTTTCTAATCAATGCCAGCATTATCCTGATTTTTTTATGTTTAGGGACTGAAGAAGCAGATGCAACTCATGATGATGACCTGAGTTTAGTGGGAGAAAGAACCAGGTGGCTAATTGTCTGTAAAACAAATACACTGATAATTAGCTAGAGAGCACAATGCCACAGAAGCCTAACCACCAACCTTTATTTAAGTTAAGCAAATGGGTGAGCAAATGATGCAGCTGCATCCTCCCCTGACAAGTTAATAAGGGTGCCATACTTCATTTAGGCAGGCATACTAGCCAAAGCATGCCCTTAGGACCTGACATCAATGACTCTTGAATTGTACAGTTAAACAGAATAAAATTATCACTACTGAAACAAACACGTTCTTCATCAACTTGCAGACACAGACATAGGCACATGTATGTATAGATAGATAGATAGATAGATAGATAGATAGATAGATGATAGATTGTCCCCAGATGTAGGTAGCAACCCAACCAATCAATATAGGCAAAACAATAAAACCATAGATGTCTATAAATTAAGTTATGTGTAATAATGATAAATGACAAAGGAACAAAGTATTAAATGCATAAAGAAAGAGAGATGTGAAAAGTCATGACACCAGCTGAAATGCATCAGTAACTAGAGAGAAATCCTGCCACTTATGAAAAATAATATCAGCTGGTTCAACTGAAACATCTCATGATGAGTTTAACCATTGAGCAGGATCAAAACTTATGCAACCTTATTGTTGCAAAACATACTGATGACATTGGTTACAGAAGAATTTATAAACTACTGAAGGTTCCAGTGAGAACTGTTTCGGCCACAATCCAAAAGTGGAAAGAACATAATTTCACCATAAACCAGTTACGACCAGGTGCTCCCCACAAGATTTCGGACAGAGAAGTGAAAAGAATTATTAGAACAGTTGTCCAAGAGCCAATGACCGTCTGTGGAGAGCTACAGAAAGACCTGGAATCAGTAAGTACAATTGTTTCAAAGAAAACTATAAGTAATGCACTCAACCTACATGGCCTTTATGCACGCTGACTATGCAATGCTCCAATGCTGAACAAAAAGCATGTTCAAGTGCGTTTAAAGTTTTCTTAAATTTTAGACAAGCTTTTGAAATACTGGGAGAATATAGTTTGGTCATATGGGACTAAAATTGAACTATTTGCATATCATAATACACACCATGTTTGGGAGGCCAAAAGGAACAGCATATCACCCTAAAAACACCATACAAACAGTGAAGTTTGAAGGTGGGAACATTATAGTGTAACAGTGAAGTTTGAAGGTGGGGCTGTTTTTCAGCATATGGTAAACTTCAAGTAATTGAATATGAATGGAGAAATGTACCCATTCTTGATAAACAATGTGCTGCCATCTACTGCCATCAGCAAGACAATGATCCCAAACAAACCGCCAAGGAATCACTCAATTGGTTTCAGAGAAAATTTGTGGAAGGAACTAGCTGAACACACACTACAGTGGCATGTAAATGTTTTGGGACTGTAAGGGCCATTATAAAATCTTCATCTTGCGCCTTTTGAGGTAGTCTATTGCAGATTTTGATGTGATTTTAGGATCATTATCCATCTGTAGAATCCATCGTCTTTTCAACTTCAGCTTTTTTTTACAGATGGTGTTATGTTTGTCAAGAATGTGTTGAAATTTAATTGAATCCATTCTTCCCTCTACTCGTGAACTGTTCCTGCTGCCATTGACTGCAACACAACCCCAAGGCATTATTGATCCACCCCCATGCTTAATGGTTGGTAAGATGATGTGCTCCTTAAATTCTGTGCCCTTCTTTCTTCACACATGCCTTTGATCATTGAGGCCAAAGAGTTCTATTTTAACTTCATTGACCCACAGGACTTGTTCCAAAATACATCAGATTTGTTTATATGTTCTTTTTCATATTACTATTTGCATTTTAATGGTGAAAATGCAGGAGAGGTTTTCTTCTCATGACCCTTCCATGAAGGCCATATTTGTGTAGGTGTCTCTGAAGAGTACCACATACCACAACTCCAAAATCTGATACATTTTTTGAAAGTAATTTGCAGTTAAGCAGGAGTCCTGATTTGCCTCTCTAAAAATCCTACAAGCAGCTATCAATTAAATTTAGCTTGATCTTTCAGACCTTATCTTGATCTCCACTGTTCATGTTAACTGCTATTTCTTAATTACATTTTGAACTGAGGAAAGGGAAATTTGAAAATGTTTTGTTATCCTCTTATATCAGTCTCCTTCTTTGTGGTCTTCCACCGATTTCATTTCCAGAGTGCTAGGTGGCTGCTTAGAAGAACCCATGGCTGCTGGTTTTTGGCACAAGGTTAGAAGAGGCTAGGTTTTTATAAAGCTGGGTAATTGGCATTACCTGACCTTTCCTAAAGATGACAGAGTACAAGCCATAACTCAAACAGTCTATTTAAGGTCTGAAACCTTGGCCAAAGTTTTTTGAGCACACAAATCTCCAAGATGCCCAAACGTTTGCATCAGCCCATTTTCCTTTTTGTAATTTTAAAAAGAAAAAAATGACATTTTTTGTCTAAAATGCAAAGGAAATGTGTCATCTTTAACTTTAGGCCTTTTAGAGATCATTAAATCTTCAACTTGCTTAACTATTCACAATAAGAATAATTTTGACCATGGGAGCCCAAACTTTTACAAGCCACAGTAATAACTGCCAGCTAGAGACTGCCTCCTGGGGTTTTTATAGAAGGGAGCCCTGCCCATTGCTAATAGCTAAGAGCTAATTACATACCAGCTCAGTGCAGCAAAACACAAGTAAATAGCAAAGGAGAAACTAGTCTTAGCAATCTGAGACATAAACACCCACACACTGCCAGCATCCAGCAGTGACCGCAATGTTACTGTAGTGCCATCTAGCGACTAGGGTAGGGGTTACATCAGCATGTTAAGACATGGATTTGACATGTTGCGGGTGAAGGATAGATATATGAAATGGTTTATACAAGCCATTCTTGCTGTTTTACTGAAAGATTGTCATTGTAAAGCAGAATATGTGAAATACAAGTTTTGTACCTACTAACTACTATACATGATCCATCAGTTCCAACAATAAAGTTCACATTACTTGCATAAAATGGACTGAATTGTAAATGCATTACATCTGGGGTTCCTGTTACAGCTGAGACCCTACAGCAGTAGTGAAGAACATTTGAGAACCTTAGCAATAGTTACTCACCAAGAGGAACCCATTTCACTAGTGTCAAGGGCCACAGCAGAACACCTCAGACTGTGCGACCCTTAATTTTTTTGATAACTGTATGTATGTAAAGTTGCATTCAAAATTATTCAACTTCCATTGCAAACTAGTTTTCTTACCAAAATCTACAAACCTTCTGCTGTTTGTAATTACATAATCAATTGAATTTTACATAGTTAAACATAACTAACATATCAAGTGTTTTCTCCAAATTTAATGCAAAATGTCAATTTAAATGTCTACTACAGTCACAGAATTATTCACCCTTCTTTAATACTTAGTAATATTTAATACTTAGTAGAGGACCCTGTGGCTATTATAACCAGCTCAGGAATCTTAGCATATTCCTTGTATGCAAAGGTCTCCAGTTCACTACTAATCTTGGATTTGCATGTTTTTATATGGGATTCAAGTCAGAATCTTCCACAACTTCTTTTCAAATGAAACCCTGATGGACTTTGAGTTATTCTTGGAATCATTGTCCTGTTGGTAGGTCCATGATGCTCAAGCTTCAGCTTCCTCACATAAAGCATGATGTTTTCTGCTAGGCTTTCTTATACTTGATTGATGCAATCTTGTCCTTCAGATGCTACCAGCTTACAGTGCCTGTGGAAGCAAAGCAGCCCCAGAGCATCACTCAGCCACCACCATGCTTCACTGTATGAAGGGAGTTATTTTCAGCATATGCCTTATTCTACTGTGTTTAGCTACAGCATTGGTCCTTAGACCAGAAATTTTTAGTTTTATTTCTTCACTCAATGGAACAGAATATCAAAATTTCATATTTTTTTTATTATAATGGAGCTGACTTTAATAATACTAAATACAGTTCTCGTGAATAGGTTGAGTAATTCTGAGGCTTAAGTAGCTATTAAAAGTAGCATTTTGCATTGACTTTGAAGAAAAAACTTGTTATAGTAGTTGCTTTGAGAAATTTAAATAGTTCTTGTTTAATTGGTTTGTACATTTTGCTAATAAGTCTAATTTGCAAAAGGGGTTGAATACTTTTGATTTTACATATATATATATATATATATATATATATATATATATATATATATATATATATATATATATATATATAAGTTATACCAATTTTATTTGGAATCCTATACATTACACTGTACTATTAACAGAGAAACTGCTTAAAGAAACGTTGATGTTTTTGTGCAATAATTAGCTCATAAAAGGTACTGTAAACATGTAAACGTTATTCAGATTCAAATAAGCAGATATAAAAGACAGCGCTCTCTAGGCAATAAGCATTATTGGAGGATAATAAAAAAAGTAATGAGCGACAAATCCTAGAGGGCAGACATAGCTCATGCAAAAACGTCTATGTGGTACTGTAAAAGTATGGATTATTTTTATAATATTGATACTGCAAGTTTTGGCTGTTTTTTTCTGTTTGGGGTTATTTACAAGACACACAAAGATACATGTAAATGAGACCTGTTAGAAATTAACAAGAAAAACGAAAGAAAGTGATAAAGCCCTATGTTGGGAGTTGCCATTTTGAAAACAATAATATCCCTGAAAGCAACTCAATAAAGAGTCAAGGTCATTCTAGAAAAATAAATAAATAAAAAATAAAAATCATATAGCCACAAATAATGAATAAGAGTAAAGACAGTGTACAAGACCCCTATATGAAGACACACTGAGTTTCTATGTGTTAATAATAACAAGACATGACATATTCGTTGCATGTTCTGTCTTATGATTAGAAATGAGCGAACTTGTTCGGAAAAAGTTCACCAATCTCAAATTCGATTTCACAAGCATTTTTACTCAGTCGTCAAAATTCAGTCACAGTTCGGTAAATTATCGCATTTCCACTAATGCTTTTGTTATGATTTTGGCTAGGATAGCGGGGCTGTATGGTGAGTGGAGGGTATGGGGGACGTTTTTGATGAGGGGGAAGGGGTGTGGAAAGGTTTGAGGAGCGGCTTGCTTTTTTTTTCCCCTTAACTTTATGTGTGCTGATTCCAGCAGCCAATCAGGGCACAGAAACCAGACGTCCAGGCACAAGGGCTTGGGTGATTGGCTTCAGAAGTCACATGTCCCTCTTTATATAAAGAACGGACATGTTGTTTTGATGCCATTTTGACTGTAGCAGTGCAGAGGGGCCACTCCTGCTACTGCTACTGGATTGTCAGAAAGTTATTTTGGAGGTTGATTGTAAGTCAGCTAGTTCAGATACATAGGATCCTGCGTGGTTGTGAAATCGACCTTCCAGCAGATCAATCATTTTTGCTCAGTGTGCGTGACACCAGGGTACATTTCAGCATATAACTTTTTTGTGCTGATAATATTGTGCTTGAGCCAAGAGTCCAAATTTGAGAATCTAAATTGTTTGGTCTAATAGCGTGCTCCAGAAAGCATATGGTCTTCATGGTGTTCTTTGGTTAGTGGTTCCTCTTGCTTAATTGTGTTGCAGCCTCTGTGGCCTTTCAGAAAAGGTGCATGTATACTGACAGATCATGTGAAACTTGAATTGCACAAAGATGGATTTCCTTTAAGGCCCCATTCACATGTCCATTTTTCATGTCCGTTTGTGGTCCGTTTTTTAAGGACTGCAAATTCGGACACATGCACATGTAGCGCCCCCACTGCCGCAGGGCCGAGGAGTACCCGGTACCGGGCCTCTGAGTCTCTGTTCTGGGGTTGTCACGGTGGCTAGACCCGGTCCGTGACCCTGCTGAGGGGCGTACAATGATAGGTGTGCGAGAATGATGATGATGTTG
Organism: Ranitomeya variabilis; assembly: GCF_051348905.1. Taxonomy (NCBI): domain Eukaryota; kingdom Metazoa; phylum Chordata; class Amphibia; order Anura; family Dendrobatidae; genus Ranitomeya; species Ranitomeya variabilis. Next base: position 103,616,802 of record NC_135237.1, read on the forward strand.
GGGTGGTGCGGTGCAGGTTGCAGTAAATAACGAGGACATCAGTTTGCAGTCTCTTTACCTCTTTACTGAAGGCTTCAGGATCCTCAATCCGGAATAAGGTTAACCGGGCTGCGCAAGTCCGGCCGGTCCGATGGCACCTCCAGAGTTCCCTTTGCAGGTGGAAATCTGTGCCTACCTTCTAGCGCTTGTGTGTTGTAGTCCTTCCCTGCTAAGCACCACGGGATAGTCCTCACAACTGTTGTGTCTGTTTCTCGTGTTCCCTCACAACTCGATTCTGATGTTCTTCCACGTCTCCCAGATCTTATGGTTAGGACGCACCCGTATGACGGGGAGGCTCGGAGCTCTTCCGGGACTCTAGCGTCGCCCCACTCCTGTTGTTACCCCCCTGTGTCTTCCTAGGTGAATTGGGTGAGACAGCCCGCCTATAACTGACTGTCCTGCCGTAGGTTTGAAGTTTGGCTTGGAGCTCTATACTTCCTCAGCGTTCCGGCCACCGGTTATGCGCCTCAGTAGGATGTTGCCTCGTCTTACAGCACGACTCCTACTGGTATTCTCCTTGTTGCGTTGATCTCGTTTCTCACTCAGCACAATAAATGTCGCTTCTTGTCCTTTCTTAGGGTACCGCCGCTATATCGTGCAGGCGCGTGTTGTGAATTAGACTTTTTTGGCTCCCTCTTGTGGTCACTAGTGGTATGACTCTGAGATTGTCTTTCCCTAGTTTGGCACCCACCTGGGTCGTTAGTCCAGGGGTGTTGCTATATGAACTTCCTGAATTCTTAGTCTGGTGCCTGGCATCGTTGTAATCAGTCCTTTCTGTTTGCTCCTGTCTGCTGGTCCTGGTTCATGCAAAATTAAGCTAAGTTCTGCTTCCTTGTTTTTTGGTTATTTGTATTGCTCTTATTTTTTTGTCCAGCTTGTACTAAATGTGATTCCTGATTTTGCTGGAAGCTCTAGGGGGCTGGTATTCTCCCCCCGGGCCGTTAGACGGTTCGGGGGTTCTTGAATATCCAGCGTGGATATTTTTGATAGGGTTTTTGCTGACCGTATAAGTCATCTTACTATATTCTGCTATTAGTCAGTGGGCCTCTCTTTGCTAAATACCTAGTTCATTCTTACGTTTGTCTTTTCTTCTTACCTCACCGTTATTATTTGTTGGGGGCTTGTATCCAACTTTTGGGGTCTTTTCTCTGGAGGCAAGAAAGGTCTATCTTTTCCCTTCTAGGGTTAGTTAGTTCTCCGGCTGGCGCGAGACGTCTAGAACCAACGTAGGCACGTTCCCCGGCTGCTGCTATTTGTGGTGCTAGGATTAGATATACGGTCAGCCCAGTTACCACTGCCCTATGAGCTGGTTTTTTGTGTTTGCAGACTTGGTATTTATTGCAGAGACCCTCTGCCATTGGGGTCATAACAGTATGCCAGGCCAAAGTTGAATGTTTAATGCATTGCAGAAGTGGGATAATAAGAAAGGAAATTCTGAGTTTTTTTTTTTTTCCTCTCTTTCTTCCTCCCCTTTACCTCTGAGTGGCTTAAGCTTGCTGCAGACATGAATGTCCAGACTCTGATTACAAGTGTGGATCAGCTTGCTGCTCGTGTGCAGGGCATACAAGATTTTGTTACCAGTAGTCCTATGTCTGAACCTAAAATACTTATTCCTGAACTGTTCTCTGGAGATCGATTTAAGTTTAGGAATTTCAGGAATAATTGTAAATTGTTTCTTTCTCTGAGACCCCGTTCGTCTGGAGACTCAGCTCAGCAAGTTAAAATTGTTATCTCTTTCTTGCGGGGCGACCCTCAGGATTGGGCTTTCTCGCTAGCGCCAGGAGATCCGGCATTGGCGAATATTGATGCGTTTTTTCTGGCGCTCGGATTGCTTTACGAGGAACCCAATCTTGAAATTCAGGCAGAAAAAGCCTTGCTGGCTATTTCTCAGGGCCAGGATGAAGCTGAAGTTTATTGCCAAAAATTTCGGAAATGGTCCGTGCTTACTCAGTGGAATGAGTGTGCTCTGGCCGCAAATTTCAGAAATGGCCTTTCTGAAGCCATTAAGAATGTGATGGTGGGTTTCTCCATTCCTACAAGTCTGAATGATTCCATGGCGCTGGCTATTCAAATTGACCGGCGTTTGCGGGAGCGCAAAACTGCTAATCCTCTGGTGGTGTTGTCTGAACAAACACCTGATTTAATGCAATGTGATAGAATTCAGACTAGAAATGAACGGAAAAATCATAGACGGCAGAATGGGTTGTGTTTTTACTGTGGTGATTCTACACATGTTATATCAGCATGCTCTAAACGCCTTACAAGGGTTGTTAGCCCTGTCGCCATTGGTAATTTGCAACCTAAATTTATTTTGTCTGTGACTTTAATTTGCTCATTGTCTTCCTACCCTGTTATGGTGTTTGTGGATTCAGGTGCTGCCCTGAGTCTTATGGATCTGTCGTTTGCCAAGCGCTGTGGTTTTGTTCTTGAGCCATTGGTAAATCCTATCCCTCTTAGAGGTATTGATGCTACGCCATTGGCGGAAAATAAACCGCAGTTTTGGACACAGGTAACCATGTGCATGACTCCTGAACATCGGGAGGTGATTCGTTTTCTTGTTCTGCATAAAATGCATGATTTGGTTGTTTTGGGTCTGCCATGGTTACAGACCCATAATCCAGTCTTGGATTGGAAGGCAATGTCTGTGTCAAGTTGGGGCTGTCAGGGAATTCATGGTGATTCCCCGCCGGTGTCTATTGCTTCCTCTACTCCTTCGGAAGTTCCTGAGTATTTGTCTGATTATCAGGATGTATTCAGCGAGTCCAGGTCCAGTGCTCTTCCTCCTCATAGGGACTGTGACTGCGCTATAGATTTGATTCCGGGTAGTAAATTTCCTAAGGGAAGATTATTTAATCTGTCTGTACCTGAGCATGCCGCAATGCGTTCGTATATCAAGGAGTCTCTGGAGAAAGGGCATATCCGTCCATCCTCTTCCCCTCTTGGTGCGGGATTTTTTTTTGTGGCCAAGAAGGACGGATCTTTGAGACCTTCTATTGACTATCGGCTTCTGAATAAAATCACTGTTGAATTTCAGTATCCTTTGCCTCTGTTGTCGGACTTGTTTGCCCGGATTAAAGGTGCCAAGTGGTTTACCAAGATAGATCTTCGTGGTGCGTACAACCTTGTGCGCATTAAGCAAGGAGATGAATGGAAAACTGCATTTAATACGCCCGAAGGTCATTTTGAGTACTTGGTGATGCCTTTTGGGCTCTCTAATGCTCCTTCAGTGTTTCAGTCCTTTATGCATGATATTTTCCGGAAGTATCTGGATAAATTTATGATTGTTTATCTGGATGATATTCTGTTTTTTTCTGATGATTGGGACTCGCATGTAGAGCAGGTCAGGATGGTGTTTCAGGTTTTGCGTGAGAATGCTTTGTTTGTTAAGGGCTCAAAGTGTCTATTTGGAGTCCAGAAGGTTCCCTTTTTGGGTTTTATTTTCTCCCCTTCTGCGGTGGAGATGGACCCAGTCAAGGTCCGAGCTATTCATGATTGGACTCAACCCACGTCAGTTAAGAGTCTTCAGAAGTTCTTGGGCTTTGCTAACTTCTACCGTCGTTTTATCGCTAATTTTTCTAGCGTTGTTAAACCTTTGACGGATATGACCAAGAAAGGTTCTGATGTTGCTAACTGGGCTCCTGCAGCCGTGGAGGCTTTCCAAGAGTTGAAGCGCCGGTTTACTTCAGCGCCTGTTTTGTGCCAGCCTGATGTCTCACTTCCCTTTCAGGTTGAAGTGGATGCTTCTGAGATTGGGGCAGGGGCCGTTTTGTCGCAGAGAGGCCCTGGTTGCTCTGTAATGAGACCATGTGCTTTTTTCTCTAGGAAGTTTTCGCCTGCTGAGCGGAATTATGATGTTGGCAATCGGGAGTTGCTGGCCATGAAGTGGGCATTTGAGGAGTGGCGTCATTGGCTCGAGGGTGCTAAGCATCGTGTGGTGGTCTTGACTGATCACAAAAATCTGATGTATCTCGAGTCTGCTAAACGCCTGAATCCTAGACAGGCCTGTTGGTCATTGTTTTTCTCCCGTTTTGACTTTGTGGTCTCGTATTTACCAGGTTCAAAAAATGTGAAGGCTGATGCTCTTACGAGGAGCTTTGTGCCTGACTCTCCTGGAGTCGCAGAACCAGTTGGTATTCTTAAAGAGGGAGTAATCTTGTCAGCCATTTCTCCGGATTTGCGACGTGTGTTGCAGAGATTTCAGGCTGGTAGACCTGACTCTTGTCCACCTGACAGACTGTTTGTTCCTGTTAAATGGACCAGCAGAGTCATTTCCGAGGTTCATTCCTCGGTGTTGGCAGGGCATCCGGGAATTTTTGGCACCAGAGATTTGGTCGCTAGGTCCTTTTGGTGGCCTTCCTTGTCGCGGGATGTGCGGTCATTTGTGCAGTCCTGTGGGACTTGTGCTCGAGCTAAGCCTTGCTGTTCTCGTGCCAGCGGGTTGCTCTTGCCCTTGCCTGTCCCGAAGAGGCCTTGGACACACATTTCCATGGATTTCATTTCAGATCTTCCGGTGTCTCAGGGCATGTCTGTCATCTGGGTGGTATGTGATCGCTTTTCCAAGATGGTCCATTTGGTATCTTTGCCTAAGCTGCCTTCCTCTTCCGATCTGGTTCCTTTGTTCTTTCAGAATGTGGTTAGTTTACACGGCATTCCTGAGAATATCGTGTCTGACAGAGGATCCCAGTTTGTTTCCAGGTTCTGGCGATCCTTTTGTGCTAAGATGGGCATTGATTTGTCGTTTTTGTCTGCCTTTCATCCTCAGACTAATGGACAAACGGAGCGAACTAATCAAACTTTGGAGGCTTATTTGAGGTGTTTTGTTTCTGCGGATTAGGATGATTGGGTGACCTTCTTGCCGTTGGCTGAGTTTGCCCTTAATAATCGGGCTAGTTCCGCTACTTTGGTCTCGCCATTTTTCTGCAACTCTGGTTTCCACCCTTGTTTTTCCTCGGGACATGTGGAGCCTTCTGACTGTCCTGGGGTAGATTCTGTGGTGGATAGGTTGCAGCAGATTTGGAATCATGTGGTGGACAACTTGAAGTTGTCACAGGAGAAGGCTCAGCGTTTTGCCAACCGCCGCCGCAGTGTGGGTCCCCGACTTCGTGTTGGGGATTTGGTATGGCTGTCTTCTCGATTTGTTCCTATGAAGGTCTCCTCTCCTAAATTCAAGCCTCGCTTCATCGGTCCTTACAAGATATTGGAAATCCTTAATCCTGTGTCCTTTCGCTTGGATCTTCCGGTGTCGTTTGCCATTCACAATGTGTTCCATAGGTCTTTGTTGCGGCGGTACGTTGTACCTGTGGTTCCCTCTGTTGAGCCTCCTGCTCCGGTGTTGGTTGAGGGCGAGTTGGAGTACGTGGTGGAGAAAATCTTGGATTTTCGTCTCTCCAGACGGAGGCTTCAGTATCTGGTCAAGTGGAAGGGCTATGGTCAGGAGGATAATTCCTGGGTGGTTGCCTCTGATGTGCTTGCGGCCGATTTAGTTCGTGCCTTTCACGCTGCTCATCCTGATCGCCCTGGTGGTCTTGGTGAGGGTTCGGTGACCCCTCCTTAAAGGGGGGGTACTGTTGTGAATTAGACTTTTTTGGCTCCCTCTTGTGGTCACTAGTGGTATGACTCTGAGATTGTCTTTCCCTAGTTTGGCACCCACCTGGGTCGTTAGTCCAGGGGTGTTGCTATATGAACTTCCTGAATTCTTAGTCTGGTGCCTGGCATCGTTGTAATCAGTCCTTTCTGTTTGCTCCTGTCTGCTGGTCCTGGTTCATGCAAAATTAAGCTAAGTCCTGCTTCCTTGTTTTTTGGTTATTTGTATTGCTCTTATTTTTTTGTCCAGCTTGTACTAAATGTGATTCCTGATTTTGCTGGAAGCTCTAGGGGGCTGGTATTCTCCCCCCGGGCCGTTAGACAGTTCGGGGGTTCTTGAATATCCAGCGTGGATATTTTTGATAGGGTTTTTGCTGACCGTATAAGTCATCTTACTATATTCTGCTATTAGTCAGTGGGCCTCTCTTTGCTAAATACCTAGTTCATTCTTACGTTTGTCTTTTCTTCTTACCTCACCGTTATTATTTGTTGGGGGCTTGTATGCAACTTTTGGGGTCTTTTCTCTGGAGGCAAGAAAGGTCTATCTTTTCCCTTCTAGGGTTAGTTAGTTCTCCGGCTGGCGCGAGACGTCTAGAACCAACGTAGGCACGTTCCCCGGCTGCTGCTATTTGTGGTGCTAGGATTAGATATACGGTCAGCCCAGTTACCACTGCCCTATGAGCTGGTGTTTTGTGTTTGCAGACTTGGTATTTATTGCAGAGACCCTCTGCCATTGCGGTCATAACAGGCGCGGTCCCGTAACGTTCTTTCTGGTTGCTAGGCCTCTGTCAGGATCCCACCCCTGACAGGGACCCCTCTGAATCTTCCCCTACAACAACCTCTGCCACAAGGTGTTGCCTGGTTCCAACCCAGTCAGCTTTCTGATCTAACTTCCTATCTAACCCCCAGTTTTACCAGACTGTGAGGAGTGGCCTAATGTATAGTACCATTAGCTCCCCCTGGAGGCCAGACTGTGAAGTGTATTGGTGTCTGTGATACCTGGTCAGATGAACTCCTTCAGTGCCATCAGACGTACCATAGCCCCCCTTAGCGGCGGAGCTCCAGTACTGCAACGACCAGGACTCTGGGGCGCTGCACACACCCATTGTGTGACGCTAGTCAGTACTCACTGCCAAGCCGTGAGTCAGAATGGTGAAGGAGTCCAATAATAATAATAATAATAATAATCTTTATTTATATAGCGCCAACATATTCCGCCGCGCTTTACAGTTTAACAGTTTCAAACACAACAGTCATGGGTAACAATGTTAACAATACAGTAATAAAGCAAAATAAGACGAAATAAGACGAAATAAGACGACCCTGCTCGTGAGAGCTTACAATCTACAATGAGGTGGGGGAGATACAAAGTACAGGTGTGTATTTACAATGATGTATTTACAATGATGGTCCAGCCATCTTCAGGGAGTGGGGGGTAGGTGGAGATAGTGTGTGTGAATGGGCTACACACACAAACATAAAATGAGTTTGATTAGGGAACGTGATAGGCCGCTCTGAACAAATGAGTTTTGAGCGAGCGCCTAAAACTATGCAAGTTGTGGATGGTCCTAATATCTTGGGGTAGAGCATTCCAGAGGATTGGCGCAGCACGGGAGAAGTCTTGGAGTCGGGAGTGGGAGGTACGAATTAGTGCAGAGGTTAGTCGAAAGTCGTTTGCAGAGCGCAGTGGTCGGCTAAGCCGATAGACAGAAATGAGGGAGGAGATGTAAGGGGGTGCCGCACTGTGGAGAGCTTTGTGGGTGAGAACAAGTACTTGTACAAGGAATTGTATCCTGTAATGATTGGACAGCCAGTGTAATGACTGGCGAAGAACGGACACGTCCGAATAACGATTAGCCAGATGGACAACCCTGGCTGCCGCATTAAGGATAGACTGGAGAGGGGAAAGTCGTGTGAGGGGGAGGCCAATTAATAGAGCGTTACAGTAGTCCAGACGGGAGTGGATTAGGGCGACAGTGAGAGTTTTTGTTGTCTCCATGGTGAGAAAAGGGCGGATTCTAGAGATGTTCTTTAGGTGTAAGCGGCACGAGCGGGTAAGAGATTGTATGTGGAAGGTGAAGGAGAGATCAGAGTCAAACATAACACCCAGACAGCGTGCCTGCTGCCGGGGTGTTATTATGGTGCCACCCACAGAGAGGGAAATGTCAAATTTAGGGAGGTTAGTAGAAGGCGGGAGCAGAAGAAGTTCAGTTTTGGAGAGGTTGAGTTTCAGATAGAGAGCGGACATGATGTCAGAGACTGTAGACAGACAGTCAGTGGCGTTCTGTAGTACAGCAGGGGTAAGGTCAGGGGATGACGTGTATAGTTGTGTGTCATCAGCATAAAGATGGTACTGAAAGCCAAATCTGCTGATGGTCTGTCCAATTGGGGCCGTGTAGAGGGAGAAGAGAAGGGAGCCAAGGACTGAGCCCTGAGGTACCCCGACAGTGAGAGGAAGAGGAAATGAAGTGGAGCCAGAGAACAGAACACTGAAGGAGCGGTCAGAAAGATAGGAAGAGAACCAGGAGAGAGCAGTGTCCTTAATGCCTAGTGACTGGAGCCGAGAGAGTAGGAGAGGGTGGTCAACCATGTCAAAAGCTGCAGAAAGATCGAGGAGAATGAGCAGAGAGTGGTCACCATTACATTTTGCTGTCAGAAGGTCATTGGTCACCTTGATGAGTGCAGTTTGTCGAATGTAGGGGGCGGAACCCGGACTGTGAAGGGTCTAGGAGGGAATGAGTGGAGAGGTAATGGGTAAGGTAGGAGTAAACTAGGTGCTCCAGGAGTTTTGAGATAAAGGGGAGATTGGAGACCGGTCTGTAGTTGTTTGTGCATGATGGGTCAAGGGTGGTTTTTTTTAGTAATGGAGTAATGATAGAGTGTTTGAAGGAGGAGTGAAAAATGCCAGAGGAAAGGGAGAGATTAAAAATTGTAGTTAGATGAGTTGTGACGACTGGAGAGAGAGACTGGAGGAGGTGTGAGAGAATGGGGTCGGTGGTGCATGTAGTTGGACGAGAAGAGGAGAGGAGCTTGGAGACTTCTTCTTCTGTGATGGGATCGAATGCAGAGAGTGAGCCAGGGGAGATGCAGGGAGGAATGGGAGTCATTGCACTTGGTGTCTGGGAACGGATTTCCTGACGGATATTGTCTATTTTCTCTATAAAGTGGGAGGCCAGGTCATCAGCACAAATGTCTGTGATAGGGTCTTGTGCTTTTGGACTGAGGAGGGAGTGAAAGGTGTTAAAAAGTTTCTTGGGGTTGTTGGATAGTGAGGAGATCAGGGTGGTGTAGTAGGACTGTTTGGTGAGGTGAAGGGCAGAGTTATAGGTACTTAACATAAATTTGAAGTGTATGAAGTCTTCTGGGGTGCGAGTTTTCCTCTATAAGCGTTCAGCACTCCTAGAGCATCGCTGGAGAAATTGGCTTTGCGATGTGAGCCAGGGCTGTTTCACTCTGTGTTTGGAGGTTCTGAGGGTGAGGGGAGCTACTTGGTCTAGGGTGCTTCTAAGAGTGTCATTGTAGTGATGTACAGCCAGATCAGGACAGGAAAAAGAAGAGATTGGGGACAGTGATGAGTGTAAGGAGTCTGAAAGTGTATGAGGGTTAATGGCTTGTAGATTTCTGAATGTGTGGTAGGTAGGAGAGTGCTGGGGTGGGCGAGGAATTGTGAGTGTGAAGGAGAGAATGTTGTGGTCAGAGAGGGGAAGTGGTGAGTTATCTAGGTAAGAGATTGAACAGAGCCGGACAAAGACCAGGTCCAGGGTGTTACCGTCTTTGTGTGTTTCAGAGGTTGAGAGCTGTGAGAGGCCAGGATGGTACATCATAAACAGAAGGAAGAGACAAAAGTGTGGTCAGGTAACGTTACGAGGTCAGAATACCAGGAGGATAACGTATCAGAGCAGAAGGAGTTAAACAGACGTATGGTCAGAACGAAGTCCAAGGTCAGGCAACAAACTATTAAGCATACGGAACTCAAGGCACAGGAAGCACAAACCTCACTAGCTGAATGTACGTCTTGCAGAGGTCTTGGAGAAACAACTCCGTTAAGTAGCATGGCAATGACCTGGCATAATGAACACTTGGAGACAGCCAACGCCTCCCAGTCTCAGATTGGATAGTCGAGCTGTTAATCAACACACTATAGATAAGAGACTCGGCACTCAACTTAATGACATCAGAAGTGAATTTTAATGTAGTTCAATATGTAGTAAACAAAAAAACATTTAGGTCTCCCCGACCTTCATCAGTTACGGCAAAGACCAATATTATCCAAATTACTAATATAAAAGACCAAAACAATAAAACTACTCAATATCCACCACCATCACCAGTACACAGCAAATAAATAATATAATATGACCATTACCTTTACATAACAAAACACTATACAGAGACCAATGACACCACCATACACCTTCTACTACATAATGACTGAACCAAATTTAGCTGTTACTAAATAAAAAAAAGACTTCTAAAAAGAGCAATATTCCCACCTTACAGGAACCGTATATTGGTAGATACCAGTCCCGCAGAACATACGAGTACAGTATAGTTATATATAGTGTACAGCTGACAATCTTTCTGATTTGGGTCTCTCACTTTTCCCGTCTTTTCTATCTTGCCCATACTTCCATTACCACTTCTCCAGCCATAACTCGTCTGCACAGATTACAACAAAAACGCATTTCTAGTGATGTCTCCATTAGTGTTGAGCATTCCGATACCGCAAGTATCGGGTATCGGCCGATATTTGCTGTATCGGAATTCCGATACCGAGTTCCGATACTTTTGTGATATCGGAAATCGGAATCGGATCCATATTCATGTAAAAAATAAAGAATTAAAATAAAAAATATGGATATACTCACCTCTCCGGCGGCCCCTGGACCTTACCGCTGTAACCGGCAGCCTCCGTTCCTAAGAATGAGCGCCTGAAGGACCTGCGATGACATCGCGGCTTGTGATTGGTCGCGTGAGCGGTCACATGAGCGGTCACGCGACCAATCAGAAGCCGTGACGTCATCGAAGGCCCTTCACGCGCTCATTCTTAGGAACGGAGGCTGCCGGTTACATCGGTAAGGCCCAGGGGCCGCCGGAGAGGTGAGTATATCCATATTTTTTATTTTAATTCTTTATTTTTTACATGAATATGGATCCCAGGGCCTGAAGGAGAGTTTCCTCTCCTTCAGACCCTGGGAACCATCCTGGATACCTTCCGATACTTGTGTCCCATTGACTTGCATTGGTATCATGTATTGGTATCGGCAATATCCGATACTTTTTGGATATCGGCCGATACCATCCGATACTGATACCTTTGAGTATCGGAAGGTATCGCTCAACACTGGTCTCCATCTATTCCCAATCTACAAAAACTCCCCACTCTGCGTGCACCTGAGGCATAGAATTCTCACCCCATTATTTAAAAACTGTGTCATTACTATGATTACTCCCTCCCCAAAAAATTAAAGTGTTTCATAGAAAGTATTAATACCCCCACTGTGCAAAGGCCTGTATGCTACTTTGAAGGATATAATATCCCATGTGCCCCTTTCCAGCAACAAATACACTTGAGTGTCCATTTCAAGTTAACAATGTCCCCACCCCCCAAAAAAAATACTGGAACCTGAGTGCCCCTATCAAAACTAATAATTTCCCCTTTTATAACAAATAATGTCCTGAGTGCCCACACAGCTCTACCTATTTAGAATGATGGTTTTACAGCCCCAGTACACAATATGGTGGTCCCCAAAGTCCTTTATTATACAATGAGGACCTCATAGCTCCCCATATAGTAAAATGGCTACATAGCCCCTATATACAATGTGATGTCCCCACTGCCCCGTATATAGAGTATGATGGGCCCCACTGCCCCCTGTATATAGTATCATTGTCCCCACTGCCCCTATATATGGCCCCAGTTTTCACCACATGTATAGTATGATGGCCCTAGTTCTCCCATATATATAGTAGGATGGCCCCAGTTACCCCATATATATATACTAGACTGTGGCCCGATTCTAATGCATCGGGTATTCTAGAATATGCATGTCCCCGTAGTATATGGACAATGATGATTCCAGAATTCGCAGCAGACTGTGCCCATCGCTGATTGGTTGAGGCAACCTTTATGACATCGTCACCATGGAAACCATTATGACATCTACGTCAATACTGTGCGAGTGTACTGTACCCCTTGATAAAGGCTTCCACCGAAACGTACGTCGGGGTGGATGAGGGTGAGGTGCTAATCCAGCCTGACACATCCGTATACTGACCGGTATGTACACTTTGGATCCTCTGCTGTGTTAAAGCTCCCCTGTTATTTCTGTGGACATTAAGTCCTTACTATATCAAGATGTGGGTATTTTAATACAGGAGACCTAGTAGAGATGATTGTTGCCGGCAAGTAAATGGTTAGTTGTATACCCTAGTCACCTATACTCTGTCCCTTTTAATACATGCTGTTATTTGCACAGGGATGACTTCCCCTTGTCATGTTTTTTCTTGGTCTTGTTATTAATAATAAAGGATTTTGTACATTTATATGAATCGGACTGCTTGCTGCCTTCTTTTCTCGTGCGGTTTTTTGGTCAATACTGTGCCCGTCGCTGATTGGTCGAGGCGAATTCGCGGCAGACTGTGCCCATCGCTGATTGGTCGAGGCAACCTTTATGACATCATCGTCGCCATGCTGTGCCCGTCGCTGATTGGTCGAGGCCTGGCGGCCTCGACCAATCAGAGACGCGGGATTTCCAGGACAGACAGACAGACAGACGGAAAAACCCTTAGACAATTATATATATAGATATATATAGTAGGATAGCCCCAGTTCCCCCATATCTATAGTAGGATGGTCCCAGTTTTCCCCATATAAGTAACAGAAAAACTGACTGAAACAACAAGAACTAATCTGAATAGGTGCATACCAAAAAAGGAATTATATATCAAAATACGAAAAATGGTTGCACTCAATAGTTTTAAAGCATGTCAATGTGAAATACATGAAGTGTGAATAGCAAAATGGCTTTTAAAATTTAGGAAAAGTACACATGAGATGCTTAGCACAAAATTTGGCCAAATAATGTGAGCCCATCCACCATCGTCAAGGTAATCTCATGAAATGGATGGGTCCCCGACCCAACTGCCTAGTGTGAACACTTACCATACCTATGGCTAATAGGTATAGTATGATGGCCCCAGCTCCCATATATATAGTATGATGGCCCCAGTTCCTCCATATATAAGTATGATGGTCTAAGCCCCATATATATATATATTATGATGGCCCCAGTTCCCCCATATATACAGTATGATGGCCCCACTTCCTCCATATATACAGTATGATGGCCCCAGTTCCTCCATATATAAATTATGATGGCCCCAGCCCCCATATATACAGTATGATGGCCCCAGTTCCTCTATATATAAAGTATGATGGCCCCAGCCCCCATATATACAGTATGATAACCCCAGCACCCATATATACAGTATGATGGCTCCAGTTCCTCCATATATACAGTATGATGGCACCAGTCACCATATATATATGGAGGAACTGGGGCCACCATACTATTATGATGGCCCCAGTTCCTCCATATATAGTATGATGGCCCCAGTTCCTCCAAATATACAGTATGATGGCCCCGGTTCCTCCATATATACAGTATGATGGCCCCAGTTGCGTCATATATAAAGTATGGTTGCTCCAGCCCCCATATATACAGTATGATGGCTCCAGTTCCTTCATATATAAAGTATGATGGCCCCAGCCTCTATATATACAGTATTATAGTATGATGGCCCCAGTTCCCTCTATATATAAAGTATGATGGCCCCAGTTCCTCCATATATAAAGTATGATGGCCACAGTTCCTCCATATATACAGTATGATGGCCCCAGTTCCTCCATATATAAAGTATGATGGCTCCAACCCCCATATACACAGTATGATGGCCCCAGCCCCCATATATACAGTATGATGGCCACAGTTCCTCCATATATACAGTATGATGGTCCCAGCCCCATAGATACAGTATAAGGGCCCCAGTTCCTCCATATATAAAGTATGATGGCTCCAGCTGTTGTGAATTCTGCTCTTGGGCTCCCTCCGGTGGTTGTAAGTGGTAGCACTGCTGTCTCTGAATCGCAGCATTTATCAGGTGTGTTCACTTTTTGCAATTTTTACTGGGCTATTTAGTCTTGCTTCACCCTTTAGTCAGTGCCAGTTGTCCATTGTTCCTGGAGGATTCACATCCCTGCCTGGTCTCTTCTGCTTTGCAGTTCATTTCAACAAAGATAAGTTCTGGCCTTGATTTTTGCTGTCCACATGCTGTGGCCTTATTGTTTAGTTCTTTTCCATGTTTTTGTCTTGTCCAGCTTGGTCTGTATAAGGATTCATTTAGCCAAGCTGGTATCTCTGGAGATGCAGATATACCCTCCATATCTTTAGTTAGCTGTGGAGATTTTGTATTTTCTGTGGTGGATATTTTCTAGTGTTTTAATACTGACCGCATAGTACTATGTCCTATCCTTTCTATTTAGCTAGAAGTGGCCTCCTTTGCTAAATTCTCATTTCAGTCTGTGTATGTTTTTTCCCTCTCCTCTCACAGTCAATATTTGTGGGGGGCTGTCTATCCTTTGGGGATTTTCTCTGAGGCAAGATAGTTTTCCCTTTTCTATCTCTAGGGGCAATTAGTCCTCCGGCTGTGTCGAGATGTCTAGGGAGCGCTAGGTACATTCCACGGCTACTTCTAGTTGCGGTGTTAAGTTCAAGGTGTGCGGTCAGTACAGGTACCACCTTCTCCAGAGTACGTCTCATGCTGCTCTTAGGCCACCAGATCATAACAGTACAACTGGCCGACAATGAGTTAACCGCATCTCAGAAGAAGGGAAGGAAAGTGCTGAGCCATTTTTTTTTTCTGTAGTCTGTTGTGTTTTTTTTTTTTTTCTTCCCTCTTTACCTCTGGGTGGCTCAGGAGTTCGGCGCTGGTATGGATGTTCAGGGATTGGCTTCTCGTGTGGATCAACTTGCGGCTAGAGTACAGGGTATTTCCGATTATATCGTTCAGACTCCGGTTTTAGAGCCTAGAATTCCAACTCCTGATTTGTTTTTTGGGGATAGGTCCAAATTTCTGAGCTTTAAAAATAACTGTAAACTGTTTTTTGCTCTGAAACCCCGTTCCTCTGGTGATCCCATCCAGCAGGTTAAAATTGTTATATCTCTGCTGCTGTTGTGAAATTGGATTTTGGGCTCCCCCGGTGGCCACTGGTGGAATTGAACTGGTGTGCATCATCCTCTCTGTTCACCTGTTTCCATCAGGATGTGGGAGTCGCTATTTAGCCTTGCTCCTCTGTCACTTCCATGCCGGTCAACATTGTAATCAGAAGCCTTTCTGTGCATGTTCCTGCTGCTAGACAACTCCCAGCTAAGTTGGACTTTAGTCCTTGTTTGTTTTTGCATTTTGTTCCAGTTCACAGCTGTAGTTTTGTTTCTGTGTCTGGAAAGCTCTTGTGATCTGAAATTGCCACTCTGATGTTATGAGTTAATACTAGAGTCTTAAAGTAATTTCAGGATGGTGTTTTGATAGGGTTTTCAGCTGACCATGAAAGTGCCCTTTCTGTCTTCCTGCTATCTAGTAAGCGGACCTCAATTTTGCTAAACCTATTTTCATACTACGTTTGTCATTTCATCTAAAATCACCGCCAATATTTGTGGGGGCCTCTGTCTGCCTTTCGGGGAAATTTCTCTAGAGGTGAGCCAGGACTATATTTTCCTCTGCCAGGATTAGTTAGTCCTCCGGCCGGCGCTGGGCGTCTAGGGATAAAACGCAGGCTACGCTACCCGGCTACTGTTAGTTGTGCGGCAGGTTTAGTTCATGGTCAGTTTAGTTTCCATCCTTCCAAGAGCTAGTTCTTATGTTTACTGGGCTATGTTCTCTTGCCATTGAGAACCATAACAGTTGCGTGGTGACCCCCAGGATTGGGCATTTGCCCTGGAACCTGGGAATCCGGCGTTGCTTAATGTAGAAACCTTTTTTCAGGCGCTTGGGTTATTGTATGACGAACCTAATTCAGTGGATCGTGCTGAGAAGACCTTGTTGGCCCTGTCTCAGGGTCAAGAAGCGGCAGAATCATATTGCCAGAAGTTTAGAAAATGGTCTGTACTGACTAAATGGAATGAGGATGCCTTGGCGGCAATCTTCAGAAAGGGTCTTTCTGAATCCGTTAAAGATGTTATGGTGGGGTTCCCCACGCCTGCTGGTCTGAGTGATTCTATGTCTCTGGCCATTCAGATTAATCGGCGCTTGCGCGAGTGCAGAGTTGTGCACACTATGGCATTGTCTTCCGAGCGGAGTCCTGAGCCTATGCAGTGTGATGGGATTGTGTCTAGAGCTGAACGACAAGGATTCAGATGTTAGAATAGGTTGTGTTTTTACTGCAGCGATTCTGCTCATGTTATTTCTGATTGCCCTAAGCGTACCAAGAGAATCGCTAGTTCTGTTACCATCAGTACTGTACAACCTAAATTTCTGTTATCTGTGACCCTGATCTGCTCATTATCGTCATTTTCTGTCGTGGCATTTGTGGATTCAGGCGCCGCTCTAAACTTAATGGACTTAGAATTTGCCAGACGTTGTGGTTTCCCCTTGCAGCCTTTGCAGAGTCCTATTCCTTTCAGGGGCATTGATGCTACACCGTTGGCTAAAAATAAACCTCAGTTTTGGACACAGCTGACCATGTGCATGGCACCAGCCCATCGGGAAGATTGTCGTTTTCTGGTGTTGCATAATTTGCATGATGCTATTGTGCTGGGTTTCCCATGGTTACAGGTGCATAAACCGGTATTAGATTGGAAATCTATGTCTGTGACTAGTTGGGGTTGTCAGGGTGTTCATGGTGACGTTCCTTTGATCACAATTGCCTCCTCCCCCTCTTCTGAAATTCCTGAGTTTTTGTCAGATTTCCAGGATGTATTCAATGAGCCCAAGTCCAGTTCCCTCCCACCGCATAGGGACTGTGATTGTGCTATTGACTTGATTCCAGGCTGTAAGTTCCCTAAGGGATGACTTTTCAACCTGTCTGTGCCAGAACATACCGCCATGCGGAGATATGTTAAGGAGTCCTTGGAGAAGGGGCATATTCGTCCATCTTCTTCACCATTGGGAGCAGGTTTTTTTTTGTTGCCAAAAAAGATGGCTCCTTGAGACCCTGTATTGATTATCGCCTCTTGAATAAGATCACGGTCAAATTCCAATACCCTTTGTTTTTGCTTTCTGATCTGTTTGCTAGGATTAAGGGGGCTAGTTGGTTTACTAAGATTGACCTTCGAGGGGCATATAATCTTGTTCGTATTAAGCAGGGTGACAAATGGAAAACTGCGTTTAATACGCCCGAAGGCCATTTTGAATACCTTGTGATGCCATTCGGACTCTCTAATGCTCCATCTGTGTTTCAGTCCTTCATGAATGATATATTTCGGAATTATCTTGATAAATTCATGATTGTATATTTGGATGATATTTTGATTTTTTCAGATGATTGGGAGTCTCATGTGAAACAAGTCAGGATGGTATTTCAGATCCTTCGTGATAATGCCTTGTTTGTGAAGGGGTCTAAGGGCCCCTTCACACTGGTCGATTCTGCTACGATTACGACGCATTTGCGTCATATTCGACATCGCAGTACGAGCTCGTAGCCAGCGGTCACACTCTACGATGTTAACGCTTTTTCTGACGTAGTTGCGATGTGAACGTCACGCGTCGCAATCGTACGCTACCCTTCACACCGCCATAGTCCTACGACTCCGAGCGTGACGTATTACCAGCATGGGCGTGCTAAAACGTCACGCCCAATCAGGAGACAGGTATGCGGAAGCCCAACCCACGTAGTCGCATTACGAGCTCGTATGACCGCCGTCACATACTACGATTTCGACCGCCACAGCGAGACATTTACGACGAAAGAAAGTTCTGCTCTTTCTTTCACATCGTACGATGCTGGGCTGCGTCGCAGATCGTAACGCCATGTCACACTTTGCAACCTCGGAACGAGGACGGATAAACGTCACAAATCGAACGCTCGTTCAGACTTTGATTGCACAGTGTGAAGGGGCCCTAAGTGCCTCTTTGGAGTACAGAAGATTTCTTTTTTGGGCTTCATTTTTTCTCCCTCATCTATAGAAATGGATCCGGTTAAGGTTCAGGCCATTCATGATTGGATCCAGCCCACATCCATGAAGAGCCTTCAGAAATTTTTGGGCTTTGCTAATTTTTATTGCCGTTTCATTGCCAACTTCTCCAGTGTGGTTAAACCCCTTACCGATTTGACGAAGAAAGGCGCTGATGTGACGAATTTGTCCTTTGCGGCTGTTTCTGCCTTTCAGGAGCTTAAACGCCGATTTACTTCTGCCCCTGTGTTGCGTCAGCCGGATGTTTCTCTTCCTTTTCAGGTTGAGGTTGACGCTTCTGAGATTGGGGCAGGGGCCGTTTTGTCTCAGAGGAATTCTGATGGTTCCTTGATGAAACCGTGTGCCTTCTTTTCTCGAAAGTTTTAGCCTGTGGAACGCAATTATGATGTCGGCAATCGTGAGTTGTTGGCTATGAAGTGGGAATTTGAGGAGTGGCGACATTGACTTGAGGGGGCCAAGCACCGTATTGTGGTCTTGACCGATCATAAGAATCTGATTTATCTCGAGTCTGCCAAACGGCTGAATCCTAGACAGGCCCGATGGTCCCTGTTTTCCCCCCGTTTTGATTTTGTGGTCTCGTATCTTCCAAGTTCTAAGAATGTTAAGGCTGATGCCGTCTCTAGGGGCTTTTTGCCTGATTCTCCTGGGGTCCTTGAGCCGGTCGGTATTCTGAAGGAAGGGGTGATTCTTTCTGCCATCTCCCCTGATTTACGACGGGTTCTTCAGGAATTTCAGGCTGATAAACCTGACCGCTGTCCAGTGGGGAAATTGTTTGTTCTTGACAGATGGACTAGTAAAGTGATTTCGGAGGTTCATTGTTCTGTGTTAGCTGGTCATCCTGGGATTTTTGGTACCAGAGATTTGGTTGGTAGGTCCTTTTGGTGGCCTTCTTTGTCACGGGATGTGCGTTCTTTTGTGCAGTCCTGTGGGACTTGTGCGCGGGCCAGGCCTTGCTGTTCCCGTGCTAGTGGGTTGCTTTTGCCTTTGCCGGTCCCTGAGAGGCCTTGGACGCATATTTCTATGGATTTTATTTCGGATCTTCCGGTTTCCCAGAGGATGTCAGTTATCTGGGTGGTTTGTGACCGGTTTTCTAAGATGGTTCATTTGGTACCTTTGCCTAAGTTGCCTTCCTCTTCTGATTTGGTTCCGTTGTTTTTTCAGCATGTGGTTCGTTTGCATGGCATTCTGGAGAATATTGTGTCCGATAGAGGTTCCCAGTTTGTTTCTAGGTTTTGGCGGGCCTTTTGTGCTAGGCTGGGCATTGATTTGTCTTTTTCTTCCGCATTTCATCCTCAGACAAATGGCCAAACCGAGCGAACTAATCAGACTTTGGAAACTTATTTGAGATGCTTTGTGTCTGCTGATCAGGATGATTGGGTGGCTTTCTTGCCATTGGCCGAGTTTGCCCTTAATAATCGGGCTAGTTCTGCTACCTTGGTTTCACCCTTCTTTTGTAACTCTGTTTTTCATCCTCGTTTTTCTTCGGGGCAGGTTGAGCCTTCTGATTGTCCTGGGGTAGACTCTGTGGTTGACAGGTTGCAGCAAATTTGGGCTCATGTTGTTGACAATTTGGTGTTGTCTCAGGAGGGGGCTCAGCGTTTTGCTAACCATCGTCGGTGTGTTGGTTCCCGGCTTCGGGTTGGGGATTTGGTCTGGTTGTCTTCCCGTCATGTCCCTGTGAAGGTTTCTTCCCCTAAGTTTAAGCCTCGGTTTATTGGCCCTTATAGGATTTCTGAGATTATCAATCCAGTGTCTTTTCGTTTGGCCCTTCCAGCCTCTTTTTCCTTCCATAATGTTTTTCATAGATCTTTGTTGCGGAAATATGTGGTGCCCGTTGTTCCCTCTGTTGATCCTCCTGCCCGGTGTTGATTGATGGGGAGTTGGAGTATGTGGTTGAGAAGATTTTGGATTCTCATTTTTCGAGGCGGAAGCTTCAGTATCTTGTCAAATGGAAGGGTTATGGCCAGGAGGATAATTCTTGTGTTGTTGCCTCCGATGTTCATGCTGATGATTTGGTTCGTGCCTTTCATTTGGCTCGTCCGGATCGGCCTGGGGGCTCTGGTGAGGGTTCGGTGACCCCTCCTCAAGGGGGGGGGTACTGTTGTGAATTCTGCTCTTGGGCTCCCTCTGGCGGTTGTAAATGGTAGCGCTGCTGTCTCTGAATCGCAGCATTTATCAGGTGTGTTCAGTTTTTGCAATTTTTACTGGGCTATTTAGTCTTGCTTCACCCTTTAGTCAGTGCCAGTTGTCCATTGTTCCTGGAGGATTCACATCCCTGCCTGGTCTCTTCTGCTTTGCAGTTCATTTCAACAAAGATAAGTTCTGGCCTTGATTTTTGCTGTCCACATGCTGTGGCCTTATTGTTTATTTCTTTTCCATGTTTTTGTCTTGTCCAACAAGCATCCGAAACGGCGGCCGGATCTACCAGCTCAGAAAGACTACACACAGCTTTGTTTCTATTTTTTTCTTCACTGGAGTGGCTCCAATCACGGGAGACCACATTCCATAGAAGAAACTCTATCAGGTATATATATTTTATAATTTTTTTTTGCCATGTCATTAATTTTTAGTAAATAGTCCTTTGAGTCTCTTCATATATAAGGGTTAAAACTCTAATCCAGCGCAGATAGCTTTCTTTTTATAAAGATAAGTTCTGGCCTTGATTTTTGCTGTCCACATGCTGTGGCCTTATTGTTTAGTTCTTTTCCATGTTTTTGTCTTGTCCAGCTTGGTCTGTATAAGGATTCGTTTAGCCAAGCTGGTATCTCTGGAGATGCAGATATACCCTCCATATCTTTAGTTAGCTGTGGAGATTTTGTATTTTCTGTGGTGGATATTTTCTAGTGTTTTAATACTGACCGCGTAGTACTCTGTCCTATCCTTTCTATTTAGCTAGAAGTGGCCTCCTTTGCTAAATTCTCATTTCAGTCTGTGTATGTTTTTTCCCTCTCCTCTCACAGTCAATATTTGTGGGGGGCTGTCTATCCTTTGGGGATTTTCTCTGAGGCAAGATAGTTTTCCCTTTTCTATCTCTAGGGGCAATTAGTCCTCCGGCTGTGTCGAGATGTCTAGGGAGCGCTAGGTACATTCCACGGCTACTTCTAGTTGCGGTGTTAAGTTCAGGGTCTGCGGTCAGTACAGGTACCACCTTCTCCAGAGTACGTCTCATGCTGCTCTTAGGCCACCAGATCATAACAGTACAACTGGCCGACAATGAGTTAACCGCATCTCAGAAGAAGGGAAGGAAAATGCTGAGCCATTTTTTTTTCTGTAGTCTGTTGTGTTTTTTTTTTTTTACTTCCCTCTTTACCTCTATGTGGCTCAGGAGTTCGGCGCTGGTATGGATGTTCAGGGATTGGCTTCTCGTGTGGATCAACTTGCTGCTAGAGTACAGGGTATTTCCGATTATATCGTTCAGACTCCGGTTTTAGAGCCTAGAATTCCAACTCCTGATTTGTTTTTTGGGGATAGGTCCAAATTTCTGAGCTTTAAAAATAACTGTAAACTGTTTTTTGCTCTGAAACCCCGTTCCTCTGGTGATCCCATCCAGCAGGTTAAAATTGTTATATCTCTGCTGCGTGGTGACCCCCAGGATTGGGCATTTGCCCTGGAAGCGCTAGGTACATTCCACGGCTACTTCTAGTTGCGGTGTTAAGTTCAGGGTCTGCGGTCAGTACAGGTACCACCTTCTCCAGAGTACGTCTCATGCTGCTCTTAGGCCACCAGATCATAACACCCAGCCCCATATATACAGTATGATGGCTCCAGTTCCTCCATATATAAAGTATGATGGCCCCAGCCCCCATATATACAGTATTACAGTATGATAGCCCCTGTTCCCCCATATATAAAGTATGATGGCCCCAGCCCCCAAATATACAGTATGATGGCCCCAGCCCCCATATATATAGTAAGGTAGCCCCACAGCCCGTTCATATAACAAATAATGAAGTTTATACTCACCTCACCCTGATTCCTGGCACCGCAACCTCCGTTTTCTGGCCTGTAAAGCAGCGCGAGACAATGACGTCATCGCACCCCCTGCATGAGCACGCCGAGGTTTCCCAAGCCGCGGCCTGCAGCTTATGAGACAAACTGATGGGCGTGGCTATGTCTGCTGCCTGGCTGCATCACAGCACAGCAAACATGGCTGCGCACAGTTTGCTGTGCGCAGCCATCAGGCGGTCGGCCCTGCACAGTTGCTAGGGTAGTGACCCGGGGGGCATTTTCCTCCCTGCCACATGGCCCAGCCAGCCTCTGGGCCCTTGGGACAAAGTGGTACAGTTTGCGCTGTACCCAGGCAGTGTGTGCTGAAGACAGCTCTGAGCTTTGTTGCCTGGTATCCCTGATCTCAGCGTGACCAGGGAGTTGCATTCAGCACCCGCTGTCTACATCATGTATAAAATTAAGAAGTAAATAAAAAAAATTGTCATGGACTCCCTCATAATTTTGATAACCAGCAGAGGGAAAGCCTACGGCTAGGGTCTGATGTTACTAATCTTTGGAAATATACCATAAGGTTCCCAGAGTATTAATAATAGTTCAAAGCTGTTTGCTTAGCTTTTACTGGTAAGTTTACAGGGGACCCCCAAAAATATTCTGTAGGGTCCTCCTATAAATTCTAACCATCAAAGGCTAAACAGACAGCTGTGGGTTGATATTAATAGCCTGGGAAGGGACAGGGATATTTCCCCCACTCCTAGGCTATCAATATCAGCCCTCATCTGCCCCAGAAATATTGCATCCATAAGATGCACCAAATCTGGTGCTTAGCCTCGCTCTTCCCACTTGCCTTAGTGTGGTTGCAAGTGGGATAATAGGATTGGGGCTGATGTCTGCTTTGTATTGTCAGCCCAGGGGTTAGTAATGGAGAGGCATCGATAAGAAGACCACATTACTAGACCCATAGCCATATTGCAAGAAATATACTGCAAAAATAAAGTCCTTTAATTGAAAATAATTACACTTCTCCCTCATTTCCCATTTATTACTGTAAAAATGAAAATAATAAAAAAAAATATTCGTCACCTTTTGGACGAGAAACCATTTGTCCCATAAAGAAATCCAGGTCTGCTACATCTGGATTACATGGCTGAGCAGTGGCATGATGCAACAGCTCAGCCATGAATCCAGGAGACACTGAGCTGAACTTGAGACCAAGCTTCAGAGTCAAGCGCTAACATCATACAGGATCACAGCCAGCTGTTCCCACGGTCAGTTCACTGTGAGCCGGCCAATGAACTGCGGTAACCTTCATTATGTCACTGCTACCATGGTGAGAAATTTCATTGAGGTCACCGCAGTTCATTGGGCCTTTCACAATGAGCTGCCCGTGGGAACCGCAGCTTCACCACAGGTCACCGAACTCTTTGCTCAGTGTCTTCTGAATGCCAGGCTGAATGGTCGCATTATGCCACCATTCAACAAAAGCATTCAGATGAAGCAGAGACGGATTATGGCATTGGACACATAGATTATCGTTGGACAGGTGAGGAATATGGTGATTTTTTTATTATTAATTTTACACTAATATATGGGTAAAAGAGGGTGTGGAGAGTTTATTTCAATTAAAGAAATCTATGACTTTCTTTCAAATAAAGGATTTTATTCTGGATGGTCGCCTTATAGATGCCTCTCCATTACTAATCCCTGAGATTGATGTCAGCGACCATATAACAGCTGACATCAACCCCAACCCTATTACCCAACTTGCACCGTTTCTGGGGACGCTGAAGGCTGTTATTATTAGCCTGGGCAGGGGGCCAATATCCATGGCCCTTTTCCTGGCTACTAATATCAGCCCAGAGTTGTCTTTTTAGCCTTTGCTAGTTAGAATTTATAGGGGGACCCTATGTGAATTTTTTCTTGGTCCCCCTGTAAATTAACCAGTAAAGTCTAAGCAAACAGCTGTGAGCTGTTATTAATAGCCTGGGAACATTTAGGGCTAATGGCCCCTTTCCCTGATTATTAATATCAGCCCCCAGCAGTCGTCTTTCCCTCTGCTGGTAATTTATTTATTTAAAAATAAAAAATAAGTACATCTATCTATCCATCTTATCACTATCTCTATCTTTGAACATCTTTAATACATAACACTGTATAATTTCTATGCTGCATTTCATTCCATACGTGTCACACTGACAGTACACGGAAACATGGATGTCACACGGATGTCACATATGTACAAATGGATGGCACATGGAAACGGACCATGGATCTCAGCAGTACTGTTTTTTCCAGTGCCAAAATCACCAGGGCATGTGAAGGAGGCCTAAATAACCAAGTGACTTATGAAAGTAATTGCTTGCACCAGAAATTTTTAGGGGTATCATCGCAAGACGGGTAAATACATATGCACATACCAAATTTTAGTTATTCGATGCCATAAATTTAATTTATGCCTGTATTTTTTTTCACTTCACTTCACCAACGTAGACTATTTAGTGCTGATGCATCACACACAAATCGGATTACAAAAATATTTAAACACAAGTTGTACTGTAACAAAATAGGTAAAAAGACATGGAGGGTGAATACTTTCTCAAGCCACTGCACTTCATTTTATTTGTAAGTTTTGATCAATATGATTTCCGTTTATTTATGAAAATATCCAAAAATTTGACTAAAAATTACAAATCTGGCAATTTTCAAACTTTGAATTTGTCCTCCCTTAAATCAGATAGCTATACCGCACAAAATAGTTAATAAGTGACATTACCCATATATCTACTTTAAGAAGTTAGAAGGGTTAAATGTTTTTCAGCATTTTTTCATTTTTCCAGCAGAATTAGAAAACCAATTATTTTAGGGACCACATAACATTTGAATTGACTTTTAGGTGCTATATGACAGAAAATATCCAAAAGTGACACCATTTTAAAAACTGCACTCCACAAGGTGCTAAAAACCACATTCAAGAAGAATATTAACCCTTTAGATGCTTCACAAGAACTGAAACCATATGGAAGGAAAAAATGAACATTTTACTTTTACACACAAAAATGTTGTTTTAGCCCCAAATTTTTCATTTTCATAAGGTTATCAGGAGAAAATGGACCACACAATTTGTTGTCCAAATTCTCCTCAGTACAACGATACCCTATATGTGGTAGAAAACTACTGTTTGGAATCACAGCAGGGCTCAGAAGGGATATGCACCATTTGACTTTTGGAGTTCAAAATTGGCTGTAATAGATAGCGGATGCCATTTGTGTTTGAAGAGACCCTGCTGTACCTAAAGAAACTTATCTTGAGGTGTATTGAGCAATTTGAACCCCCAGGGGATTCACAGAATTTTAAAACATTGGACCATGAAAATTTGAAATGATGTTTTTCGTCCAAAAATGTTGTTTTAGCCCCCCAAAACAGGAAAAAATGGATGATACAATTTGTTTTCCGAATTCTCCTCAGTACACATATACCCTTTATGTGGTGGAAAACTACTGTTTGGGAGCACGGCAGGGCTCAGAAGGGATGGAACATCATTTGACTTTTGGAGTGCAAAATTGGCTGTAATAGATAGCGGATGCCATGTCGCGTTTGGGGAGCCCCTGATGTGCCTAAACAATGAAACCTCCACACAATTTAGCCCATTTTAGAAACTACACCCCTCAGGTAGCTTATATAGTGGTGTAGTGAGCAACTTGAACCCATAGGCACTTTACAGAATTTTAAAACAATGAACCGTGAAAATTAAAAATGACTTTATTTACCCAGAAATGTTGTGCTAGCATCACATTTTTAATTTACACAAAAGTAACAGAAGAAAATAAACCAGAAATTCTGTGAGGCAATTTCTCCTGAGTCCAGGAATACCCCATATGTGCTCAGAAACTCTTGTTTGGGCAAACGACAGGGCTTGGAAGGGTAGGAGCGCTATTTAATTTTTGGAGCGCAAAATTGCATGGAATAGTTGTGGACCCCAATTTGAAAATTACACCCCTCTGGGAATTCATCAACAGATGTAGTGATGATTTTTGGTAGCAATGAATGTTGCTGAGTGAAAATACAAATATACCATTGTAGTGTCCAGTACGTTGTAACGTCCAGTACATTGTACCCAGCTCGTGCTTCTGGAGACACATACCCCCGTAAATTAAGTAGGTCTCTTCACTATAGTAATGCCAAACATGTGGATGCTAAATGTGGTTTAGGCACACTATGGGGGTCAGGAGAAGGGGATTTAGAAGCGCAGATTTCAGATTTCGCTGGATTTTTTTTTTTTACTGGGAGCCACGTCACTTTTCCAGAGCCTTTGTACTACCTGTAATGTGGAATCCCAATATTTCTGTTAACAGATGATGAAGGTAAGTTGAGTTTTTTTTTCTGCGTTGAATAGAAACTTCTATTGGTGGCACTTTGGGTACAGAACAAGGTTTCCATCTAAATCTACATCGTGATCCAAGTAGTAACATTTCTGCTTGTGGAGAGTGACATGTTAAGCATGCCGAGATGAGGAGACTTAAAGCCACAATGCTCCTCTGGGAAATATGCAAATAGTCTCTTTAGAGAGGAAGAGGACTATTATTATTATTATTATTATTATTATTATTATTTATATAGCACCATTAATTCCATGGTGCTGTACATGAGAAGGGGTTACATACAGAGTTATAGATATTGTTTACAGTAAACAAATTTACAATGGCAGACTGGTACAGAGGGGAGAGGACTCGGTCCTTGCAGACTTACATTCTATGGGATAATGGGGAGGAGACAGAAGGTCGGAGGTGCAGCAGATCTGGTGGTGGTGAGGCGGCAGCTTGGGTGATGGTGAGGCAGCAGAATGGTTATTGCAGGCTGTAGGCTTTCCTGAAGAGATGAGTTTTCAGGTTCCATCTGAAGGATCCGAGGGTGGTGGATAATCGGATGTGTTGAGGCATGTCATTCCAGAGGATGGGGGATATTCGGGAGAAATCTTGGAGGCGGTTGTGTGAGGAACGAATAAGTGTAGAGGAGAGTAGGAGGTCTTGGGAGGATTGAAGATTGCATGAGGGAATATATTGGGAGATTAGTTCAGAGATATAGGGAGGAGAGGTTGTGGATGGCTTTGACGATCAGTGTTAGTAGTTTGAACCGGATTCGTTGGGGAATCGGGAAACAGTGGAGGGATTTGCAAAGGGGAGAAATAGGGGAGCAGCGAGGAGAGAGGTGGATTAGCTGGGCAGCAGAGTTTAGGACAGACTGGAGTGGTGCAAGAGAGTTAGCGTGGAGGCCACAGAGGAGGGTGTTGCAGTAGTCGAGGCGGGAGATGATAAGGGCATGCACAAGAGTTTTAGTAGATTGAGGGCTGAGGAAGGGACAGATTCTGGCAACATTTTTGAGTTGGAGGCGACAGGAGGTGGCAAGAGTTTGGATGTGTGGTTTAAAGGACAGGGCAGAGTCGAGAGTTATGCTGAGGCAGCGGAGAGTGGGATAGAGCGTGATGCCGTTTACCATAATAGATAGATCGGGTAGGGGAGATACGCGAGATGGAGGAAAGATGATGAGTTCGGTTTTGTCTACATTGAGTTTTAGGAAGCAAGAGGTGAAGAAGGAAGATATGGCTGATAGACACTCCTGGATTCTGGACTGCAGGGAGGTGACATTTCGGCCAGAGAGGTAGATCTGAGTGTCTTCCGCATACAGGTGGTACTGGAAGCCATAGGACTTTATGAGTTGTCCTAGGCCATTGACAAGGCTCATTAAAGGGTCGACATTGACTTTTAGGATTGCTACTTCCAATAGGTGGCACAAGAGTTCTAGTCCTCTTCCTCTCTGAAGAGACTATTTGCACATCTAAATCTACAAAATATATGATTTGTTTGAAACCTACAAAGGATACATTCACTAATGAGGCAGCAGAGATACTCTGGACTGTATGTCACTTCTATTCCGCAGAATCCGGCTTTTCAAAGGTGCACAAAAGTGTGGTTGATCCCCTCTTTTATACATGCCTAAATAGACAGGCACGGCTGGCTCATTGGCCTGGCAGAGTCAACAGTGTCTCTATCTGTCTCATTTTAGGGAATTTTCTGTTGTGTATTAATATGTTCGAGTCTCCACACCTGCATGTCTCGCTTCTGTTTGACAGCCGCAACACATGCAGGGATTGCCTAACAAATACAAAAAGCATATTTTTCTAGAGCGCCGAAGACACTCGGTTAGCACACGAGCATGCTCGGATGGCACCTTATCCGAGTACATTCACTCATCACTAGTCCCCACATCTCTGCCAATGCCGAAAAGCTGGCGATGACAGCTGTCAGCACAGAGTTGTCATTGTGTGTTTTCATACAGTGACAGCTTAAAGTCATGACAGACATAGAACGTCATGATGCGGGAACTGACACCTGCTCATGGCAAGCTTTGTCAGTCATTCGAGGTTAAAAAAAATACACATATTTGATATTGCTACATTCAGAAAAGTCTGATTGATCAAACTATAAAGTGAATTAATCCAATCAGTAAGTGGCATAGCGAGAAAAAAATTGAAAAGCCAGATTACCTTTTTTGGCCGTTAGAACAATTGCAATAAAATGCAATAACAGGCGATCAAAACATTGCATCTACCCCAAAATGATATCAGCAGCGCAGCATACAAAAGAATAAGCCCTCACAGTCGCATATCCTGAAAATTTAAAGCTTTACTAGTCTTGGATTATGGCGATACAAACCTAATTTTTATT
Source organism: Ranitomeya variabilis (assembly GCF_051348905.1). Classification (NCBI taxonomy): domain Eukaryota; kingdom Metazoa; phylum Chordata; class Amphibia; order Anura; family Dendrobatidae; genus Ranitomeya; species Ranitomeya variabilis. The sequence continues at coordinate 103,645,282 of NC_135237.1, forward strand.
CTTTCTACAAATTTCAGATTTGTTTTTTCACCACTTAAATAACAAGAAAAAAACTATGCATGTTTGGCATCTGCTTACTCATACTGACCTGGAGAATTATATTGTAGGGTCAATTTTACCGTATGGAAAAATAAAAAAGTTATGGCACTTGGGGGGACAAAAATGAAAAATAGCCTTGGCGTGAAGTGGTTAAAGGGAATATGTCAATTAGATTTATCCCTCCAAACAGCACACATGGGCACATGGGTATGCAGATTTTGAAATGAAAATCCATTTACACCTTTATTTGTTGTATACAAATGAAGGATTGTGCCCTTAATTAGCCAAATAGTCACCTCCTCACCATGCTGTTTCCCAGACAGCACCAGCTTTTGACTCAATATCTGTGTGATGTCAGGCTCCAGACAAGAAAATCAAAATGTGAGCTACCACTCAAGTTATAGAGGCTACTGCTAGGCAGGAAAAACAACCTAGGGAGACAGTGGTTCCCTAAGTGCTCTATCAGACTCAGAGCACTTAAAGGGAACCTGTCACCCTCAGAATCAGAGGTGAGCTAAGCCCATCAGCATCAGGGGCTTATCTACAGCATTCTGTAATGCAGGAGATAAGCCCCCAATGTATCCTAAAAGATGAGAAAAAGAGGTTAGATTATACTCACCCAGGGGCGGTCCTGGTCCGGTTCTGGTCCGATGGGCATCGCGGTCCGGGGCCTTCCATCTTCTTACGATGACATCCTCTTCTTATATTCATGCTGCGGGTCTGGTGCAGGCATATTTTGTCTGCCCTGTTGAGGGCAAAGTAAAGTACCTCAGTGCGCAGGTGCTTGATCTCTCTGACCTTTCCTGGCGCCTGCGCACTGCAGTACTTTGCTCTGCCCTCAACAGGGAAGACAAAGTACGCCTTCGCCAGAGCCACAGTGTGAATACAAGAAGAGGACGTCATCGTAAGAAGATGGGAGGCCCCGGACCGGACCGCGATGCCCATCGGACCAGAACCAGACCGGGACCGCCCCTGGGTGAGTATAATCTAACCTCTTTTTCTCATCTTTCAGGTAACATCGGGGGCTTATCTACAGCATTCCAGAATGCTGTAGATAAGCCCCTGATGCTGGTGGGCTTAGCTCACCTTCGATTTTGGGGGTGACAGGTTTCCTTTAATACCTCATTTACATATGAATGTAAACACTACTGAAGAACAACAATGACAAAATGTAAAAGTGTTAATGGATTTACATTTCAAAGTCTGATCTGTCAACAGGTTTTCTGCTCCATATGAGCAAACCAAATTAGTAATAAATGCTTTAAATCTAACTCTGGTTGACTTGCTGGGCTAAGGCTTTTTTCTGTTGTTTTGAAAAGTGATTTATCTGAACTCCTCTAGTCCTTTCATTGATGAGCTCCTTCTATACTGTATGCAATAATTATGACCTCTGGCGGTCCTCAGCCCCAAACATTGACAGCTTGCTGCATATGCCCAGTACAGGGAAAAACTGTCAATCAATGGTGCAGTCAATATCAGGCAGAGCTCACCATTAGAGAACCAGCAGATCAAATTTTCAAAACTACAGTACATTAGGCAATCCTGTAAGTGACACAGAACTGGAATCACGGTCTCTATCCTTATCATATTGATGGAAGGCCATAGCTGGTGACAAATTCTTTTTTATTTGAAGCTCCTGTGTCTCTATGGTAAGATTTAGTTTTGTTGGTTTAAAGGTAGGGTCCAAGGATAACCCTGACAGTTGCACTGGCTGCAGTATAGATTATAATGCATTGTGCGGAAATTGGTTACTTACTGGTAATGTTCATATGGTTGTGCAAAAAACGTGTGGGCATAAACAATGGATAATCAACTGCAAGCAAGCTGCAAGAAAGAATTATTTTACATATTCTAGTATGGTTAGTCATATTTTTGTCCTCTTTTTCTAAGAGACTTAGGGTACTGTCACACAGTACCATTTTGATCGCTACGACGGCACGATCCGTGACGTCGCAGCGATCGTATGATTATCGCTCCAGCGTCGTAGACTGCTGTCACACGTTGCAATCACGGCGCTGGAGCGATGCCGAAGTCCCCGGTAACCAGGGTAAACATCGGGTAACTAAGCGCAGGGCCGCGCTTAGTAACCCGATGTTTACCGTGGTTACCAGCGTAAAAGTAAAAAAAAACAAACAGTACATACTTACATTCCGGTGTCTGTCCCCGGCGTTCTGCTTCTCTCCACTGTGTAAGCGCCATAGCCGGCAAGCACAGCGGTGACGTCAGACGTCACCGCTGTGCTCGCTTTCCGGCTGGCAGACGCTCACACAGTGGAGAGAAGCTGAGACGCCGGGGACAGACACCGGAATGTGAGTATGTACTGTTTGTTTTTTTTTTACTTTTACGCTGGTAACCACGGTAAACATCGGGTTACTAAGCGCGGCCCTGCGCTTAGTTACCCGATGTTTACCCTGGTTACAAGCGAACACATCGCTGGATCGCTGTCACACACAACGATCCAGCGATGTCAGCGGGTGATCAAGCGACGAAAGAAAGTTCCACACGATCTGCTACGACGTACGATTCTCAGCAGGATCCCTGATCGCTGCTGCGTGTCAGACACTGCGATATCGTAACGATATCGCTAGAACGTCACGAATCGTACCGTCGTAGCGATCAAAATGGTACTGTGTGACAGTACCCTTAAATCGCTTTCAGACAAGTTGACCTCAGCCATTGAAAAGTGGTGATTAGTGATATACAAGTTGATCAGCGCTCGTCTACTGACATATTTACACAGGCCGACAAGTACTGATAGGAAAGAATGATTGTTAATATGTTCATAATGTCCCGATACAGCATCATGTTATCAGCAACACATCTTCTGTCTACATAGGGGATGCACTACCAAGAATAATGATTTTTATGTCCTACATAGACAATCCAGTCACCCGACAAGCAAACGTTTTACTCCTTCTTGGAATTATCACTGACGTGTATACACATGCCAATAATTGGAAATATGCATTCTTAAAAATAATCATTCACCAATTCTCATCCTGTCTACATCCAACTTTACTGTCCAAAAAAAGTGATTTAATGATGGTAATGAGTAGTGATAAATGTGATAAAAATGTGAGCTGGGTATGGTGCCTACCCATAAATCATCTTAACCTCTTAGTGATCGAGCCAATTTTGACCTTATTGACCATCCAATTTTTACAATTCTGACCACCGTCACTTTATGAGTAGTGTTGAGCATTCCGATGCTGCAAGTATCGGGTATCGGCCGATACTTGCTGTATCGGAATTCCGATACCGGGATTCCGATACTCTTGTGGTATCGGGTATCGGGTATCGCAACAACATTAATGTTAAAATGTGTAAAAGAGAGAATTAAAATAAAAAATATCGCTATACTCACCTGTCCGACGCAGCCGGGACTTCAGCGAGGGAACCGGCAGCGTTGTTTGTTTAAAATTCGCGCTATTACTTGGTTACGTGAATTCCCGGCTTGTGATTGGTCAGGTCGGCCACGTTGCCGGGACGCGGACCAATCACAGCAAGCCGTGACGAAATTACGTCACGGCTTGCTGTGATTGGTCCGCGTCCCGGCAATATGGCCGCCCTGACCAATCACAAGCCGTGACGTCACGGGAGGCTGGACACGCGCCCATTTTAAAATGAGCGCGTCCAGCCTCCCGGCTTGTGATTGGTTGACCGCGGCGCAACCAATCACAAGCCGTGACGTCACGGGAGGCTGGACACGCGCCCATTTTAAAATGAGCGCGTCCAGCCTCCCGGCTTGTGATTGGTTGACCGCGGCGCAACCAATCACAAGCCGTGACGTCACGGGAGGCTGGACACGCGCCCATTTTAAAATGAGCGCGTCCAGCCTCCCGGCTTGTGATTGGTTGACCGCGGCGCAACCAATCACAAGCCGTGACGTCACGGGAGGCTGGACACGCGCCCATTTTAAAATGAGCGCGTGTCCAGCCTCCCGTGACGTCACGGCTTGTGATTGGTCAGGGCGGCCATATTGCCGGGACGCGGACCAATCACAGCAAGCCGTGACGTAATTTCGTCACGGCTTGCTGTGATTGGTCCGCGTCCCGGCAACATGGCCGACCTGACCAATCACAAGCCGGGAATTCACGTAACCAAGTAATAGCGCGAATTTTAAACAAACAACGCTGCCGGTTCCCTCGCTGAAGTCCCGGCTGCGTCGGAGAGGTGAGTATAGTGATATTTTTTATTTTAATTCTTTCTTTTACACATTTATATGGTTCCCAGGGCCTGAAGGAGAGTTTCCTCTCCTTCAGACCCTGGGAACCATCAGGAATACCGTCCGATACATGAGTCCCATTGACTTGTATTGGTATCGGGTATCGGTATCGGATTGGATCCGATATTTTGCCGGTATCGGCCGATACTTTCCGATACCGATACTTTCAAGTATCGGACGGTATCGCTCAACACTATTTATGAGGCGTAATGTTGCACTTACTGAGTGTATTGGGGGACACTCGCTTGGCACGGGATTCAAGCACTTAGGCATGGTTTTTCTACTTAAACAGTCCACACGGTTTACTATGGAATCATAAACCTGATTATGCACAGTTCATCATATACACTTCATAGAACACAATAGGCACCAACCGGTGACATTAAGTTGCAGCTTTATCTTTAGACACTTCATATTCGGCTTTATCTCACGGACACTAAACATGCTGGACCTCTCACTTCGTCCAGTTACCATGGGTGTCCGTACGCCGAACAGTTCATCAATGTCCCTAGTCATATAGCGCACATGACATTGGGTCGTGGTCTCTAAACACGCTGATCCTTATCTGACCAGTTGCCGTGGGTGACCGCACAGCACCCCATATGCTGGGTTACCTTCTAGGAGCTCCTGCTCTATACGCTGACTCCTGTCAGTACTCTCTTAGGGAAGCTGCCGAACAGGGGTCACCATCCTGGGCAATGCCTTGCTCACCAGGAGACCTGACAGTCCAGATCCTCAGACAGGCTGTAGCTTCCCCAAATGCAGTGCCATCACGGACTCTGCACACGCGTCATCTCTGTGCGCTATTCAGGATGTCCATCCCCATCTGGGACTGTCCAACACACAGGCCCCCAGGTCCAAGGCCTCCCCCATGTGCTTTTCAGGGATCTAGTCCTACTCCCAGGACCTCCCAACACAGAGGCCCTCCAGGACCTGGCACACAGACCACTCAGGTCCATCCATCTTTTTCCCATGTGACCACATGGTCAGATTATATACTTGTAACCACTCCCATAGGTGGGAGGTGGCTAGTTTAACCATTATAACCACAGAAATGCCTCCATGCATATCCTGAGGAGCACATGCAGTGCCCTCTAGCTGTAACAGGGGTCACTGCATCACAAAGGTTATAGCTCTGGAACGCTTTAATAGATTCCACTGACATATTCCTGACATATTGTACTTCATGTTAGCGGTAAACTTTCCTCAATATGACTTGTGTTTATTTATGAAAAAAAAAGGAAATTTGGCAAAAATGTTGAAAATGTTGCAATTTTGATCATGTGACTGAGGATGGTAAAAACTGACCCGAATCATGTTCTCTGATATCTCAGCTACCCCCGGTAGCTGAGACCCTAGAGATTAACCAATGCTGGGGGGTGCTATACCCTTATTTCTTGGCACAGTTAAAAAGCGGTGTTGAAGAATAAGGCCCCTTAACTGCCACCGTTAAAAGGTGTATCAGCGGTCATTAAGGGGTTAAAGGGGTTGTCTATCATTGAAATAAGGGTCTTCTTCAAAACACAGGAATCATTGTTTAAGGGTTGTATCTGGCTTGTTCATTTTCCTGTATCTTCTTAATATACTATTTGTCTATGTCTTGGACGTCTTGTTTGATGATGTCTTTGATTATCTTGTATATCTTTTAAAGTCCTCTATTTTTACTCCTTATATATCTCTTTGTGGAATTCGAAACTTTGTAAAAAAAAATATTATTTTTCCGACCTGTAAAAGGACTTGTGTTTGCAAACATGTGTCTGCAAATGAAGTTTCTGGTTTAATTACTTATCGAAAGTCATCTGGAAAGACCCTTTAAAGGGTTGATATTGAGTTAAAGGAATGCTGTCTACAATAGGTGGCACTAGAGTTGTTGTCCCCTTCCTCTATGAAGAAGGCATTTGCAAACCTATACTAGTATTCATAGTATTTATATCTGGTGTTACCACTTTTATTTACAAAAATAGTTTTGTTTCTGTAAAACTTGTTATTCGTCCATGAATGTGCAGTGAAATTGATATTTCTTTATCAGAACGCAAGGCCACCTTCTTCAATTCACTAATTTCCTTAACTTGTATGCTTTCACAACTCATATAAATATGCTTTGAATCCAATGCAGCTTCATTGAGCCCATTACATTCCCATTGGAATCAATCCATGCAGTCAAGCCAATACATGAATAGATTTTCTTTCAAGGCTGCAAATGCACGCTAAGCCCAACAGCTTTAAAAGAAGCCAATATTTTTCTTTCCAAAATAGCACATTTCAATTCATACTTATATACATTATACCCTACATTATTTCTTTTTCATAATTAAACTCATTGAACTAAACCATTGGGTGTACACAGAAAACAGAGAGTTTTCATAGAAACCATTCAAAGCGAGTTTAAACACATGAATTTTCTTTGCTTCAATGAGTGTCAACGGAACGAAACACATCTCTAAAAATGGAAGTGTTACAGAAAAAGTAAAAGCCAGGCAATCCCCCAAAATATTTGCGTAACAGTTGACGGTTTTAGAATTTCAAATAAATTTACACAGGAAAAATAAAAGATGTTTGACTGGTCTGATAATCTTCTTTATGATTTCTAGCAAAAATAGAATATTAGGTAATATTAGGACAGAAGGAATCTGCAGTTCACTGGTTCTGTGTTATTTATCCAAACTATTTCTAGGACAAGAGCAAGGTTTGTTGGCAGGAATTCCAGTTTTATTTCACAATATGATTTATATTCCCTCATAGGGTAAATTAGCTGAAAATGTATCATATAAAAAGCACACATATTCAATACTATATTATGTGAGTAAAATCTTAAATAATATAGTCCATTATATACACACCATACAAGGCATATGTTATACACCTGCCACTTATCTGGGCTCTGATCAATCTGCGCTAGTACGTTGATCTTTCTTGTGTTCCACATCGTGCTTTGCAGGTGGCCTGCCACCATCTGATGAACTGCCAGGGCCAATTTAAGTGCTTCTAAGACAAACACACTGGCCTTGGTATTGAATCTGAGACTAGACTTGCAGTGTGTGTGTGTATGCACAGCAACCTGGCTGTGGGCTGAAGACCAGTGGCTTTTAGTTCCTCTACCTACTTGTCTGCGGCTTCTTATGACTCTGCAGTTATGTTGGCTACCTGTATTCAGGTCTTCAGGACCTCTTCTCTATGTCCGCCTGCAGTAGTCATGACATCTTCCTGGTTGTGTGGCTTCCTTGGTTGCTTACTTTCTTGTTACTTCAGAGTTTTACCTGCTACCTGCCTACGGTTTCCTGGATGTCTCCAGCTTGCTTGCTTGCAGTTTCCTGCACTCCACCAGCTTGACTACGAATTCCTGATGTCCTCTACCTGCCCGCGGTTTCCTGAATTTCACTTGCTTTCCTGCAGTTTCCTGATGTCCTCCACCTGCTTGTGGGTTCCTACACTCCACCTGCTTTCTTGTGGTTTCCTGATGTCCTCCACCTGCCTTCGGTTTCCTGCACTCTAGCTGTCTACTTACAGTTTCCAGTGCCTCTACCCACCAATCTACTGCACCGACACCTGTGGCCCATGCGACCTCCTGGACCTTGGGCTTATAGATTCCAGCGGATTGCATAGGGAGTCTGGTTTAGACTCTTCTTTGACTTTTATTTTTAGCTATGTTGCAAGATTTAATGAGGAGTTAGTCAATGACTTATAGTACTTCATTACTTCACAGGACTTTTATGAACAAAGTTCAATGGCAAAGGATAGTAAATAGACACAGTACATGACCATATATGTGGCACTATATTCCAACAACTCGCTCCATCCACTTCCCAACAAACCAGCACATTAGAGCCAAATACATAATACCACTCAGTACTGGAGCAAAGCAAAATACCTCAGCTAAGTTTTTATGGAGAGCTGAAAAGAAATCTTGATGAAGGGGGTAGCAATAGTTATAGTGTTTTTAGATATTGTAAAGGCATTTGACATTGTCTCACATAGTCACATTATGAGTGAATTAAGGTAATTAGGTTTAGAAAGTAAAGTTTGTAATTGGATTGAAATCTGCCTCAATGATTGAACCTAGAGAGTTGGGGTGAATAACAGCTATTTTGAATGGTGTCCAGTTATAAGTGGTGTATCCCAAGGTTCAATGTTAGGTCCACTATTATTCAACTTATTTTTTATTATATAGAAGACAGAATCAATAGTGTTGTTTCTAATTTTGCAGATGACACCAAACTGTATAGTAGAGTACAGTCTATGTAATAAAGTGCAGTTTATGGAAAACTTTCATAAGTTACTATCACGAGGGTGTCTCGTCCCTCCGGAAGACTTGGAGTTAGACGGTCACATCGGGTAATGAATCGCAGTCTTTTTTAGATTTTTAGAGATCGTGTGATCTATGTCCTAATTTAAATGGATTTCTCTTTTCTTCAGTGCTGAGAGGGTTGGGGTCTCTTTCCATGCTGGCTGAGACCACAGAGTCTGGTTGTTCTCAACTGCAACTGCTTACCCTTTACTCCCTACATAGATAGGCTCTGGGCATTTAGTCCCTGCCAGTGAAAGACTCATCTTTCTGTGCTGTGTGCTAAATCAAAGTAGTTGAAGTTTGCAGTTGGAGTTCTGTTGTTTGCTGTTTGTACGTGTGTGTCTCTATCCTCCTCCTTATTGCTGGTTATTGCTTTTGTATGATAGAGGTTTTCTGATATCCCTGTTTTGTATTTGTGTCTGGTTTACCCTTTCATGTGTCAGTGTGACAGTTACAGGCTGACTTGGACAAACTGAGTATTTGAGCCGCCACTTGGCAGACGAGGTACAGAGTGGATAAATAAAAATTTATGCATCTGGGCACTAATAATCTGTGGCCATGGCTGCAATATGTTTTAGGAGGGAGTAAAACTAGGAGAGTCACTTGTAGAGAAGGATCTGTGTGTATTTGTAAATCAAAGGCTAAATAACAATATGCAATGTCAATCAGCAGCTTGTAAAGCCAGCAATACATTGTTATTTATTAAAAGAGACATAGACTCATGGAACAGGAACATAATAATACCAATTTTCGGGGAGAGTCACACAGACTGGCCATTGGCCTCTCCTGCCCCGAGCATGACAACTGTATAGAAATACCTGCTGTCTCGTTCCTGTTGGGAGAGATGATGCCCAGTACGAGCATTGCGTTGTCATCCTTGTCTAAAGGTACCATCACACTCAGCGACGCTGCAGCGATATAGACAACGAGCCGATCACTGCAGCGTCGCTGTTTAGGTCGCTGTAGAGATGTCAAACACAGCAGCTCCAGAATGATGCAGGAGCGATCCTGTGACGTAACGGTGACTCATTTATCATTCTCACAGGTCGTTAGCTCCATGTAAAACATTGCTGGCATCGGTGCTTTTGCTGTCAAACACGACGATACACGCCGATCTGACGACCAAATAATGTTCTGGACTTCTAGCTCCGACCAGCGATATCACAGCGGGATCCAGATCGCTGCTGCGTGTCAAACACAACGAGATCGCTAACCAGGATGCTGCAACATCACGGATCATTGTCGTTCTCATTGTAAAGTTGCTCAGTGTGAAGGTACCTTTAGTTTTATGTCCGTTTGACTCTTAGCGATGAGATAAAACAGTTGCAGTGAGAAATCAGAAGGCCACATTTCCACTTAAAAATCATTAGTTAAAACAGTGTTGTTCATGCACACTATCTAAGAAAATAAATAGTGATTGTTCATTTAGTGGCAGGTGATTGACAGGTGTTGGCCTAAGGTTGTGAAACAGGGGTGTACAAGAGGGGAAGGTATATACAACATGAGTGAGAAAAAATAAGGTTGTGGTGGATGGGGTAAAAGCTTGGTGTTTGACGTATATGTGGGTTAGGTGCTAATGAAAGCTCAACTGAACAAATACTGTCACATCCTATCCAAAGACCACTGACAACATCTGTTACTGGACAGACAACTACTCCACTCCCTTTCTTTGGCAGCTGCACAGCAATCCACCTTGTAGATGAGGCTCAGAAAGAGCATGTGCTCCAGTGGATGGCAAGTTCTGCATCAACTGGCCTCTGTTCCTCTTCAGTCACCTTAACATCACACTCAGTACAATCTTCAGAGAGCCCAATCACCCTTTTTTCCATCAGTTTCACAAATTTTCAAATGCCCAACTGATTCTGGGGAACCACAGATGGGCCATTCTGCAGAGCTGTTCACATACTCTATTCCATGGGCATCAGAAGTCTGGTCCAAAGATTCACAGAATCCAGAGGAAAAAAGCATCTGTACTGATGCCCAAAATTTGGATCTGGGGCACGACGAAGTAGGGTCCTAGCAAAATCCAGACCCTCATCACCAGATATTAACCAACAGGAGTAGAGGTGATCCTGATGAGACCCAGAGGTGCACATAGACTGTACTGTGGTGTCAGGACAGGAAGAGGAGGAAGGTGACTCAGGGTGAGGAGTGTGAGAACATGAGAGGACGTCAATGAGGTTGTAGATTCCACTTGGCAAGAACCCAGATGTGCACAGCAGAGTAGATTAGCAGAGGAAGTGGAAGAGGAGGAAGATGAGGAGATTATGTTGTAGATTCCCACACAGACATAAAGTTATGCAACCATGACAAGAACTGCATCCTCAGCCCCAACTCTGGCTGTGGCCATCACCAGTCGTGAATGTGCAGTTCACAGGAGTGGTAAGGTTTGCCTAGCCTGGGCCTTTTTTGAGACCAAAAAGAATTACCCAACTCATGTTATCTGCCAAATTTGCAAAAAAAAAATCAGTAGAGGCAGAAATTGTAATATGACAACTACATGCATGAACCAACACATGTGCAATCAACATGCCTTAGAGTGGGAATCTCACTGCACTAAAATGTCAACTAGTGGGCCTCGACAACTACCGTCTCTCCCATCAAGAACATCTGCTACTTTTTGCTTCTCCGCCACCATGCCAAGTCTTCTCACAAAGGTCTCCAGCCACAGAAACTCCACTTATTTAACCCGTACAGTCATGGTGAATGAAAGCCCGTCAGCCCATCAGTCTCATTCCACCATAACATCTCTGCCTGTACCTCACTCACAGTAAAGCAGTTTGTCCTGTTCTCCGTACTCCACCCTCTCTCAGCACAGCAGCCAGCCCTTGTTCGTGGAGTTGTGGTCACGTAAAAGAATGTTTCCTCTTACCCATGCCAAAGCTAAGAGCTTGAACTCCACCATCTCCATCTATTGGCCACGTAAATGCTGCCTTTCCGCCTGGTGGATACAGATGGTTTCTTAAAATTGATGGCCCTTGCTGTCCCCTAGTAACAGTTTCCCATTCGCCTTTACTTCTCTAAGAGACCTATGCCTGCGCTACACCAGCATGTCACCGAAATCATTACCAATTCCCTGAAAAAATATATGTCTGCCAGGGTGCATTTTACCATGGACTTCTGGACAAGCAAACATGGGCAGGGGTGTTACATCTCACTGACTGGGCTCTGGGTGACTCTGGTGGCTGTGGGGGCAGGTGGTCAAGGGACTTATCCACAAGTCTTTGAATCCCCAAGGCATGCTTGACAAACCTCTGTATCTAACACTTCCTCCACTGCTTCTGGCTCCTTTACCTAATCTAAGGCCTCCACCTGTGCCCTCAACCTTTTCCTTAATCAGACATGCGATCCAACAGTGCAGATAGAATCCCTCCCACCTCAGTACTGTGCAGCTCACTGCAATCAGGCAGTGTTCAAGTTAATATGTCTTGGAGATCGCAGTCACACAGCTCGAGAGTAGTGGACAGCTATCTAAGCCAACTTAGAGCAATGGCTGTCTCCACTGAACTTGGAGACAGGGAAGGCTGTGTGCAATAAAGGTGCAAACACACGTGCCTTGCATGGCTTACATCCTCAACCTGGTGGTACAGCAATTTCTCCATCACAATCTCGGCCTGGATGCGCTGCTACAGAAAACACGTTTGCAGTATGCTCAATTCTGACACTTGCACCCCACAGGTCATTGACTTGCATCACTACAGAGGTCTTGCAGCCTACCGGTTAACCGTTTGATTTGCGATGTTTTGACATGGTAGAATTCCACTCTGCACATGCAGCTATGACTGTGGCAGCAGCGTCAAGCCCTGGTGCAGTATATCCTTTTGCATAGCCTGGGCCAACACAGTACAGATGTGATGCAAATCACACTTGCAGAGTTTAAACAGATGAAGGACCTTTGCACTCTTCTGCACAGTTTTGAAATGGCCACTAAGATGGCTAGCGCTGATGATGCTGTCATCAGCATCGCTATTCCAGTCAACTACATGCTGGAGCACACTGTGAATAATTTATGTGAGGAGGTGGTAGTTCCAGACGAAGAGGTGGATGCAGAGGAGGGTGCAGAAAGGATATCAATATCTCAAATTTATGGATGGCAGTCGCACAGGCAGGTGTCATGGGAGGGTGGCTTACAGTGATCGAGGGGGGCTCATGGTATGTTGCAGGATTATTTGGAGCTCAATATCAATGCCATATAGGGAGTATGGACCCTTTTTAATTTTGGTCTTCAAAATGGAAGAGTGACCTGAGCTCACCTGTCACATCTTGGAGGTTTTGTCATGCCTGGCAGCCAGCATTCTCACAGAACGTGTCTTTAGCGCTACTGGTGATGTCCTGACAGATAAGCACATCTGGCTGTCCTCTGAAAGTGTAGACTGCCTAACTTTCATCAAAATGAACAACTCATGGGTCTCCACTGATATTTGCACCCCAGTCGCAGACTGGGCAGACTAGGCGATGGTGTTGTTTTTAGTGTCATTCATTTATCTTGCGTTATTGCAGTCTGTGACACCTTTGTCGTGGCTTCTGTGCCTGCTGTTGCTACTGCTGCTGATGTTCCAAATAATTTTTTTAATTGGGTCTCCATCTGATGGGTTACCTGTAGTGGAAGGTGTGTCAGAGGTCTATTATACTGTTTCTACTCTGTGGAAATTGATGCCACTTTAGTGGTGTGTGACAATATATTTTTTTTTTAAATATAGAGACTCCAAGTTGGGTCTCCATATAGTGGGTTGCCTATGTGAGTAGGGTTCCCATACAGGCAATCTTACACTTTCAGTCAACTACCTGTGTTACTTTTCTTATATTTTCCATCAATAGTACTGTATGAAACTAATGTTTGTGCCATCTGAGTGTGGCTGGAAAAAAAATTGGAGGTGTTGCATGAAGTATCAGGGCTCCCAGCTAAGAAATCTTACACCACTCCCTTAACCAGCAGGTCCTCATTGAAACTTCAATACAAAGCTTTAAATTCTGTCCCAGACCCTGATACATCATGCATGGTCCACGTCTGACTGCTTCTGTGCCATTAGAAAAGGTTCTACTGTGGGTGAATTGATGAATCAACTACCGGTGTTACTTTCCTTACATTTTTCTACCAAAAATACCATATGAAACTGAAGTTAGTGCCAACTGAATGTGGCCGCAAACAAAAAAAATACATTTGGAGGTGTTGCATAAGGTATCAGGGCTCCCAGATAAGAAGGCTTAGACTGCTCCCTTAACCACCAGGTCCTCATTGAAACTTCAATTTAAAGCTGCAAATGCTGGCCCAGACCCTGATACCTCATGCATGGACCATGGCTTTCTGCTGCTGTGCCATTTCTACTGTGGGTCAATTGGTGCCACTTTTCATGGTGTTTGCACCTAATTTTAGCTGTTTTTAAGCTCTTTGTCATCCCTTAAGGTGTTGTGAATACATTTGGTTTGTCCTCCTATTGAACTTAAAGGGATTCTGGTCCATTCGGCAAAACGTTCAGCAAACATGTTCGTCGAACGTCTAAATGTATGGCGAATCTAACCAAACCGAACCTTGAAAGGTTTGCTCATCTCTAGCTGCCACCACTACACACCCTGCTATACCTTTGCCCTATGGTTTCATTAAAAGTTTGCATGAGACTAAATTATTGAAAACCTATACTTTTTATACCATTGATTTGAATGTGATCCGAGTTGCAGTACCCAGGAAAGAAAATAAAACAGTGTACAGAGCTATGATGCTTGTTTCATGAACTGTGGCCTTGTAATAACTGTGGCTCCAGATATCAACTGAGTTTTGAAGGTACCAGGTCTCAAACCCCTACTGATATGATACTGATGACTTATCCTAACGATGAGTCATCATCATCTTATTATGTTCAGAACAATTTATTTTTAGGCTGGCTTCACACATCTGTCTTTCATGGTCTTAATACGGATCACAATCCATAGATTGGCGATAGTTCTCCTGATCCTTAACTCAATCACCTTGCAGGAATTTATGAGGCTACTGAGCTTGGGTTGGGAAACCTGAGAAATTCGATACATCAAATCTATGCTCTGACTGTGAAAGACACTTATGTGAAGCTGTCCAAAGTCTCTTTCCATAGGGACATAATTGCAATAAAAAAGGCAAAGTTAGTTCCTGCAACTCTGTAATTCTTTGCTCCACAGTAGTAATGAGCGAGTATGCTCGTTACTCAAGTTTCTCCGAGCATGCTCGGGTTGTCTTGAGTATTTCAGAGTGCTTGGAGATTTAGTTTATGTTGATGCAGCTGCATGATTTGCAGCTACTAGACAGCTTGAATACATGTGGGGATTGCTTAACAAACAGGCAATCCCCACATGTATTCAAGCTGTCTAGCAGCCGCAAATCATGCAGCTGCGTCAACATAAACTAAATCTCTGAGCACGCCAAAATACTCGGAGACCACCCGAGCATGCTCGGAGAAACTCGAGTAAAGAGCATACTCACTAATCATTACCCCACAGCCATAATTCTTGCTTCCTACACAGCTTACATCAAATACCTATTAAAGGGTACAGGCCACACAAATATTACAGACTGCAAATGCAAGAAAAATGTGACAAAATCAAGAAATTAAATTGATTTATTGCAGGCCTGGGGCGACAACAGAGAGCAGAACCTGTTACTACTCTTGTTTTGACAACTTTACTGGAATTTTTTGCCTGGCTAATCATTCATTGCACATTCTTATTATAAAATATAATAATAGCTATTCAAGTCAGAGTTTGTTAAACAGACAAAAAAAATTAAGTTAATAAAAATGTCTGCGCAAGGTGCTCAAAAATCAAAACAATCTTTTCTCCGAGAAGAAACTGTAGTTCTGACAGTGCATTCCAAGTTGTCTGCCGCCTCTCAACTGGAATTGTTATTTAGTTTATGTCAAAACACTTCTGTGAAGGGATGCAAATAGCATATAACGTTTGACTTCTTTTGTTGTGTTGAACTGGAGCCAGACAAAGCATTCATATACAAACTTACTTCTGAAATTCATCACCTCCTCAATGTGAATTATAATTTTGTGGGTTGGAAGAAAATTCCAGCTGACTGACATTGACTTGCCACTTTTTTGACTGCTGGAAAAAATCATTTGTACGTTTATAAACAAATTCAAAATCATTCTTATTATATTATGGATTTGTGTTAGTAAATGATAGACTGTTTTCCAGCAGCTTCAAAACGCAATTACCTGCCAATTAACAAGTCTGGTACTTCTAAGATCTGTTCTGTTCACATGTGCCTTTTTTGTTACACTTTTTCATGTCATTTTTTTAAAGACTGTATTGTAAATGCCACTTGTAAACCTACTATTACTCAACTTTTCTATTTTTCAATGGCTTGGTGCAACCAATAACATCTGGGTTGGTGCCTGCACTTCCTGTCTCTGCTTATGTTACCAAGGCAACGCAGGGCGACAATGCTACTCCTCTATTCTCTGGGACTTGTAGTACTGACCAGGTTGGGAAATTGGGAATTAACCTGTATTTTTATTTCCTCTGGTCTGGACAGGGTTACAACTTATTAAAGCTCCTGAAATACTACTATCCACTGGCAGTTATAGTTAATCTTGCTCTGGTTCAGTCCTGTCTTTTCAGCCCTTGCTTAGCCTATTTGTATTCCTGATGACTATTCTCGGCCAATACCGGTAGATTGAGTGGCTATCGCGAAGCCTATCTGTGGAAGCCCTGTGGCTATTTGTGAAAGCACTACTTAGAGATTTAAGACTACCATGACCAATGCTCCAGTGCCAATCATTTCTTTTATTTGTTTCTTAGCTATCTAAATACACTTTATGTGCCAGCAGACTTGTGAATGCACACAGTGCTCACAGGACTCCCTGGTGCCTGCACTGGGAGCTGGTCGGCGAGTAGCCACAAGTTTGTGATTTGCATATATGCAAAAACATGCCGATTAGACAGGGGTGGTATTGCTCATTACAAGGGAATTGAGTGAGGCTGGACATGTGTAGTTGGAATGTGGCCAGAAGTATGTACATCACATACTTGCGGTCACATTAATGCCCGCTCCCTGTGCCAGCACCATCGAACCCTGTGAGAATTCACAAATCTGCAGTCATATAGAGTGACTGTAAAATTGAGCCTCAAGACTGGACAAGCCCTTTAAGGCTGGTTTCATAAGTCTAACATTCACGGTGTAATAATTATAGGTGATAACCCAGGAGACTCTTTGCGTGGAACAAGACAATTACAGGACACAGTTTTATAAGTGGTAAAGTCTATATTATCACACGGTGATTCAAACAGGTGCAGAGAGAAACTCAAGTCCACAACACTTGGAGTAAATATTAAATGCAGCTTAGCAGTCTATAGGAAACTTCAGAGGAAAATGCAATCACGCAGAAAGTCTATGAAGCACAATTATTCTTGAGGATACTTAACACGAATAAGTCCTTGCTTAGTCCAAAACACAGATAGATATTCTTATAAGGCAGTTCAAATAATATCTTAGCTCAACCAGGGAGGCCTGGGTAATAGTCTCAGGTTCTTGCAGAGCAGCAACAGCTTACATGTCCAGCAAATGCAGATGGAAGTAAACATGAGCAGCAGTTGAAGGAGGATTACTGGAACTGGTGTATGAAGCAGGAACTCAGAGCAGAGTAGCAGGATCACCACACAGGTTCACAGGAGCAGGTATATAGCCAGGGAGTCACCAGAGGTCAGGAGCTGGATGCAAGGCAGAATACTCGCACAGACTGAAGGCTGGGGTGGAGTTTTATAGCAGGAAGACACAGTGCACATGAGACCTAAGACGCCATCTTGGAAAAGGGCAGTAATGCACAAAAGGTAATAAAAAATGTTCAGAGTCCTGACACACGGTCTGATTATGGACTGCATTATTCAGAGTGGCTGGGGTCTCCTGACCCAGACTCAACATCCTCATACATGCTGAGTTTGGATCACAAGACTAGTGTTGAGCGATACCGTCCGATACTTGAAAGTATCGGTATCGGAAAGTATCGGCCGATACCGGCAAAGTATCGGATCCAATCCGATACCGATACCCGATACCAATACAAGTCAATGGGACTCAAGTATCGGACGGTATTCCTGATGGTTCCCAGGGTCTGAAGGAGAGGAAACTCTCCTTCAGGCCCTGGGAACCATATTAATGTGTAAAAGAAAGAATTAAAATAAAAAATATTGCTATACTCACCTCTCCGAGGGAACCGGCAGCGTTGTTTGCTTAAAATTCGCGCTTTTCTTTCCTTACGTGAAGTCCCGGCTTTGTGATTGGTTGCGTCGCAGTCACATGGGCGACGCAACCAATCACAGCAAGCCGTGACGTAATTTCAGGTCCTTAAGGATTTTAAAATTACGTCCCGGCTTTGTGATTGGTTGCGTCGCAGTCACATGGGCGACGCAACCAATCACAGCAAGCCATGACATAAATTTCAGGCCCTTAAGGATTTTAAAATTACGTCCCGGCTTTGTGATTGGTTGCGTTGCAGTCACATGGGCGACGCAACCAATCACAAGCCGTGACGTCACGGGAGGCTGGACACGCGCGCATTTTAAAATGCGCGCTTGTCCAGCCTCCCGTGACGTCCCGGCTTGTGATTGGTTGCGTCGCGGTCAACCAATCACAAGCCGGGAGGCTGGACACGCGCGCATTTTAAAATGCGCGCTTGTCCAGCCTCCCGTGACGTCCCGGCTTGTGATTGGTTGCGTCGCGGTCAACCAATCACAAGCCGGGAGGCTGGACACGCGCGCATTTTAAAATGCGCGCTTGTCCAGCCTCCCGTGACGTCCCGGCTTGTGATTGGTTGCGTCGCGGTCAACCAATCACAAGCCGGGAGGCTGGACACGCGCGCATTTTAAAATTTTAAATGTGACTGCGACGCAACCAATCACAAAGCCGGGACGTAATTTTAAAATCCTTAAGGGCCTGAAATTACGTCACGGCTTGCTGTGATTGGTTGCGTCGCCCATGTGACTGCGACGCAACCAATCACAAAGCCGGGACGTAATTTTAAAATCCTTAAGGACCTGAAATTACGTCATGGCTTGCTGTGATTGGTTGCGTCGCCCATGTGACTGCGACGCAACCAATCACAAGCCGGGACTTCACGTAAAGGAAAGAAAAGCGCGAATTTTAAACAAAGAACGCTGCCGCTTCCCTCGGTAAGGTGCAGGCTGCGTCGGAGAGGTGAGTATAGCAATATTTTTTATTTTAATTCTCTCTTTTACACATTTTTACATTAATGTTGTTTCGATACCGATACCCGATACCACAAAAGTATCGGATCTCGGTATCGGAATTCCGATACCCGCAAGTATCGGCCGATACCCAATACTTGCGGTATCGGAATGCTCAACACTACACAAGACCAATAATTGGGCCTTACATTGAATGAATTCAGATGTGTCAGACTGGACTAAAAGCTGCTGAGAGCACTAGTGCCTACAGGCAAAACTGATCACTTTGAATTTCCCAACTGCCTTGTGGGGATATTGCTTCTTACTTTGTTCCTGCTGTCATCCTGTTTTATTGAAACTGCAATTGTCTAAAATAACCTTTAAAAAGGATTCACTTTTAAGCAACAAGCAGTGATTTTTTTTTCATCTTTTTTATCCTCTTTACCTAGTTTAAAAAATTTGAAAAAGGCTTAAAATACTAAATATTTCGTACAGTAATATCTTGGCCATATTGATATATCATTTTCCTTAAACATTTTACTAGCTGCCTGTTTAAATGAAAAAGAGCCTATTATGTTTATAGCGAAGCCTCGTCATTCCAGATTACATTTAATGTAATTATTATGTGGACAGTTGATCCTGTTTGTTCCACGGCATCTACAGTAATTTGCTTAAATTGTTTCAGCCATTAATTTAACCCAGATCTAGACATTAACTACCTGGGCACTATTCCTTGTACATTTCACGGAAAAGCAATAATTTCCTTTACAGCTTCTGTGTTTGCAGTTTAAAATATTGTATTAATAACTGCTGGGGCTATGACAATATCAAGCACATTGTTTTTGTGATTTCCAAATATAACCCAGTACTTTCTGTGTATGTGGTTCTCCTGAGTGTCGTCTTCTTTTGGCCAGGTATCAGTTACAATATACAGTGCTCTCATTAGTCTTGTGCTGCTCATGGATAATGATAATTGCTGATAGATTTACAGCATATTTTGGCTACTATGAATATTGAAACATTCATTGTTTATTTGACCTTGAAATAGTGTAACCTTGATTATTTGTGTCTGTAGACGTACAAATGTTGTGCCTTTATTTCTACATGTGGAGTTACCAAAAGAATATTTGCTTAATATTTCTTTATATATGACAGAAATATAACATATTTGCTGGCTCCTTACAGCATGGACAGTGGATATAGAAAAATCATACCAGTCATTTGAGAACTTTTTCCACCTTTATTGTCATCCATAATCTGTACAATTAAATTGGAAATGAAACTGAAATCTTTTTGGGTGGAAAATTAAAAGTAAAGAACTAAGATAATGTGATTACATACAGTCATAGCATGTTGGCACCCTTGAAATTGTGCCAGAAAATGAAGTATTTCTCTGAGAAAATTATTGTTATGCACATGTTTATTTCCTTTGTCTGTATTGGAATAACTCCCCCCAAGTAAAAAAGAAGGCAAATTGAACATAATTGCATACAAAACCTCAAAAATGTGCCGGACAAAATTGTTGGCATCCTCAACTTAATATTTGATTGCACACTCTTTGAAATAAATAACTGCAATAAATCGCTTCCTATAACCATCAACATGCTTCTTACACATCTCAGCTGGAATTTTGGACCTCTCTTCTTTTGTAAACTGCTCCAGGTCTCTCATAGTTGAGGGGTGTCTTCTCCTGACAGCAATTATAAGATCTCTGTACGGGTGTTCAATGGGCTTTAGTTCCGGACTCATTGCTGACCAATTCAGAACTCCCCAGCGCTTTGTTTCCATCCATTTCTGGGTGATTCTGGCAATATGTTTGGGGTCATTGTCTTGGTGGAAGACACATGACCTAAGGCGCAAATCCAGCTTTATGACACTGGACACTCTATTGCAACTCAAAATCATGTGGTAAGATTCAGATTTCATGATGCCTTGCACACAGTCAAAGCACCCAGTGCCAGAGGCAGCAAATATCCCCAAAACATCTTTGAATCTCCCTCATATTTGACTGTAGGTGCTGTGTTCTCTTTTTTGTAGGCCTCATTCCATTTTTGGTAAACAGTAGAATAATGTGCTTCACAAAAACGTTTATCCTGATCTAGTCTGTCCACAAGACACTATCCCAGAAGGATTTTGCCTTGCTCATGTACATTTTGCAAAGCTGCAGGCTAGCTTTTCTATGTCTCTGTGTCAGCAGTGGGATCCTCCTGGGTCTCCTACCATAGAGTTTAATTTCTTTCAAATGTTTACAGATAGTTTGTGCTAACATTGAAGCACCCTGTGCCTGCAGAACAGCTTGTATTTCTATGGAATTTGGTTTGGGCTGCTTATCTACCATCTGGACTATCCAGCGTTGCAACGTTTGATCAATATTTCTCTGCTGATCTCTTCCATTGAGATTAGCTCTAGTGCCATGGATTGTAAACGTCTTGATTATGTTGTGCACTGTGGACAAAGGGGCATCCAGATCTCTTGAGATGGACTTGTAACCTTGAGATTGTTAATATTTTTCAACAATTTGGGTTCTTAAGTCCTTAGATAGCTTTCTTCTCATCTTTTTGTTCTCCAAATGCTCAGTGTGGCACACACTGACACACAATGCAAAGATTGAGTCAACTTCTCCCCTTTTTATCTGGTTCAGATGTGCTTTTCATATTGGCCACACCTGTTACTTGCCACAGGTGAGTTTGAATGAGCATCACATGCTTGAAACAAAGTTTGTTTACCCACAATTTTGGAAAGGTATCAACAATTTAGTCTTGCTCATTCTTAGGATTTTGTTTGAAATGATGTCCAATTTGCCTTTTTTCTCAGATTGTTGTGCTTTTCCAATGCACACAAAGGAAATAAACAGGTGTATAACAAAACATGTACAATTGCAATATTTTTCAGGGAGAAATAGTTTATTTTCTCAAACAATTTCAATGGTGCCAGCACTTTCGGCCATGACTGTAAATATGCAAACCCTTAAACTAATACTTTGTTGAAGTGTGCCTTGATTTTATGACAGCATGTCTTTGATTGGCTGCAGCAGGCGAGTAACTGGATCATTATGCCATTGGAATGCCACTGGATGAAGTCCTTTTCCCGTCACTGTAGTGTTCTAGTTCTCTCTGATCCAAAGTTTCAGCTGGATATTCGAGAAGCAGAATTCTGTTCCTAACATCTGAACCATGCTGTTTGTGTAGCATACCATGGATTTAGACAAACCCCATTCAAATAAATTAAATAGTTGCAGAAATGTCTGCAACAAATCTGATGTGTAATGCAGCTTGTAAAATGCCTAATGTCTAAAAAGACAACATAAGTATTATACAAAGTGAGTTACAAAATGTGATTAAACATCTGCATTAGAATTATGGAGGGGAACAAAGATATTTTAGACAGAATCTAGAATGTCTGTAAGTTCAATTTTTTTTTCTCTGAGTGAGGAAGCATATTGAATAAGCGAAACATCAGAAGTCTTGGTAGATATTTTTAAAAATTTGTTGGCATGGTATGATGCGATTAATCCTCTGTTTTTTTATTGCGTACAATACACAGTACATGTAATGGAACCATTGACTTGTATACCCATATTTGATGCTTCTGTTTTCCATCAGGTGTCTACCTTTCTTTAACTGGATAGAACAATTCAGAATACTACGTCACTAGAGCTATCAAAGCATGTCAGGAACTTGCTGGGAAAAAGTAGTAGACATGTGAACAGAACTTAAAGGAATACTAATACGCAGAAAATGCACATAAAGTAGTTAAATATCCCATTAGAAATTAATAATAATTCTTGCTTTTCCGCCTTTATTTTTTCTTTCATCCTAATTTGTTTCTTATTACAATTAAAATTAAGAAATATATAAAGAAATTTTCTCTGTGGATCTCAGCCAAGTCCCCTATTTTGTCTTACTGTACTGTGTGCCGCTGTAAGATAAACTGCTGCAGTAGACGCTTACCTCTTGGCTGTGCTCTGTATGCAGTAAAGCATTAGATTGCTGAGCCCTATCCTTCGACTATAACGTGAGGCTTCAGTTGGCCACCACCAGCAAAAGAATGACCTGGTCAGGTGAGACTTACCCCTGTTTTTTCTGCACCATTACTTCCACACTGATTGTTTCAGAAAAATGCTACAAACTGACCAATGGTGACTGGTGAGGTTAATTAAAACATTTATTTCTAGGTTTAGTGTTTAAGAAGAATTAATAAAGTTAAAGGGATTTTCCAGCAACCAAAATATGTTTGAAAAAAAAAATACAATAAAGTAAAATAAAATAAGTATTACATACCCAATCAGTCCTTCAAAATTCCTGTTCCAGTCTTTTCCAGGTCCCCCACCAATCTCTCTATTTCCTGCTTGTATCAGATAGATATGTAACCACTGGACCTGGGCAGCATTAGAAAGGAAGCACTAGGGAATTGATAAATTCATCATTCTAAAAGTTGTTGTTTCTTCTTCAAATGATAACTCCCTAAGTGATAATCCCCTTATGATTATTGAAAATTATAGCTATGCTAAGGGGCATAGCTAGAGTACAAAAATATGCACCATGTAGTGCTTGCCCAAGCGGAGGCACAAAAAGTCTATACCTAACATGTTTGGCAAACTGAATCTTTGGCCCTGGTAAAGAGAAATCTGGCCAAGCAATGTATAAAGACATTTTCTACATGCCTCTTTCTAAAGTAAGGTTATACTCAAGGTTCATAGTGCCTCTGGGGCAGGGTCACCATGATAGGGATTTGGGACAGGAATGAGTATTGATTGTATTAAAAAGGGAGGATGGGAAAGACAAGAATAAATGACGGAAGGGGTGGTATGCATGTCATTTTCAGTGGCAGCAACAACAAGATTATGATAATTTTCTAATTTTAAGAGGGCTATGGAAAAACATATGAAGAGAAGGTGAGAGTGTCTTGATGGGAGGCATGGGAATAGAAGAATGCGATAGCAATAGAGTAGAGGTAGAAGATTCGTTATGGCTGCTGGTGGGGAGAGGTCTTCGAGGCAAGTATAAATTAAATGAGAAAGTTATGGTTTGTGAATCCAAAATATTGGGCTCTGGACTCCCTAATGTGAGGAAAAAATAGCTCACCTGTCTTCTACATTTTTACAGCTGTTGGGTGGGGCCCTATTTGTCCCCAAGCTTATTATTGGTGCCTTTCAGTCTTTGGGTATAGCAACTGAAGGTAATTTGATTGTAATTAAAGGGAACCTGTCACCTGAATTTGGCCGGACAGGTTTGTGGTCATATGGACGGGGTTTTCGGGTGTTTGATTCATCCTTTCCTTACCCGCTGGCTGCATGCTGGACGCAATATTGGATTGAAGTTCATGCTGTGTCCTCCGTAGTACACACCTGCTCAACGCAAGATTGCCTTGCGCAGGCATGTACTACGGAGGACACAGCATGAACTTCAATACAATATTGTGGCCAGCATGCAGCCAGCGGGTAAGGAAAGGGTGAATCAAACACCCGGAAATCCCGCCCATATGACCGCAAAAGTGTCCCACCAAATTCAGGTGACAGGTTCCCTTTAAAGGCTATTTGTGGACAGTCAGTGGCTTGAGGATCTACTTTCATTCTACTGGTTGTATTCTGTATATTACTTTGAAGAAATGTGATGGATTTACTTGCTGTGTTTTAATTAATGCAAAGTTGCTGTGAAAATCCATTTAAGGCTCTGTGTCTTTATTACTGTTGGGAATATATGGAAACATGAAATTAGTTGCCAGTAACCCATCATATACTGGCCATTTCCTACTGTACGTTTTGTCCTCTTCCCCTCAATTTTGAATATAACAATTTTTCATTTGGAGAAAATAAATGTAAATGTAAATATTCATAAAGCCTGACATTCAGTTATCCCATAGGGAATGTAATATTCCCTGGTACACAGTATTTAATTGCTAAGTATGTAATACTCTGTAGACATCCTATGCCCAGCTCCTCCCACCAGTGCTTTGTGGTAAATCTACAACTGTTATATGTAGGTGGCACAGCTGCTTGTGTTGACGGGCGCAGTGGCTTGGGAATTTTGACAACACATTTAGTTGACATGAGTAAATCAAATCAAGTTTATGCTTGATGTTATTCCCTTTCTTCATTAGAGACAACATGTTGCCAATACTTTGCATGAATCAAGCTGCAAGAACCCAGTTAAGGATTTATAAAACGTAGGAAGAGAAAGAATAACACTCTAAATATGACTTTGCAGTGATAGAGATAAACGGCTGCCATGTGGATCAATTTCAGTTAAAGTAGGCTTTTTCTGATGACAGTATAATCATGTACAAGTCTCCTTAACAGATAAGTAATCTACAAGAAACATTTCGGTTATTAAGTGATGTTTGGCATCAGAATCCGATTTGTAGCACTAACAGAAATCTACCTACTTCAGATGGATAGTAACAAAACACTGGGACTAATTGTATTAGTATGGCACCCTGCATAACCTATTTCCTCAGATGTGAGACCAACCTTAGGAATAATAAAATGTACATTCACTCTCTAACTAGCTAAAATTTAACTGGAAAAAAAATCATGTGGAAATGAAGCTGTGTATCTGGTGTAATTAGCTTTGTTGGTAACTATCTTGTATAGTTAGACCTGTCACTTTAATGATCGTTACACGTACACAATACGTCAGTCTTGTAATACATCACACATGTGAAACAAGTACATAATATAGAAAATAATAGGATTGACATTACTTGTTTCATTCAAGTCAAGTCAAATTAGAAAGAAAATTAATATAGCATATCGTATTGCATAGATTAATGTGACAATCAAGGAGTAATATAGGAGGGGGGGGGCTCTAACACTTGGTAATAAAGATGAGCCTCTAACACCCACCTTCCTTGTTCTGGCTATGTCTTAAAATCCCAGCTGGATTGCTTTGTAAAACACCAACCACCAACATACTCTGCAGTTTATTGATGGCAGTAGTTTCACATTGACCAAACTATTCTAAGAGGCTATTTGCAGAATAGGACCCTGTTCTTAGGATGTAGAGACCCATTGCTCGAGATTTCTGTTTTCTTTAAATTCTGGAAATATCCCTTTTAATAAGTTACCCTGATTTGTTATTCATCTGTAAAGAAGACTTTACAAGAGTTGCTATGAGGCCCAGCACTTCTACACCCAAGGTGGTAGTCATTTTCATATGTTGGATAGGTGGAGAGCCAAGAATTCTAATGGTTACTTCTATAAAGCCGGTGTCCCACTTGCAACTGCAGTGCGAGAAACTCACGCAAGTCTCTCGCCTCAATACCTGGCACTACCGCAGGCAGTTCGGACGACAGCGTTCAGCTGCATAGAAATACATGCAGCCGCACACTCCGGTCCCGAGTGCCAGCGACAGTGCCGGGTATTGAGGCGAGAGACTCGCGCGAGTTTCTCACATTGCAGTTGTAAGTGCGACAGCGGCCTTAAAGTCAAACTCCAACTTCTCACAAAACATATTCATTATAGTATTGTGACGTGTGTGTAATTCACACCACAGAGTGGATGTCCACACATAGAAGCATCTCGCCTCATGATGAAGTATCACATGTTATTTAAAAAAATGTTATTTAAAAAAATATCAGCAGCTTCCAACATGCCACACAATGGTTTCAGGCAACTGTCTACTCCATTCATGAAATAGAGATGTTTACATCATGATTCCAGCCCAGCATGAGAACACCCCTAATTTCCCCCCCAAAAAAACAACCTCAAACAAATAAGGAACACCTATTTTCCTGAATGAATTTACACAAACTCCACCTCTTTTTGGTCCTGGACATCCCAGAAATTGCCAGGAATGTGACCTAAAAATCAGGACAATAACTGCAAGTGCCAGGCTTTTGGCAGCACGGTTGCTCAGTTGTTAGAACTGTTTCTTTGCAGCGCTGGGGTCCTGGGTTCTAATCCCACAGAGGACAACATCTGCAAGGAGTTTGCATGTTCTCCCCGCATCTCCTTCCACACTACAAAAATATACTGATATGGAATTTCGATTGTGGTCCCCAATGGAAACAGTGCTGATAATCTCTGTAAAGTGCTGTGGATTATAATGGTGCTATACAAGTAAGATAAATGAATAAACTATAATTTTTTCAAACATAGATTTAGATTCAACAATTCTTTATTCATTTTTTTCTTATTTTAGAGAGCAGAGAAGGATAACCTTTCTATTAGAAAAAGTCACATTATTTCTTAATTTATGAAGCTTTGGCTTTCTTCTGTTTCTGGGTATCCGTTCCAGTCATTTCCGAAAAACAAATACAAGTTAAAACCATCATATAAATGTTAACTGTGGCACAGTCATGTACTGAAAAATGGACTTGTGATCTCAAACAATTTACAAACTCTTATAAATCCCCATTTTGTAGCATGCTGATTATTGCCTATTGTTAACAACATTATCGCCTTTGCAGTAAAACAACATGTTACAGTGTTCTGTTCTGTATTCAATATTCAGTGACATGGGAATTATCCTGAACAAATCACTTGTAAATCTGATTGGAATTTTCAGTACTGAACATACACACAAACACTCGCAATGTTTTTATGTCCATAATTCAATTCAGCTCTGCCACTACATTTCTTTGTATGACACCGTGATGTTCCACCGCAGATGCTAGCATTCAGCATTTATATTGCAAACTAGAACTCCCATAGGTGGAAGCAGGAGAGGGATTCAAAGTCATAGCCTTTAGGATTAAATCCTTGCCAATTGAAATGCCAAAATTGTATGAAAAATATTTTAAGAAATAATGTCGTCTTGGAGGCAAAAACTGGAATGTATTGAAGGCAATGTCAGTATTTTGCATATAAACCAGACTTTTGATTTGCATAATTGAGCAGAGGGCTTCCTATGCATCTGTTCCCTGAAACAAGGTGCGGCAGAATTAAAAAAAATAAAAATAACAGAAGAATAGTGAATAATATAATGGACTTTCCATAAACTAATTCTGAGAGGTTTGTGCTGGGGCTATGCTAATTAATAAATACAATTATTAATGCGTTATAAGGTGAACATTAAAGTTATTGTCAATTAGAATTGCATCCTGCAACCCGAACGGAGGAATTCTGATTGCATTCAAGTAAGTGCAAGCACCTTACATTAATCAGGAAAAAAAGAGAAACGTTATTATAAGAAATAACAGCTCAAAAAGTTTTATCATCATAACTAATATGCAAAACTGTGCTGTAAAAGCTGATGGCAAGGTTATAAGAGAGCAAGCTGGAGGTGGTGGAAATACTGGCTTACGGAAAATCTCCATCTGCTTCTCCCTTCTGATAGTTTACATTGAATAGTGTTGATCTTTAGGGCATGAATTTATTATCTGTTTATTATTCTATCTCGCTAGAGCAGTTATTATCGTGGCTGCTGGAATTAAATGTACCCATGAACCATCCATTTTAGTACATTGTGTATCTTATTATTGCTGGTTCTGCTACTGTTAGTTTTTAATGTTTTCAAGAGATAAAACATTTGCAGCAGAGATCCAACATTGCAACATTGCACTGCACTACTGGTAAAGAGATACAAAGCTGTGATGTATCCTAGATGACCCCGGATTATTATATATTTGACACACTGTAGGCTTCTAACTAGGGTTGAGCGAAACGGGCCATTTTCAGAAGTCGCCGACTTTTGGCAAAGTCGGGTTTCATGAAACCCGACCCGACCCCTGTGTGGGGTCGGCCATGAGGTCGGCGATCTTCTGAATCTGGTATCCGAATTCCGATACCGAGTTCCGATATGTTTGCGATATCGGGAATCGGTATCGGAATCCATATTTAAGTGTAAAATAAAGAATCAAAATAAAAAATATTGATATACTCACCCTCGGACCCTGGTACTAACCGGCAGCCTTCCTTCCTAAGAATGAGCGCGTGAAGGACCTTAGATGACATCGCAGCTTGTGATTGGCCGCGTGACCGCCCATGTGACCGCCACGCGACCAATCACAAGCCGCGACGTCACCGCAGGTCATTCACGCGCTCATTCTTAGGAAGGAAGGCTGCCGGTTAGTACCAGGGCGCGTCCGAGGGTGAGTATATCAATATTTTTTATTTTGATTCTTTATTTTACACATTAATATGGATCCCAGGGCCTGAAGGAGAGTTTCCTCTCCTTCAGACCCTGGGAACCATAGTATCCCATTGCACTGCATTGGGTTTTTGGGTTTCGGCCGACCCCGACTTTTTTATAGGATCGGACGATTTCACTCGACCCGACTTTTGAGAAAGTCGGGTTTCGTGAAACCCGACCCGATCCTATAAAAATAAAAGTCGCTCAACCCTACTTCTAACCTTTACATAAAATATATTCATATATATATTCATAGATAATTTAAGTAATACCTTTCCATTATTGGACATATTTAAAGTGTACTTGTCCCTTCACACAAAACATTTGGAAATGCATCTGCGGCTCCCCAGGGTCCTGGTCGTCGCAGTGGTATTGCTTTCCTCTCGGGGAGAGTAATGCTACGTTTGGAGGCAAAGTAGGATAACTGCATCCAGGTATCACAAACATGCAACACATTTCCCATTCCAGACCACCAGGGGGAGCGTCTGCTCCTATTTATTAGGTCGCTCCCCATATATATATATATATATAACTGGTAGTCTGTAGGGAAAGTTAGTCAGTTCCTGGCAGAGCTCCAGACAGGAGTTCTGTTAGTTCCAGATCAGAGTCTGAGGAGGACAGAGGGTCAAAGGAGCTGTGGATCAAAGAGACATACAAAGGCAAAATTGTATTGCAGAGAGCGTGAAGGAAGTCAAAGCAAAGGAGAGGATACCAGAAGGGGACCAGCCCCGCTCAAGCTGTCTCCTTCTGAGGTGCAAATCCCGGTAGCCGGAACACCGAGGAAGTAAGGACCTCTATGCCTTATTTCAGAGACCGGCAGGACAGCTAATTGCAGGTTACCTGTCCGCACCTACACCCAGGAGGCACGGTGACACCTACAGAGACGGGTTATCTAAGAGACCCTATAAACAGGCCCAAGTCACCAGTCATACGGGTATTGTCCTATCCTATATGGGGGACAGAGAGAACGGAACACCACATCTGTGAGACCCTTATGTGAAGACATAGGCCGTAAGGGACTACACCACAGCAGCGCAAGGGAAGGCTACTGATTTCCACCTGGACAAGGGAACCTCTGGACTTGCCTCCAAACTGGCCAGACTCTGCCTGCCCTGTGATCTGGTACCCTGGACTGTGGATGCTGAAGTCTTCAGTAAAGGTAAAGAGACTGCAACCTTGTGTACTCGTTCTTCTCTGCGCCTCTCACCATCCACCATCTACACACCGGGAAGCCCTGGGGTTATATTTCACCTGTGGGAAGGTATACCATCTAGCTGCCATAACATCCCCCAGCGGACCCCTTAAAGCAGTGTCAGTCATCCTGACCGAATACCACAGGTGGCGTCACAAACATAAACTTTATTCCCTTTAAAGACCTTCCCCTTTTACACGGATGTCCCAGGGCCACGGACCGGGTCAGCCACCGTGACATCCCCCTGAGAACTGCAGAACCCGGTACCGATTACCCCTTGTCCTGACAGGGCGATCCACATCATCTTGCTGCACTTTTTATTTTAATCTTTCCTCCATATGAGCATTTTGTCATCACTAAAGGTGCTGTAAATTCCTTTATCAAACTTCCCAGCATGCACTGCTTTCGCCAGCATTCAGCAGCATGCATACACTGAATTGAAAGCCCGCCTTTCTGTTATGCCTGCATGCTGTTTGGCAGACAGGAGAGAAGGAGCAATTAGACAAAGACCAGTCTGAGCAGTCTTACTTGTGTCACTGCCACCTGACATCATTTTAAATCTACAGATACACAGGAAGCATATGCCAAATAAGTTAAGAAAATGCAAAAATTCTTTATTAAATACTGAAAAATATAAATTAAAAGAATTAATCAGTGGGTAAAAACCAAATGTATCTGCAAGCACAGGATAATTAATACTGTATCTAAGTATATACATGAGTGATTATTTTTCTTTTCGATAAATTAGTCTCTCACAGTTAGTAAAAGCAAAAAGGAATCAACATTAATTCATTTATGAGAAAAAAAAATCATATTCAGTTAGTGCTTATAAAATTCCAGCTATAAGCAAAAGATTTTCCAATCAGTGATGTATCCTTATAGTAATAGACCCTTCAACAGTATAAGTAAAAAATACTATTGGAAAGTTCCAAATTTAAAAAGGTTATATATTCAATAAATACAGTATTATTACGGTCTAGTAGTATACCTAGTAAATAGTCAAATAACTAGATTCCAGTGCTAGGTAGAAAATCAAAGTTAAAGAGAAGACCTAAAAGAATACCAAAGGGAAACACTCCTCACCTAAAAGACAATATGCACTCTTCATATTAATAGTAGTAATGGTGCTGTTGGCAATGCTAATTAATGCTGAAGGCACATGTATAATGTCATTATCAAGATTTAATCAGCATAGTGCATAAACTCAAATGCATAGTGCTATTCAGTGACTAGGTAATAGTGGTGAGGAGATAAAAGTTTTGCACGAATAGAATATACATAACCTGACTGCAGGTGGCGCCCCGACGCGCGTTTCGTGATAGCTTCTTCCTTTTTGGGGGTCACCCAAGGTAGACCTTAATAATACAGTATTTATTGAATATATTACCTTTTTAAATTTGGAACTTTCCAAAACTATTTTTTACTTATACTGTTGAAGGGTCTATTAGTATAAGGATGCATCACCGATTGGAAAATCTTTTGCTTATACGTCGAATTTTATAAGCACTAACTGAATATGAAAACATTTTTTTCTCATAAATGAATTAATGTTGATTCCTTTTTTGCTTTTACTAACCATGAGTGACTAATTTATCTAAAAGAAAAATAATCACTCATATATACTTAGATATTAATTATCCTGTGCTTGCAGATCCATTTGGTGCTTACCCACTGATTAATTCTTTTAATTTATGTATGTTTTTCAGTATTTAATAAAGAATTTTTGTATTTTCCTAAATTATTTGGCATATGCTTCCTGTGTATTTGTAGGTTTAATTTTTAATGTGGAAGTGCCACTTATAGCTAGGCCAGCTCTTGTTTGTTTTGCACCTGACATAATTGTTTAATTTTTGTGTGGTCAATGAATTTAGTTCTCATCTGAATTTCTTAAAATGTGTGTAGCCAAAAATGATTATCAGCAAAAGTTTGTTGGAAACAGACATTCCTCTTAGAGTTAATCCAACTTGGAAAAATGGAAAAATACTAATTTCTTGAAATAATTATACTTAAAATTATTATATATTATTATTATTATTATTATTATAATTATTATTATCATCATCAGTAGTAGTAGTAGTAGTAGTAGTAGTAGTAGTATTTTTAAGCATTATGTACTGTTCTTTTGGAGTATTTATATCCCAATCACATAATGATTTGTGAAGTCACAAATAGTGCAAAAATAAATTGCAATGCATTGTTAAATGCAGTGTAAATCTTTTATTGAGGTCTATGGGTGCAATAGTTCCCAAAAGCAATATACATTGACCATGCTGTGTTTTAGAAAAAGATGTCATGGGTGCCCTCAAAAACACTACAGAAACACTTCATACCAAAATGCTTTACATGTAGTGAATATTATATTTCACTATAGACTTCAATATAACAATTGACCAGACAGTTTTAGACAAAAAAATTGGATTTCTCAGGTTAAAAAGTGAAGAAATAAAGTGGCCTGTACTGAGCGAAGACCTCAACTAAATGCCATTGGGATAACTAAAAAGAACAAAACAAGCCACTCAGTATCAATATCTATCTCTGTCATCCATATTTGAATAATTGAGCAATGATAAAGCAAAATTGGAGGGTGTTAAATTTCAAGGATGTGACTAGTGATGAGCGAGTACACTCATTACTCGGGTTTTCCCAAGCATGCTCGGGTGATCTCCGAGTATTTTGGCGTGCTCGGAGATTTAGTTTTCATCATCGCAGCTGAATGATTTGTGGCTGCTAGACAGCCTAAATACATGTGGGAATTCCCTAAAAAACAGGCAACCCCCACATGTATTCAGGCTGTCTAGCAGCCACAAATCATTCAGATGCAGCGACGAAAACTAAATCTCCGAGCATGCCGAAATACTCGGAGACCACCCAAGCATGCACGGGGAAACCCGAGCAACGAATATACTCGCTCGTCACTAGAGGTGTGACCAATTTAATGTTACTGGTCATGGATAAAGAAAGAAGGTGATGTATAATACATGATACATCTGAGACAGCCATATTGGAGCCTCTGCTGTACATTTTGTCAGATATCATGGGAGGATTAGAGACATAGGCAATGTAATTTTTTCCAATTTAAGCATTTCTTTGATTGCTTGTTTTGCCAATCATTAGGTCACGTAAAAGGACCTTAAAAGTAACCAGTTAGAATGATTTTACCAATTAAACCAGTGGTACAGCTGAATATGACCAAGAAAAACAATAAAAACTAAATTGGTTTTGAGGTAATGCTATGTACCAGTGCTGAGAAATCAAGCTTTGAAGCCCCATGCAAATTAACCTGGCAGTGCACTGGGGTGCAGACTAAATGCCTAATGTAGAGGGGTGGTGCAGAACTGCCAATAATGGAGAGGAATATGGCAATGGGCAGGGAGTAATGAAGAAAGCTGATGTACTCGGGGTGCATGGATATGCCCCCACTGCACTGCCAGACTTATTTGCCTAATTTCTCAGCATTCGCACATAGGATTGCTACAAAACAAGAATTATGTTCATCACTTTTCATTAATGCTGACAGGCTCCTTTTATGACAGAGAAAGCTCTGAAACATGTACATTCCTCATTATTCCTCATGCAGATGTCTGTTTTTTTTCTTGTAAGGCAAAAAAAAGAATACATTTTCATCAATGTGCTGGAGCAGCTTTTTGATTTGTTAGTGTGTTCATTTTTACCATCAGTCATATTCTTGTATGCCATCCCCCCAAAATAAATTGCCCTATTAGGGTAGGTTCACATGGACGATTTTTCCACAAATGTGAAAAATGGACCGATTATTCTGATCAAATTTTGATTAAAGTGGCATCAGTTTTCCTCGCATAAGAAGAGCAAAAAAAATCTCCATCTTGTCCTTTCTGTCAGTCCATGAAAACTGGACTACACTCAGATGTCATCCGAGTGTGGTCCGACTTTTTTATATGAACCCATTGACTTGCATTGCTGTTTTTGATCCTACCCATTGGATCAAAATCGGATGGGTATCCATTTTTTTCTGCAGACCAAACCGAGGAAAAAAAAATTGATATGTACACAGCTCCATAGAATATCAAAGATACAAGTAACATAGTAACATAGTTAGCAAGGCCGAAAAAAGACATTTGTCCATCCAGTTCAGCCTATATTCTGTCACAATAAACCCCCAGATCTACGTCCTTCTAAAGAACCTAATAACTGTGAGAGACAATATTGTTACGCTCCAGGAAGACATCCAGGGCTCTCTTTAACCCCATGACTGAGTTCGCCATCACCACCTCCTCAGGCAAGGAATTCCAGATCCTCACTGCCCTAACAGTAAAGAATCCTCTTCTATGTCGGTGGAAAAACCTCTCCTCCAGACGCAGAGAATTCCCCCTTGTGACATTCCTTGGTATAAACAGATCCTCAAAGAGATATTTGTATTGTCCCCTTATATACTTATACATGGTTATTAGATCGTCCCACAGTCGTCTTTTTTGTAGACTAAATAATCCTAATTTTACTAATATCTCTGTGTATTGTAGTTCTCCCATCCCCTTTATTAATTTTGTTGCCCTCCTTTGCACTCTCACTAGTTCCATTATATCCTTCCTGAGCACCGGTGCCCAAAACTGTACACAGTACTCCATGTGCGGTCTACCCATGGATTTGTACAGAGGCAGTATAATGCTCACATCATGTGTATCCAGACCTCTTTTAACCCCTTCATGATCTTGGGATTTTCCGTTTTTCCGTGTTTGTTTTTCGCTCCCCTCCTTCCCAGAGCCATAACTTTTTTATTTTTCTGTCAATTTGGCCATGTGAGGGCTTATTTTTTGTGGGACGAGTTGTACTTTTGAACAAAATCATTGGTTTTACCATGTCGTGTACTAGAAAACGGGAAAAAAATTCCAAGTGCGGTGAAATTGCAAAAAAAGTGCAGTCCCACACTTGTTTTTTGTTTGGCTTTTTTGCTAGGTTCACTAAATGCTAAAACTGACCTGCCATTATGATTCTCCTGGTCAGTACGAGTTCACAGACACCTAACATGACTAGGTTCTTTTTTATCTAAGTGGTGAAAAAAAATTCCAAACTTTGCTAAAAAAAAAAAAGAATTGCGCCATTTTCCGATACCCGTAACGTCTCCATTTTTCATTATCTGGTGTCGGTTGAGGGCTTATTTACTGTATGTCGAGCTGGTGTTTTTAATGATACCATTTCGGTGCATATACAATCTTTTGATCGCCCGTTATTGCATTTTAATGCAATGTCGCGGCGACCAAAAAAACGTAATTCTGGCGTTTAGAATTTTTTTCTCGTTACGCCGTTTAGCGATCAGGTTAATGCTTTTTTTTATTGATAGATCGGGCAATTCTGAACGCGGCAATACCAAATATGTGTACGTTTGATTATTTTTTTGTTTATTTATTTTGATTGGGGCAAAAGGGGGGTGATATAAACTTTTATATTTTTTTTTTTTTCACATTTTTTTTACTTTTTTTTTTTACTTTTGCCATGCTTCAATAGCATCCATGGTAGGCTAGAAGCTGGCACAACACGATCGGCTCTGCTACATAACAGCGATCATCAGATCGCTGCTATGCAGCAGAAAATCAGGTGTGCTGTGAGCGCCGACCACAGGGTGGCGCTCACAGCTGCCGGAGATCAGTAACCATAGAGGTCTCAAGGACCTCTATGGTTACTATTCTGAAGCATCGCCGACCTCCGATCATGTGACGGGGGTCGGCGATGCGCTCATTTCCGGCCGCCCAGCCGGAATGCGGTAGTTAAATGCCGCTGTCTGCGTTTGACAGCGGCATTTAACTAGTTAATAGCGGCGGGTGAATCGCGATTTCACCCGCCGCTATTGCAGGCACAAGTCAGCTGTTCAAAACAGCTGACATGTCCCGGCTTTGATGCGGGCTCACCGCGGAGCCCTGCATCAAAGCAGGGGATCTGACCTCGGACGTACTATCTCGTCCGAGGTCAGAAAAGGGTTAATGAACCCCATGATCCTGTTTGCCTTGGCAGCCGCTCCCTGGCACTGGCAGGTAAGTTAATCATTAACTAGGATCCCCAAGTCCTTCTCCATGTCAGATTTACCCAGTGGTTTCCCGTTTAGTGTGTAATGGTTAAATTGATTCCTTCTTCCCATGTGTATAACCTTACATTTATCATTGTTAAACCGCATCTGCCACCTTTCAGCCCAAGTTTCCAAACTTATCCAGATCCATCTGTAGCAGAATACTATCTTCTCTTGTATTGACTGCTTTACATAGTTTTGTATCATCTGCAAATATCGATATTTTACTGTGTAAACCTTTTACCACAGACCTGGGCAAAGTGCGGCCTGTGGCCACATCCGGGCCTCTGGCTATCTCAGTCCGGCCCGCGGAGCGAGACAGCGGTGAGGCTGAAAACTTGAGGTCCGCGGGCCGCACCGTGTCTGCCTGCTCGCTCACTGTGTCCCGCAGTCAGCATTGGTCGAGGAGGGGCCTCCGGCCACTTCCTCCACCAATCAGCGTGTGAAACAGCTGATGCAATGACGTCATGTCAGCTTTGTACTGCCGGAGAGTCAGCTCATCGGAGACAGCAACAGAAGCAGAAGCAGGGTGCCTGGGAACGGGACCGAGGTGAGTATGTGATTTTTTTTTCTTTTCATGTGTATGAACATGGGGATTCTATGCGGTGACCATGGGGATTCTATGGAAGTGAACATGGAGATTCTATGGGGGTGAACATGGGGATTCTATGGGAGTGAACATAGGGATTCTATGGGGGTGAGCATGGGGACTCTACAGTATGGGGTGAACATGGGGATTCTATGGGGGTGAACACTGGGATTCTATGGGGTGAACATGGGGATTCTATGGGGTGAAAATGGGGCTTCTATGGGGGTGAACATGGGGATTCTATGGGGTGAACATAGGGATTGTACGGGGGTGAACATGGAGATTCTATAGGGGTAAACTTGGGGATTCTGTGAGGTAAACATGGTGATTCTATGGGATCAACATGGGGATTCTATGGGGTGAACAAGGGGATTCTACGGTGGTGAACATGGAGATTCTATGGGTGTGAACATGGGGATTCTGTGAGGTGAAAATGGTGATTCTATGGGATCAACATGGGGAGTCTATGGGGTCAACATAGGGATTCTATGGGTTGAACATGAGGATTCTACGGTGGTGAACATTGGGATTCTATGGGTGTGAGCATTGGGATTCTATGGGGTGAACATGGGGATTCAATGGGGTGAACATGGGGATTCAATGGGGTGAACATGGGGATTCTATGGGGTGAACATGGGGATTCTATGGGGTGAACATGGGGATTCTATGGGGTGAACATGGGGATTCTTTGGGGGTGAATATGGGGATTCTATGGGGTGACACCAGCACATGGGGAGGCTACGGGGGTGTCATGCTGCACATGGGGAGGCTATGGGGGTATCATGCTGCACCCTGGGAGGCTATGCGGGTGACATGCTGCACATGGTGAAGGTATGGGAAGGCTGTGTACTGTAATGCAATATATGGGAAGGCTGTGTGGGGCTCAATCAGTATATGGGGAGGTTGTGGGCTCTTCATGCAGTATATGGGAGGCTGTGTGGGTACTAATTCTGTATGTGGAGAGATTGTGGGGCTCATGCTGTATATAAGAAGGTTGTGTGGAGCTCATGCAGTTTATGGGGAGGCTGTGTGGTGCCTCATGCAGTATATGGGGAAACTGGGGCTCATGCAGTACATGGGGAGGCTGCGTAGAGCTCATGTTGTACATGGGGACGCTTTGTGGGGCTCATGCTGTACATGAGAAGGCTTTGTGGGGCTCATGCTGTAAATGGGGAGGCTGTGAGGGGCTCATACTGCACATGGGGAGGCTGTGTGGGGCTAATACTGTACATGTGCAGGTTTGTGGGGCTCATGTTGTACATGGGGAGGCTATGTGGAGCTCATGGTGTAAATGGGGAGGCTGCATGGGGCTGATGCTATATATAGGGAGGCTGTGTGGGGCTCATGCTATATATAGGGAGGTTGTGTGGGGCTCGTGCCATATATAGGGAGGCTGTATGGGGCTCATGCTGTATTTGATTTGTACAGAGGCAGTATAATGCTCACATCATGTGTATCCAGACCTCTTTTAATGAACATCGATGATCCTGTTTGCCTTGGCAGACACTGCCTGGCACTGGCAGGTAAGTTTATCATTAACTAGGATCCCCAAGTCCTTCTCCATGTCAGATTTACCCAGTGGTTTCCCGTTCAGTGTGTAATGGTGAAATTCATTGCTTCTTCCCATGTGTATAACCTTACATTTATCATTGTTAATCCGCATCTGCTACCTCTCGACCCAAGTTTCCAACTTATCCAGATCCATCTGTAGCAGAATACGACAGTATCTTCTCTTGTATTGACTGCTTTACATAGTTTTGTATCATCTGCAAATATCAATATTTTACTGTGTAAACCTTTTACCACAGACCTGGGCAAAGTGCGGCCTGTGGCCACATCCGGGCCTCTGGCTATCTCAGTCTGGCCCTCGGACCAAGACAGTTGTGAGACTGAAAACCTGAGGTCTGCGGGCTGCACCATATCCGCCCGCTCACTCACTGTCTCCCGCAGTCAGCATTGGTGGAGGAGGGGCCTCCGGTCACTTCCTCCACCAATCAGCGTGTGAAACAGCTGATGCGATGATGTCATGTCATCGTGTCAGCTTTGTACTGAAGGAGAGTCAGCGCATCGGAGACAGCAACAGAAGCAGAAGCAGGGTGCCTGGGAACGGGACCGAGATGAGTATGTGGTGTTTTTTTTTCATGTGTATGAACATGGGGATTCTATGCAGGGAACATGGGGATTCTATGGGAGTGAACATGGGGATTCTATGGGGGTGAACATGGGGATTCTATGGGAGTGAACATAGGGATTCTATGGGGGTGAGCATGGGGATTCTATGGGAGTGAACATAGGGATTCTATGGGGTGAACATGGAGATTCTATGGGGGTGAACATGGGGATTCTATGGGAGTGAACATGGGGATTCTATGGGAGTGAACATGTGGGATTCTATGGGGGTGACATGGGGATTCTATGGGAGTGAACATGTGGGATTCTATGGGGTGAGCATGGGGATTCTATGAGGTGAACATGGGGATTCTATGGGGTGAACATGGGGATTCTATGGGGTGAACATGGGGATTCTACGGTGGTGAACATGGAGATTCTATGGGGGTGAACATGGTGATTCTGAGAGGTGAACATGGGGATTCTATGGGATGAACATGGGGATTCTATGGAGGTGACCATTGGGATTTTATGAGATGAACATGGGGATTCAATGGGGTGAACATGGGGATTCTATGGGGTGAATATGGGGATTCTATGGGGTGAACATGGGGATTCTATGGGGTGAACATGGGGATTCTATGGGGTGAACATGGGGATTCTTTGGGGGTGAACATGGGGATTCTATGGGGTAACTTGCAGCACATGGGGAGGCTATGGTGTGACATGCTGCACATGGGGAGGCTATGGCGGTGTCATGCTGCACATGGGGAGGCTATGCGGGTGACATGCTGCACATGGTGAGGCTATGGGAAGGCTGTATACCGTAATGCAATATATGGGGAGGCTGTGTGGGGCTCAATCAGTATATGGGGAGGCTGTGGGGGCCTCATGCAGTATATGGGAGGCTGTGTGGGGCCTAATTCAGTATGTGGAGAGACTGTGGGGCTTATGCGGTATATAAGATGGCTGTGTGGAGCTCATGCAGTTTATGGCGAAGCTGTGTGGGGCCTCATGCAGTATATGGGGAGGCTGTGTGGGGATCATGCTGTATATAGGGAGGCTATGTGGGGCTCATACTGTACATGGGGAGGCTGTGTGGGGCTCATGCTGTATATAAGGAGGCTGTGTGGGGCTCATGCTGTACATGGGGAGGCTGTGTGGGGCTCATGCTGTATATTTGGAGGTTGTGTGGGGCTCATGCTGTACGTAGGGAGGCTGTGTGGGGCTCATGCTGTATATAGGGAGATTGTGTGGGGCTCATGCTGTATATAGGGAGGTTGTGTGGGGCTCATGTCATATATAGGGAGGCTGTGTGGGGCTCATGCCGTATATATAGAGGCTGTGTGGGGCTCATGCTGTACATGGGGAGGCTGTGTGGGGATCATGCTGTATATAGGGAGGCTGTGTGGGGCTCATACTGTACATGGGGAGACTGTGTGGGGCTCTTGCTGTATATAGGGAGGCTGCGTGGGACTCATGCTGTACATGGGGAGGTTGTGTGGGGCTCATGCTGTACATGGGGAGGTTGTGTGGGGCTCATGCTGTATATAGGGAGGTTGTGTGGGGCTCATGCCATATATAGGAGGCTGTGTGGGGCTCATGCCGTATATAGGGAGGCTGTGTGGGGCTCATGCCATATATAGGGAGGCTGTGTGGGGCTTATGTCGCATATGTAGTAGGCTGTGTGAGGCTTATGCTATATATTAGGGGCTGTGGGGTGTTCAAAGATATATAGGGGGGTGTAAAGATACTTAATTATTCTCAATAATAAGTGATGCAATTAATATTAATAAATTAATATTGAGTATAATTAATTTCAAGCTATTAGCTCGGCCCTCCACAACAGTCATGGTCTCTCATGTGGCCCCTCGGGAAAATTTATTGCCCACTCCTGTTCTACCAGATTGTTAATAAATATGTTGAAGAGAATAGGTCCCAACACCAACACCTGTGGTACCCCACTGGTCACAGCAACCCAGTTAGAGAACATACCATTTATAACCACCCTCTGCTTTCTATCACTAAGCCAGTTACTTACCCATTTACACACATTTTCCCCAAGACCCAGCATTCTCATTTTGTGTACCAGCCTCTTGTGTGGCACAGTATCAAACGCTTTGGAAAAATCAACATATACCATGTCCAATGACTCCATATGAAAAACACAGATAGCACTTGTGCGAGAAGATCGGTTGCATGCATGAGCCCTTAGGCCGGCGTCACACTAGCGAGTTTTACGGACGTATGAGAGGCGCAGAAAATACGCATTGCACACGGTACAATGATTCTCTATGGCCTAGCTCCTATCTGGCGTATTTTACGCATCAGTATTTTACGGTCTTGTACGGCTGTAGACAATCGCAGCATGCTGCGTTTGTCAGCTTATTGCGCAAAAAATACGCCAATGAAAGTCTATGGGGGCGAGAAAAATATGGATTACACACGGACCAGCAGTGTGACTTGTGAGAAATACGCAGCGGTGTTCTATAGAAAAGCCGGTAATTCAGTGCAGTGTACAGTAAAATCACACTGACAGAATAGAATAGAATAGATAGAATAAATGTCTACACATAGTATAGGTATATATATGTCATTGAGACACATGTGTATATATATATATATATATATTTATGTTTAATACAGCGCTGGATAGCTTAAAAGCCGGTAATTCAATTGCCGGCTTTTCCTATCTCCTTCCAAACCTGACAGGATATGAGACATGGATTACATACAGTAAACCATCTCATATCCCTTCTTTTTTTACATATTCCTCTTTACTAATGTAAAAAGTGTCTGTGTGTTAAATTTGGGGGCTCTAGCTGTTTAAATAAAGGGTTAAATCACGGAAAAAATTGGCGTGGGCTCCCGCGCAATTTTCTCCGCCAGAGTGGGAAAGCCAGTGACTGAGGGCAGATATTAATAGCCTAGAGAAGGACCATGATTATTGGCCCCCCCCTGGCTAAAAACATCTGCCCCCAGCCACCCCAGAAAAGGCACATCTGGAAGATGCGCCTATTCTGGCACTTGGCCACTCTCTTCCCACTCCCGTGTAGCAGTGGGATATGGGGTATTAAAGGGTTAATGTCACCTTGCTATTGTAAGGTGACATTAAGCCAGATTAATAATGGAGAGGGGTCAATTATGACACCTATCCATTATTAATCAAATAGTAGTAAATGGTTAATAAAACACACACACATTAGGAAAAAGAATTTTAATGAAATAAAGACACATGGTGTTGTAATATTTTATTATACTCTCAATCCAACTGAAGACCCCTGTTATCTGTAACAAAGTTAAAATAAAAAATCAACAATATCCCATACCTTCCGTCGTTACAGTCAAGTCCCATGATGTAAATCCATCTGAAGGGGTTAAATTAATTTACAAGCAGGAGCTCTGCTAATGCAGCTGTGCCCCTGCCTGTAAACGTTGGGGAATGAATGGAGTGCAGGGGAACGTAGTTACCTAGACTCGCGGTGATGCGCCCCCTGCTGGCATAAACTCATATGAACTCGAGCATGGGAAAATATTCATAAAAGTTCCCACGCTCGAGTTCATATGAGGTTATGCCAGCGGGGGGTGCAGCACCGCAAGTCTAGGTCTAGGTCTAGGTATCGCCGTACGGATGCCATACAGATTACATACGGAGGTTTACATGCACAAAATACGCTGCCACACCCTACCTACGAATGACATACGGATCACTATTTTGGGAACATTTCAGCGTATTACGGCTGTAAAAAACGGACCGTATTTTCATACGCCTAGTGTGACCCCGGCCTTACACTGCTAAAACCGGGCAGCACACAGATTGCACATGGATAGCATCTGTGTGTGTTGTCCATCATTATCAGGGTCCCATGTATGGGTGATTTTGATATGTGACTTGCATCAAAAACAGTCATGTCTCTGTGATTTTCTTTATTACAGACACATGACGCCTGATGCATGAAGCTTTCACACCTGAATTCTGGCGTAAAAGCTTTGAAAAGTCGCAAAGTTTAGGTGCCAAAAGTTTTTTGCGACAT
Organism: Ranitomeya variabilis; assembly: GCF_051348905.1. Taxonomy (NCBI): domain Eukaryota; kingdom Metazoa; phylum Chordata; class Amphibia; order Anura; family Dendrobatidae; genus Ranitomeya; species Ranitomeya variabilis. The sequence continues at coordinate 103,688,020 of NC_135237.1, forward strand.
TTGGCATTCTCACGCCATTTTCTATTAGCTCTAACAAAATGGTCGGAGCAGGGACCAGACAGGAGCGTGGCGATTTGTGGTGAGGTGCACACAGAGGCTCGTCCGACGCCCCTCATTCATGAAGATACGTAAGTTGACTCCAGCACACCACCTCATCAAGACAACTCCGGTCTTTATGCATCGGACTCATGGTTTGCAAAGTCTACATGTAGTGTTGAGCATTCCGATACCGCAAGTATCGGGTATCGGCCGATACTTAGCGGTATCGGAATTCCGATACCGAGATCCGATACTTGCCGCGTATCGGATACCGGAATCGGAAGTTCCCAGGATTCAAACTGCACAAATTTGCACGAAATCAGCCAATGAGAATGATTCCAAGTGTGGGCACATCCTGTTCAGCATGGAGGGCATGAAACTACTGGCAAGGCTGTGATTGGCTGCTGAAATGATGTCATGATGCAGTTTAAAAGTCGATGGCGCCATTTTTCGCTCACTCTGCTGTGAATTCAGTTAGTGACAGGACGCTGTTTGCTGACTGAGGGCCAGTTTAGAGATAGCGATTTGCTTCTTTGTGCTTTTCCAAGGCTAATTTAGCAACCGCTGTGTTCACCTACTAATCACCTTGCTTTTGCCTTGCAGCGCTGTTTTCACAGCGATCTGCAAGGTCTGTGTGTGTGTGTGTGTGAGTGCAGCCCACTCTCTAGTCTGTGTGCAGCCATAGGCCATCCATAGCTGGTTGTATTCAGTTCAGGGAGGGTGGTTCATTGCCTCATACTGTTCTTTTTTTTTTTTTTTTTTTTTCCATGTAGTGTAGTCTGCTGCTCATTTTTTGTAATAATTCCTATTAGTGACTTTCCACCCGTATCCAGCTAACTTGTGGAAAAACACTACATAGGATAAAGTAGAGGAGGTTTTTTGGGCCTTGCAGCGCCGTTTACGGCTGTCTGCACGGTCTCCGTGTGACTGCAGCTCGCCCTGTAGTCTGTGAGCAGCCATAGCCTGGTTGTATCCAGCTCAGGGTTCTTCACTGCGTCATACCGTAAAATCAATTTTCCTTTTGTTTTAAGTAGTGCAGGCTGCTGCACATTTTTTCAAAAAATTCCTATTAGTGTCTTTCCACCCGTATCCAGCTAACTTGTGTAAAAACACTACATAGTTTAAAGTAGAGGAGGTTTTTTGGGCCTTGCAGCGCCGTTTACGGCTGTCTGCACGGTCTCCGTGTGACTGCAGCTCGCCCTGTAGTCTGTGAGCAGCCATAGCCTGGTTGTATCCAGCTCAGGGTTCTTCACTGCGTCATACCGTAAAATCAATTTTCCTTTTGTTTTAAGTAGTGCAGGCTGCTGCACATTTTTTCAAAAAGTTCCTATTAGTGTCTTTCCACCCGTATCCAGCTAACTTGTGGAAAAACACTACATAGGATAAAGTAGAGGAGGTTTTTTGGGCCTTGCAGCGCCGTTTACGGCTGTCTGCACGGTCTCCGTGTGACTGCAGCTCGCCCTGTAGTCTGTGAGCAGCCATAGCCTGGTTGTATCCAGCTCAGGGTTGTTCACTGCGTCATACCGTAAAATCAATTTTCCTTTTGTTTTAAGTAGTGCAGGCTGCTGCACATTTTTTCAAAAAATTCCTATTAGTGTCTTTCCACCCGTATCCAGCTAACTTGTGGAAAAACACTACATAGGATAAAGTAGAGGAGGTTTTTTGGGCCTTGCAGCGCCGTTTATGGCTGTCTGCACGGTCTCCGTGTGACTGCAGCTCTCTCTGTTGTCAGTTCAGCCCCCAAAAAATAAATAAATAATAAAGTTCACCAAACACACCACTTTACATTTGTGTAGGCCACATTAGCTCATATTAAAGTCTAGTCCACACTTTAGAAAATTAGTGTTTCCTATACCTGTTAGGACTCGGAGCTGTTCAGGAATAAGCACACAAAGCCGTTAGTACTTTTCTGCTTATCTTGATCAGTCAACCAAGATGAAGAAGGCAGGGAGTAAGGCACGTGGGCGTGGGCGCGGAGCAGGGAGAGGACGTGGGGATTCTGTGCCTGCTGCGGGCACCGGTGACTCCTCAGCACCCAGTTTCACCAGGGAACAGTCCTTCATGCGCAGCTTTGTCGCAGAGCGCCGTACACCGCTGCTGCGTGAAGACCAAATTGAAGCCGTTGTCGGATGGATGGCAGCTAACGCATCGACTTCAATTAGTGCCACATCCTCTCAGACACAGAGCACTGGAGAGCAGCCATCTGTCTCTTCACCACCTGCCAAATTGGCCAGGCAGGCAGAGAGCCCAGGACAGGAGCCGTCTCTACTTCTGTTCTCTGAATCTCTTGGCTTGGAAACAGGGGGCCAGCCAAGCAGCATTGGAGAAATGGAAGAAGAGGCAGGGTGCAGTGATGCCCAACAGCTTTTTCTCTCTGAGTCTGAAGAGGCGGGTGGGCCAGTGCCTCCGGTCACCACATCGCAGGCCGCATCTGTTGATGATGACACTCAGGTGCCACTTTCTGGTGCGTGCTCTGCTGCTGAGACTACCCAGGAGGAGCAGTTGGTGGCAGAGGGTAGTGTAGATGATGAGGTCCTTGACCCATCATGACGTGAGGGACAGGAAGGTGGTGGGAGCAGCTCCGAGGAAGAGATTCCTAGAACGGGCCAAAGAGGTAGAGGGAGGGGGAAGACTGCGCAGCCTGTAGCCTCCACTTTGGCACCCGTTAGGAGCATGTCTGTTCCAAAAGCCAAAAAGGGCGCTCCCAAGACTTGCAGTGTCTGGCCCTTTTTTGACACAGTTGCAGATGACATTTGCTATGTCAAATGCAAGGTGTGTCATCACAAAGTCAAAAGAGGGAAAAATGTCAGCAACCTCAATACCTCCAACATGTGGAAACATGTGCGCAACAGACACGCGGCGGAGTTAGAAAAACACACTGAAGAGCTAGGCCAACCAACAGCGGCAGCTACCACCTCTTTAGCTCGTGTTGCCTCTTCCTCCAGCTCACACGCAGCTGGTTCGGCTTCCTCCCAGGATCGCCGTGGAAGAACCTCTGGCCCTGTTGTCCAGAGACCCACTGTAATTCCACCCGCAGCACCACTTTCCCAGTCATCCACACACTCCCAGCCCAGTCTACAGCCATCGGTAGTACAGGCATGGGAGAAAAGGCGGCCTTTCTCGTCAAACCACCCACGAGCACAGGCTCTGACTACAGGCATTGCCAAACTTCTGTCACTGGAAATGCTGTCATTCAGGCTGGTGGAGACTGACAGCTTCCGTGACTTGATGTCATTGGCAGTCCCACAGTACAATGTGCCCAGCCGCTTTTACTTCAGCAGGCAAGCTGTCCCTGCCCTGCACAAGCATGTGGAGGGACACATAAAACACTCGCTACTGAACGCCGTCAGTAGCAAGGTCCACCTCACCACCGATGCGTGGACCAGTCAACATGGACAGGGGCGATACCTTTCCCTCACTGCCCATTGGGTTAATGTTGTTGAGCCGGGTACAGATCATGCGAGTGGCGCAGGACGTGTCCTGCCCACTCCAAGGATTGCAGGAATCCATTCTGTACGCATTGACTCCTCCTCTTACACCAGTTCCTCAGAATCATCGCTGCAGGAGCTGTCACAGTCCACCTCCACATGGACCCGTGAACGTTTACCTGTTACGACCGACATGAGCACAGCCGTGGCCAAACGTCAACAGGCCGTCTTGAAATTAATTTCTTTGGGGAATCGAAGCCACACAGCGCAGGAGCTCTGGAATGCCATCAAGCAGGAGAGCGATGTGTGGTTTGTGCCAGCGAATCTCCAGCCAGGCATGGTAGTGTGTGATAATGGCCGAAATCTGGTGGCAGCTCTGGGCCTCGGCAACCTCACTCACATCCCATGTCTGGCACATGTGCTCAATTTGGTCGTGCAGAGTTTTTTGAGGGACTATCCGGATCTTGATGCACTGCTGCACAAGGTCCGCCTAGAGTGTGCTCACTTGCGGCGTTCCAGCACGGCAAAATCACGCATTGCGGCTCTGCAGCACCGACACCGCCTGCCGGAACATCGCATCATATGTGACCTACCTACCAGGTGGAATTCCACGTTACATATGTTGGAGCGGTTGTGTGAGCAGCAGCAAGCTGTAATGGAGTACCAGCTGCATCAGGCGCAAAGAAGTCACACTCCGTTCAGACTTCACAACCACAGAGTGGGCCACTATGAAGGACGTCTGCCAGGTTTTGCGTCCCTTCGATTATTCCACGCGGATGGCGAGTGCAGATGATGCACTAGTCAGCATGACTGTCCCCCTTATCTGCCTGCTTGAAAAATCACTGCAAGCGCTAAGGGATGATGTTGTGGAAGAGGTGGAGGATGAGGATTCACCATTTCCATCATCTTTTGGACAGTCAGCGCCATGTGGTTGCTCACTAACGCATAGGCAGGGGACACTTTGTGAGGAGGATGAGGAGGAGTCAATGGAGGAGGAAGACATCCATCCAGAGGAGGGAGTTACACAATTGTCCAGTACTCAGTGTGTACAGCAAGGGTGGGGTGATGACGCCTCCAGCAGGGGACAGCGTTTCTTGGCCAGTTGGCAGTCTGCAGCACATGGTGGATTACATGCTGCAGTGCCTGAGAAACGACCGCCGCATCGCCCACATTCTCAACATGTCTGATTATTGGGTGTTCACCCTCCTCGATCCTCGCTACCGGGACAACGTAGAAAGCCTCATCACACCGTTGAACCGGGAGCGAAAAATGCGGGAGTACCAAGAGACACTGGTGAATTCCATCATCTTCTCCATTCCAACTGAGAGAAGTGCTGCTAGTGCATTACAAAGCAGCTCAGTGCGTCCAGGCAGTGGAGGAGGCTCTGCACAAAGAGGGAGCAGAAGCAGTGCCTCTGCCCAAAACAAGACCAGTATGGCCCAACTGTGGCACAGTTTTGTGTGCCCGCCACAAAAGTCTACACCATCACAGACGGCTCCAGTCAGCAGGAGGCAACGGTTCCGTCAGATGGTGACAGACTACATGTCTTGCCCTCTTGCTGTACTCCCAGACAGCTCTTCCCCTTTCAAGTTTTGGGTCTCAAAGCTGGATACATGGCCAGAGCTAAGCCAGTATGCATTGGAGGTGCTGGCTTGCCCTGCGGCTAGTGTATTATCGGAACGCGTCTTTAGTGCTGCAGGTGGTGTACTAACTGACCGTCGCATGCGACTATCCTCCGATAACGTTGACCGGCTTACTTTCCTGAAAATGAACAAGGCCTGGATCTCGCAGGAATTTGCCACTCCTCTTCCTGATTAAATAATTAGGTGACTGTCTACAGTATCCAGGTCTCCTGTTGTGTTCATCTTTCTACCACCTGAACTTTAATTCCTGGGCTCCAACACCGCCAGTTGAGGCTCAGAAGTGCCGTCTGCACAGTCAAAACATACGACCCAGTGTTCTTGGGTTTCAGTAACGTCAGCTGATCCCCAGCTGTTTAGCCGGCAATGTGTCCTGCGACCGCCACGCTGACACAACAACTGAAATGTAAGGGAACCTGTCCCCCCCCCAAGGCGTTTGTTACTGAAAGAGCCATCTTGTGCAGCAGTAATGCTGCACAAGGAAAAGGTAGCTATTTTTGTTTAGCTCCTTGCACACGCAGAACTTAACACTTATAAAATGTGTCCACTGATACCGTAAAACCGTCCCGGAGGTGGGACTTTCCTTCGTAATATGACGCAGCACAGCTGTCATTCCTACCCCCTTGGCGCCGTGCCCCGGCTCCTCAGCGTTGTTTGATTCCGTCCCAGAGCCTGCGCTGTTATGTTATCCCTTGGCCAGGCACACTTAGCGCTGCCCCTCTTCTGACATCATTTGGTGTCAGGCTGACTGCGCCTGTGCGGCCGCACTGGCCAAGAGCCCGCCTCGCAGTGTCTTCTGATTTAATCCCATTGGGGGCCTGAGATCCATGGACATGCGCAGTGCATATCTGAACCTCCGCCTCACACTCATCTCCCTACGCCTTCTTCAGACTGTGCGCCGGCAGCTGATCCCTAATAGCATGCCACGGCCGTGACGCCGCACAGTCTGAAGAAGCCGTAGTGAGGGGAGTGAGAGGCGAGGATATGCACTGCGCATGGCCACGGATCCCAGGCCCGCGGTGGGATTACATTAGACGACACTGCGAGGCGGGCTCTCGGCCAGCGCGGCCGCACAGGCGCAGCCAGCCTGACACCAAATGATGTCAGAAGATGGGCAGCGCTAAGTGTGCCTGGCCAAGGGATAACATAACAGCGCAGGCTCCGGGACGGAATCAAACAACGCTGGGGAGCCGGGGCACGGCGCCAAGGGGGTAGGAATGACAGCTGTGCTGCGTCATATTACGAAGGAAAGTCCCACCTCCGGGACGGTCTCACGGTATCATGGGACACATTTTATAAGTGTTTAGTTCTGTGTTTGCAAGGAGCATAATGAAAAGAGCCACCTTTTCCTTTTGCATCCTTTGTGCTGCACAAGCTGGCTCTTTCAGCTACAAACACCTGGGGGGGGGGGTTAAAGGTTCCCTTTTGACTTTCTCCAATCAGGCTTCGGCCTACATTGTGTTCCTCTGCTCCTCCTGCTGTCCCTGGGCTCCAACACCGCTAGTTGTTGCCTGGTAGTGCTGTACGCACAGTCAACAGTCGCTCCTCTGTTATTGGGGTTCAGTAACGTCAGCTGTTCCCCAGCTGTGTGTGTGGCAACCCCTCCTCTCTCCTCCACCTCCTCCTCCTGCTGTCCCTGGGCTCCAACACCGCTAGTTGTTGCCTGGTAGTGCTGTACGCACAGTCCACAGTCGCTCCTCTGTTATTGGGGTTCAGTAACGTCAGCTGTTCCCCAGCTGTGTGTGTGGCAATCCCTCCTCTCTCCTCCACCTCCTCCTCCTGCTGTCCCTGGGCTCCAACACCGCTAGTTGTTGCCTGGTAGTGCTGTACACACAGTCAACAGTTGCTCCTCTGTTATTGGGGTTCAGTAACGTCAGCTGTTTCCCAGCTGTGTGTGTGTGGCAATCCCTCCTCTCTCCTCCACCTCCTCCTCCTGCTGTCCCTGGGCTCCAACACTGCTAGTTGTTGCCTGGTAGTGCTGTACGCACAGTCAACAGTCGCTCCTCTGTTATTGGGGTTCAGTAACATCAGCTGTTCCCCAGCTGTGTGTGTGGCAATCCCTCTTCTCTCCTCCACCTCCTCCTCCTGCTGTCCCTGGGCTCCAACACCACTACTTGCTGTCCAGAAGTGCTGTACGCACAGTCAACAGTCGCTCCTCTGTTATTGGGGTTCAGTAACATCAGCTGTTCCCCAGCTGTGTGTGTGGCAATCCCTCCTCTCTCCTCCACCTTCTCCTCCTGCTGTCCCTCGCCAATGTGTTAGTGGGGTTCAGTAATGCCTGCTGTTCCCCTGCTGTGTTTACGGCAACGTGTCATGCGACCGCCATGCAGGCACAGCAACTTAAATTTAAGGGAACCTGTCCCCCCCCCCCAGGCGTTTGTTACTGAAAGAGCCACCTTGTTCAGCAGTAATAATGATGCAAAAGGAAAAAGTGGCTTTTTTTGTGGTGCTCCTTGCACACGCTGAACTTGACACTTCTGAAATGTGTCCCCTCACACCGTTAAACCGTCCGGTCGGAGGGACTTTCCTTTGTCATGTGACGCAGCACAGCTGTCATTCTTACACCCTTGGCGCCGTGCGCCGCCTCCTCAGCGTTGTTTGAATCTGTCCCGGAGCCTGCGCTGTTATGTTGGCCCTTGTCCAAGCACACATTTTGCGCTGCCCATCTTCTGACATCATTTGGTGTCAGGCTGGCTGCGCCTGTGCAGCCGCGCTGGACGAGATCCCGCCTCGTAGTGTCTTCTGATTTAATCCCACTGTGGGCCTGTGATCCATGGACATGCGCAGTGCATATCTTAACCTCCGCCTCTCTCTCATCTCCATCAGCCTTCTTCAGACTGTGCGCCATCAGCTGATCCCTAATAGCATGCCACGGCCATGACGCCGCACAGTCTGAAGAAGCTGGAAGGAGGGGAGTGAGAGGCAAGGATATGCACTGCGCATGCCCCTGGATCACAGGTCCGCAGAGTGATTACATTAGATGACACAGCGAGGCGGGATCTTGGCCAGCGCAGCCGCACAGGCGCAGCCAGCATGACACCAAATGATGTCAGAAGATGGGCAGCGCAAAATGTGTGCATGGACAAGGGCTAACAACAGCGCAGGCTCCGGGACAGATTCAAACAACGCTGAGGAGGCGGCGCACGGCGCCAAGGGGGTAAGAATGACAGCTGTGCTGCGTCACATGACAAAGGAAAGTCCCTCCGACAGGACGGTTTAACGGTGTGAGGGGACACATTTCATAAGTGTCAAGCTCAGCGTTTGCAAGGACCATAATTAAAAGAGCTAAGTTTACCTTTTCCAGCATTAGTGCTGTACAATATGGCTCTTTCAGCTACAAACCCCTGGGGGGGGGTTAAAGGTCCCCTTTCAACTTGCTCCAGTGCAGGCTTCGGCCTACACTATGCTCCTCCTGCTGACCCTGGGCTCTAACACCGCCAGTTGGCGCCCAGATGTGCCTCGCTGCACAGAGAAAAACACCAGCCAATGTGTCAGTGGGGTTCAGCACCGCCAGCTGTACCCCTGCTGTGTAGCCGGCAATGTGTCCTGCAACAGCCACACAGACACAACAGACCTAAAGCTGCCGCCAGTGCAGGCTTCGGCCTACACTCCGCTCCCTCTACTCCTCCTGCTGACCCTGGGCTCTAACACCGCAGTTGGGGCCCAGAAGTGCTGGCTGCACAGAGCCAAACACCTCGCCAATGTGTCAGTGGGGTTCAGCACCGCCAGCTGTTCCCCTGCTGTGTAGCCGGCAACGTGTCCTGCAACAGCCACGCAGACACAAGAACTGAAATTGAAGGGAACTTGTCCCCCCTCCCCCAGGCGTTTGTATGTTTCACAGCCACCTTGTACAGCAGTAATGCTGCATGTGTGCAAGGTGGCTCAGAAACTTATTCCCCTTGCACACGTGGAACTGAACACGTCTAAAATGTGTCCTCTGTGACCACTAAACCGTCCCTGAGGTGTGACTTTCCTTTGTAATTACACGCTGCAACCCCCTTGGTAGCGCTGCCCGTCTTCTGGCATCATTGTTTGGCTGGCTGCGCCTCTGCGGCCGCCCTGGCCCACACAACGCCCCTCGGTGTCTTATTTATTTTGACTGCGAGGGTGTGATTGACGGGCATGAGCAGTGCATATCTTCGCCAGGCTGTCCCTCATCTCCTTCGGCCTTCTTCAGACTGTGCGGCTTCATGGCCGTGGCATGCGACAAGGGATCAGCTGACGCCACACAGTCTGTAGCAGGTGTAAGGACACGAGCGAGAGGTGAACATATGTACTGTGCCAGGCCATGAATCCCAGCCCCGCAGTGTGAAACACTGTAAAGACACTGCGGGGCTGGGATTCATGGGCATCGCGAACTGCACCAGCCGACATGAAATTATGTCAGAAGACGGGCAGCGCATGGCCAAGGGATAACGCAACAACGCAGACTCCTGTACAGCAAAATGCGATGCTCAGGAGGCCGCGCCCAGCACCAAGGTGGTATTTTTGCCAGCTGTGCTGCATCTCATTACAAAGGGAACTCCCGCCTCCAAGACAGATTGACTGTATAAGGGCCAAAATGTTGTATGTGTTTCATTCAGCTTGTGCAAGGAACAAAATTAAAAGAGCAACCTGTGACTTGTGCGGCACTACTGCTGCATAAGGCGTGGCTCTTCTAGTTTGTAACACCTGAGGGGGGGTTAAAGGTTACCTTTAAAATTGGTTCAATTAGGCTTCGGCCTACACTCTGCTCCCTCTCCTCCTGCTGACCCTGGGCTCTAACACCGCCAGTTGGGGCCCGGTACTGCTAGCTGCACAGAGAAAAACACCAGCCAATGTGTCAGTGGGGTTCAGCACCGCCAGCTGTTCCCCTGCTGTGTAGCAGGCATCGTGTCCTGCAACAGCCATGCAGACACAAAGTTGCCACCAGTGCAGGCTTCGGCCTACACTCTGCTCCCTCTCCTCCTGCTGACCCTGGGCTCTAACACCGCCAGTTGGGGCCCGGTACTGCTAGCTGCACAGAGAAAAACACCAGCCAATGTGTCAGTGGTGTTCAGCACCGCCAGCTGTTCCCCTGCTGTGTAGCCGGCATCGTGTCCTGTAACAGCCACGCAGACACAAAGCTGCTGCCAGTGCAGGCTTCAGCCTACACTCTGCTCCCTCTCCTCCTGCTGACCCTGGGCTCTAACACCGCCAGTTGGGGCCCGGTACTGCTAGCTGCACAGAGAAAAACACCAGCCAATGTGTCAGTGGGGTTCAGCACCGCCAGCTGTTCCCCTGCTGTGTAGCCGGCAACGTGTCCTGCAACAGCCACGCAGACACAAGAACTGAAATTGAAGGGAACCTGTCCCCCCTCCCCCTGGTGTTTGTATGTTTTACAGCCACCTTGTACAGCAGTAATGCTGCATGTGTGCAAGGTGGCTCATAAACTTATTCTCCTTGCACACGTGGAACAGAACACGTCTACAATGTGTCCCCTGAGACCATTAAAATGTCCCTGAGGTGTGACTTTCCTTTGTAATGACACGCAACAACCCCCTTAGTAGCACAGCCCTTCTTCTGACATCATTGTTTGGCAGGCTGCGCCTCTGCGGCCGCCCTGCCCGACACAACGCCCCTCGGTGTCTTATTTATTTTGACTGCGAGGGTGTGATTGACGGGCATGAGCAGTGCATATCTTCGCCAGGCTGTCACTCAGCTCCTTCCGCCTTCTTCAGACTGTGCGGCTTCATGGCCGTGGCATGCGATAAGGGATCAGCTGACGCCGCACAGTCTGTAGCAGGTGTAAGGACACGAGCGAGAGGCGAACATATGTACTGCGCCAGGCCATGAATCCCAGCCCCACAGTGTGAAACACTGTAAAGACACTGCGGGGCTGGGATTCATGGGCATCGCGAACCGCACCAGCCGACATGAAATGATGTCAGAAGACGGGCAGCGCATGGCCAAGGGATAACGCAACAACGCAGACTCCTGTACAGCAAAATGCGATGCTCAGGAGGCTGCGCCCAGCACCAAGGTGGTATTTTTGCCAGCTGTGCTGTGTCTCATTACAAAGGGAACTCCCGCCTCCAAGACAGATTGACTGTATAAGGGCCAAAATGTTGTACTTGTTTCATTCAGCTTGTGCAAGGAACAAAATTAAAAGAGCAACCTGTGACTTGTGCGGCACTACTGCTGCATAAGGCGTGGCTCTTCTAGTTTTTAACACCTGAGGGGGGGTTAAAGGTTACCTTTAAAATTGGTTCAATTAGGCTTCGGCCTACACTCTGCTCCCTCTCCTCCTGCTGACCCTGGGCTCTAACACCGCCAGTTGGGACCCGGTACTGCTAGCTGCACAGAGAAAAACACCAGCCAATGTGTCAGTGGGGTTCAGCACTGCCAGCTGTTCCCCTGCTGTGTAGCCGGCATCGTGTCTTGCAACAGCCACGCAGACACAAAGCTGCCGCCAGTGCAGGCTTCGGCCTACACTCTGCTCCCTCTCCTCCTGCTGACCCTGGGCTCTAACACCGCCAGTTGGGGCCTGGTACTGCTAGCTGCACAGAGAAAAACACCAGCCAATGTGTCAGTGGGGTTCAGCACCGCCAGCTGTTCCCCTGCTGTGTAGCCGGCAACGTGTCCTGCAACAGCCACGCAGACACAACAGACCTACAAATGCCTCCAGTGCAGGCTTCGGCCTACACTCTGCTCCCCCTGCCGACCCTTTGCTCCAACACTGCTAGTTGGGGCTCTAGGAAGACAAGCTTGAATAGGTCCCCATCCTGGTTCCAGCACCGTTAGCTGGTTCCGGGCAGAGCCTTTGGCTTAGGTGCCTCCCTCTGGGTATTCGAGTTCCACCAACGTCAGGTGGTCCTTGGTAGTGCTTTCAGGCATGGGTACCTCCTGCTTAGTAACCGGGTTCCAGTAACGTCAGCTGGTCCTCGGTAGTTCCATTGGCTCTTGGACCTTCGGCTACCCATCCGGGTTCCAGTACCGTCAGCTGGTTCTCGGCAGTGTCTTTTGCTCTTGTACCTTCTGCTCCACATCCTGGTTCCAGTACCGTCAGCTGGTTCCGGGCAGAGCCTTTGGCTTAGGTGCCTCCCTGTTGTGAATTAGACTTTTTGGCTCCCTCTTGTGGTCACTAGTGATATGACTCTGGGATTGTCTTTTTTCTGTTTGGCATTCACCTGGGCCGTTAGTCCAGGGGTGTAGCTATATTAACTTCCTGGATCCTTAGTCCAGTGCCTGGCATCGTTGTAATCAGAGCCTTCTGTTTGCTCCTGTCCGCTGGTCCTGGATTTTGCAAATTTAAGCTAAGTCTTGCATCTTGGTTATTTTGGTTATTTGCTTTGCTTTTATTTTTGTCCAGCTTGTACTAAATGTGATTTCTGACCTTGCTGGAAGCTCTAGGGGTGCTGGTGTTCTCCCCCCGGCCGTTAGACGGTTCGGGGGTTCTTGAATATCCAGCGTGGATATTTTAATAGGGTTTTTGCTGACCATATAAGTCATCTTACTATATTCTGCTATTAGCTAGTGGGCCTCTCTTTGCTAAATACCTAGCTCATTCTTATGTTTGTCTTTTCCTCTTACCTCACCGTTATTATTTGTTGGGGGCTTGTATCCAACTTTTGGGGTCTTTTCTCTGGAGGCAAGAAAGGTCTTTCTTTTCCCTTCTAGGGTTAGTTAGTTCTCCGGCTGGCGCGAGACGTCTAGAACCAACGTAGGCACGTTCCCCGGCTACTGTTTAGTTGTGGTGCTAGGATTAGATATATGGTCAGCCCACTTACCACTGCCCTATGAGCTGGTTTTTAATGTTTGCAGACTTGGTATTTAATTCTGAGACCCTCTGCCATTGGGGTCATAACAGTATGCCAGGCCCACATTGAATGTTTAATGCATTGCAGAAGTGGGATAATAAGAAAGGAAATTCTGAGTTTGTTTTTTTTTTTTTTTTTTCTTTCTTCCTCCCCTTTACCTCTGAGTGGCTTGAGCTTGCTGCAGACATGAATGTCCAGACCTTGATTACCAATGTAGACCAGCTTGCTGCTCGTGTGCAAGGCATTCAAGATTTTGTTACCAGGAGTCCTATGTCTGAACCTAAAATACCTATTCCTGAACTGTTTTCTGGAGACCGATTTAAGTTTAGGAATTTCAGGAATAATTGTAAATTGTTTCTATCTCTGAGACCCCGTTCATCTGGAGACTCAGCTCAGCAAGTTAAAATTGTTATCTCTTTTTTACGGGGCGACCCTCAGGATTGGGCCTTCTCGCTAGCGCCAGGAGATCCGGCATTGGCAAAGATTGATGCGTTTTTTCTGGTGCTCGGATTGCTTTACGAGGAACCCAATCTTGAGGTTCAGGCAGAAAAAGCCTTGCTGGCTATTTCTCAGGGCCAGGATGAAGCTGAAGTGTATTGCCAAAAATTTCGGAAGTGGTCTGTGCTTACTCAGTGGAATGAGTGTGCTCTGGCCGCAAATTTCAGAAATGGCCTTTCTGAAGCTATTAAGAATGTGATGGTGGGTTTCCCCATTCCTACAAGTCTGAATGATTCCATGGCGCTGGCTATTCAAATTGACCGGCGTTTGCGGGAGCGCAAAACCGCTAATCCTCAGGTGGTGTTGTCTGAACAAGCACCTGATTTGATGCAATGTGATAGAATTCAGACCAGAAATGAGCGGAAAAATCATAGACGTCTGAATGGGTTGTGTTTTTACTGTGGTGATTCTACACATGTTATATCAGCATGCTCTAAACGCCTAACAAGGGTTGTTAGTCCTGTCGCCATTGGTAATTTGCAACCTAAATTTATTTTGTCTGTGACCTTAATTTGCTCATTGTCCTCTTACCCTGTTATGGCGTTTGTAGATTCAGGTGCTGCCCTGAGTCTTATGGATCTGTCAATCGCCAAGCGCTGTGGTTTTGTTCTTGAGCCGTTGGTAAATCCTATCCCTCTGAGGGGTATTGATGCTACGCCATTGGCGGAAAATAAACCGCAGTTTTGGACACAGGTTACCATGTGCATGACTCCTGAGCATCGGGAGGTGATTCGTTTTCTTGTTCTACATAAAATGCATGATTTGGTCGTTTTGGGTTTGCCATGGTTACAGACTCATAATCCAGTCTTGGATTGGAGGGCAATGTCTGTGTCAAGTTGGGGCTGTCAGGGTATTCATGGTGATTCCCCCCCCGGTGTCTATTGCTTCCTCTACTCCTTCGGAAGTTCCTGAGTATTTGTCTGATTATCAGGATGTGTTCAGCGAGTCCAGGTCCAGTGCTTTGCCTCCACATAGGGACTGTGACTGTGCCATAGATTTGATTCCAGGTAGCAAATTTCCTAAGGGAAGACTATTTAATCTGTCTGTACCTGAGCACACCGCAATGCGTTCGTATATCAAGGAATCTCTGGAGAAGGGGCATATCCGTCCATCCTCTTCCCCTCTTGGTGCGGGATTCTTTTTTGTGGCCAAGAAGGACGGATCTTTGAGACCTTGTATTGACTATCGGCTTTTGAATAAAATCACTGTTAAATTTCAGTATCCTTTGCCTCTGTTGTCAGACTTGTTTGCCCGAATTAAAGGTGCCAAGTGGTTCACCAAGATAGATCTTCGTGGTGCGTACAACCTTGTGCGCATTAAGCGAGGAGATGAATGGAAAACCGCGTTTAATACGCCCGAAGGTCATTTTGAGTACTTGGTAATGCCTTTTGGGCTCTCTAATGCTCCTTCAGTGTTTCAGTCCTTTATGCATGATATTTTCCGGAAGTATCTGGATAAATTTATGATCGTTTATCTGGACGATATTCTGTTTTTTTCTGATGACTGGGACTCGCATGTGGAGCAGGTCAGGATGGTGTTTCAGGTTTTGCGTGAGAATGCTTTGTTTGTTAAGGGCTCCAAGTGTCTCTTTGGAGTACAGAAGGTTCCCTTTTTGGGGTTTAATTTTTCCCCTTCTGCGGTGGAGATGGACCCAGTCAAGGTCCGAGCTATTCATGATTGGACTCAGCCCACGTCAGTTAAGAGTCTTCAGAAGTTCTTGGGTTTTGCTAACTTCTACCGTCGTTTTATTGCTAATTTTTCTAGCATTGTTAAACCTTTGACGGATATGACTAAGAAAGGTTCTGATGTTGCTAACTGGGCTCCTGCAGCCGTGGAGGCTTTGCAGGAGTTGAAGCGCCGGTTTACTTCGGCGCCAGTTTTGTGCCAGCCTGATGTCTCACTTCCCTTTCAGGTTGAAGTGGATGCTTCTGAGATTGGGGCAGGGGCCGTTTTGTCGCAGAGAGGCCCTGGTTGCTCTGCTATGAGACCTTGTGCCTTTTTCTCTAGGAAGTTTTCGCCTGCTGAGCGGAATTATGATGTTGGCAATCGGGAGTTGTTGGCCATGAAGTGGGCATTTGAGGAGTGGCGTCATTGGCTCGAGGGTGCTAAGCATCGTGTGGTGGTCTTGACTGATCACAAAAATTTGATGTATCTCGAGTCTGCTATACGCCTGAATCCTAGACAGGCCCGCTGGTCATTGTTTTTCTCCCGTTTTGACTTTGTGGTCTCTTATTTACCAGGTTCGAAGAATGTGAAGGCTGATGCTCTTTCAAGGAGCTTTGTGCCTGACTCTCCGGGAGTCGCAGAGCCAGTTGGGATTCTTAAAGAAGGAGTTATCTTGTCAGCCATTTCTCCGGATTTGCGACGTGTGTTGCAGAGATTTCAGGCTGGTAGACCTGACTCTTGTCCACCTGACAGACTGTTTGTTCCTGATAAGTGGACTAGCAGAGTCATTTCCGAGGTTCATTCCTCGGTGTTGGCAGGGCATCCGGGAATTTTCGGCACCAGAGATCTGGTGGCTAGGTCCTTTTGGTGGCCTTCCTTGTCACGGGATGTGCGGTCATTTGTGCAGTCCTGTGGGACTTGTGCTCGAGCTAAGCCTTGCTGTTCTCGTGCCAGCGGGTTGCTCTTGCCCTTGCCTGTCCCGAAGAGGCCTTGGACACACATTTCCATGGATTTCATTTCGGATCTCCCGGTGTCTCAGGGCATGTCTGTCATCTGGGTGGTATGTGATCGCTGTTCTAAGATGGTCCATTTGGTACCTTTGCCTAAGCTGCCTTCCTCTTCCGATCTGGTTCCTGTGTTCTTTCAGAATGTGGTTCGTTTACACGGCATTCCTGAGAATATTGTGTCTGACAGAGGATCCCAGTTTGTTTCCAGGTTCTGGCGATCCTTTTGTGCTAGGATGGGCATTGATTTGTCGTTTTCGTCTGCCTTTCATCCTCAGACTAATGGACAAACGGAGCGAACTAATCAGACTCTGGAGGCTTATTTGAGGTGTTTTGTTTCTGCGGATCAGGATGATTGGGTGACCTTCTTGCCGTTGGCTGAATTTGCCCTTAATAATCGGGCTAGTTCCGCTACATTGGTTTCGCCATTTTTCTGCAACTCTGGCTTCCATCCTCGTTTTTCCTCGGGACATGTGGAGCCTTCTGACTGCCCTGGGGTAGATTCTGTGGTGGATAGGTTGCAGCGGATCTGGAAGCATGTGGTGGACAACTTAAAGTTGTCACAGGAGAAGGCTCAGCGTTTTGCCAACCGCCGCCGTGGTGTGGCTCCCCGACTTCGTGTTGGGGATTTGGTATGGCTGTCTTCTCGATTTGTTCCTATGAAGGTCTCCTCTCCTAAATTTAAGCCTCGCTTCATCGGTCCTTACAAGATATTGGAAATCCTTAATCCGGTGTCCTTTCGCTTGGATCTTCCGGTGTCATTTGCCATTCACAACGTGTTCCATAGGTCTTTGTTGCGGCGGTACGTTGTACCTGTGGTTCCTTCTGTTGAGCCTCCTGCTCTGGTGTTGGTTGAGGGCGAGTTGGAGTACGTGGTGGAGAAGATCATGGATTCTCGTCTCTCCAGGCGGAGGCTTCAGTATCTGGTCAAGTGGAAGGGCTATGGTCAGGAGGATAATTCCTGGGTGGTTGCCTCTGATGTGCATGCGGCCGATTTAGTTCTTGCCTTTCACGCTGCTCATCCTGATCGCCCTGGTGGTCTTGGTGAGGGTTCGGTGACCCCTCTTTAAGGGGGGGGGTACTGTTGTGAATTAGACTTTTTGGCTCCCTCTTGTGATCACTAGTGATATGACTCTGGGATTGTCTTTTTTCTGTTTGGCATTCACCTGGGCCGTTAGTCCAGGGGTGTAGCTATATTAACTTCCTGGATCCTTAGTCCAGTGCCTGGCATCGTTGTAATCAGAGCATTCTGTTTGCTCCTGTCCGCTGGTCCTGGATTTTGCAAATTTAAGCTAAGTCTTGCATCTTGGTTATTTTGGTTATTTGCTTTGCTTTTATTTTTGTCCAGCTTGTACTAAATGTGATTTCTGACCTTGCTGGAAGCTCTAGGGGTGCTGGTGTTCTCCCCCCGGCCGTTAGACGGTTCGGGGGTTCTTGAATATCCAGCGTGGATATTTTAATAGGGTTTTTGCTGACCATATAAGTCATCTTACTATATTCTGCTATTAGCTAGTGGGCCTCTCTTTGCTAAATACCTAGCTCATTCTTATGTTTGTCTTTTCCTCTTACCTCACCGTTATTATTTGTTGGGGGCTTGTATCCAACTTTTGGGGTCTTTTCTCTGGAGGCAAGAAAGGTCTTTCTTTTCCCTTCTAGGGTTAGTTAGTTCTCCGGCTGGCGCGAGACGTCTAGAACCAACGTAGGCACGTTCCCCGGCTACTGTTTAGTTGTGGTGCTAGGATTAGATATATGGTCAGCCCAGTTACCACTGCCCTATGAGCTGGTTTTTAATGTTTGCAGACTTGGTATTTAATTCTGAGACCCTCTGCCATTGGGGTCATAACACCTCCCTCTGGGTATCTGAGTTCCACCAACGTCAGGTGGTCCTTGGTAGTGCTTTCAGCACGGGTACCTCCTGCTTAGTAACCGGGTTCCAGTAACGTCAGCTGGTCCTCGGTAGTTCCATTGGCTCTTGGACCTTCGGCTACCCATCCGGGTTCCAGTACCGTCAGCTGGTTCTCGGTAGTGTCTTTTGCTCTTGTACCTTCTGCTCCCCATCCTGGTTCCAGTACCGTCAGCTGGTTCCGGGCAGAGCCTTTGGCTTAGGTGCCTCCCTCTGGGTATCCGAGTTCCACCAATGTCAGGTGGTCCTTGGTAGTGCTTTCAGGCACGGGTACCTCCTGCTTAGTAACCGGGTTCCAGTAACGTCAGCTGGTCCTCGGTAGTTCCATTGGCTCTTGGACCTTCGGGTAGCCATCCGAGTTCCAGTTCCATCAGCGGCTTCTCGGCATTTTCTCAGCCTTCTTGTACCTTCTGCTACATTTCCAAGTTCAAGACCCTAAAGACGACGACCTGGAAGACCACCCCTAAGATGACGACGACACCAGAGACGACAACCACTGAGATGACGACGACCCTGGAGACGATGACCCTGAAGACCACCCCGATGACGACGACCCCAGAGACGACGACCCTGGAGACGACGACGACCTGGAAGACCGAGAAGCAGAAGAACAAGAGGCTACAGAACAAAGAGCAGAAGAACATTAAGCATAAGACTAAATATCAGAGCAAAAGATATTATCTAAATTATAAGCAGAAGAAGACTAAGCAGTGTATGGGGGTGAGTCCGTTCCTCCTCGTGGTGCCACTGGATAAAGGCTGATGCTGCAGGCCAAACTGAACGCGGACAAATGTAACTGTTTTGTGACAGGCAGAACGGAAGGTGTAATCTTCAAACTTTTATAGCTAACAACTACGGGAATGCCTGTCACAAATAAGAATATGATGAAGAAGTTGAATATGAAGAAGATAATTGTAAAATAAAAAGAATATGAACAATGTAACAAAAAAAATAATAGGTAGAAGATGAAGAAGAAGATGAATAAGGTGAAGAAGTTGATGTCAAAGAAGCTGATGATGAGGATAATGAAGAAGAAAGTGTGGGAGAAGTAAAAAAGAAGGTGAAGGGCGTGGAAGTAGTGAAACATCAATATCTGACAAAATAAAAAAAAAGATTAACATAGTCAAAATCTTTCTAACGCCGAACGTCATAAAAAACAAAACAAAATCCTGCTATTCTATTTAATTGGGCTAAACCTCTGTGCCTTTAATGTCTCCGCCACCTCCCCCAATACATCCTACATTATTCTTAGTTGTTTTCCTTCATGTAGAATGAACCTACAAGTTAAGAAACGGTTTATTTTAATTCCGATATTTTCGTCCCATTGACTTGCATTGGGATCGGGTATCGGTATCGGATTAGATCCGATACTTTGATGGTATCGGCCGATACTTTCCGATACCGATACTTTGCGATATCGGAAGGTATCGCTCAACACTATCTACATGTGAGCAGTCTATACTATCAATTGCGGACTTACATTACCTTGGCCGCATGAAGAGACCCATACCAATAATTATAAAAACAATTCTTTATTTCACATAACCCATTAAAACACATTAATAACAAAACAAAAGACATAAAGCAAAACAAAGTGTCCCAGGAGTGGATAGGAACGGTCCTGTTCCGGATATGTTATAAATGTACAATCCAAGTTAAATAGATATATATATCACCGCCCAAAATCATGTACTTTTAGTATACTATTATAGATCAACAAAATAAAATCTATAGGGTAACTCTTTTACATCCTGAGCAGCCCGACTAAGCTTTATCAGCCACACATATCACCGGTAAATTACCATGTATTAATAAACATTAATCACTGCCTCAAGCCTATATAAATCCCAATAGCATGGGGCAGCAAGGAGTGAAGCCGTTAGTACTGCAAAGAACATAGAGTGGGAACTACTTACAGGATGGATATACCCAAAGAAGGCGGTAATGTAAATACCGGGTCGACCGATCCCTCCACGTGCGCCCCGACGCACGTTTCGCCCGTGAGCTTCTTCCGGGGGCGTAACCCAGTGAGATGAGGGATGACTCTTTATATGGCTACCGGCCAATCCGCTTGCGGGACGTCATAGGGGGAGGTATTATAATGTATGTCAATCTAGCTCCCCGGCGCATAGCGTTTCCATCTCCTTCCTGTGTAAACTAGGCGCTTCAGCGTCTGTGCTCCATGGAACGCTGCGTGACACGCATACGTAACCACTAAGGAGCACATACTGAAGTGCCGGGATTGAGATGTACTGCGCATGCGTTCTGCCAGATGAACATTAGGACGTGCGATCTTTTTGTGCCTATATCACCAATTACACTGTCTAGTTCTAAGGACAGTATGTTGTTAGGAGTTGACAATATCGGGAACAATAGGTAAATGGGGTACAAAGCCCGAGTGCCCAAATCAACCCTATATTTACCGGCATTAAAAAGTGCACAGATGCTACATATTAACTACAACAACCAAAAATATATCAGCCTACAAAATGTAGATATAGCTCAATATAAATAGTAATAATAAGCTTATTCCATAGGGATATATTATACCAGCATTTCCTATATTAAAAAACAAAAATATAATTCATTTACATATTCAAAACCTCCCATTAATTAGTGCAATCAAAACGTGGTGCGTCTTTGGTGACAATACATAAAGTATACCACTAAAATGTCACAGTAACATGTACTACGGTATAGTTATCCCCATACGAATGTATAGGAATTAATAGTGACGTGCTATTATCATTAATTGTATAGTGAAGTGCGATCGTGACTGAAATAAAAACGTAATAAAACCAATTGCTAAAAAAGTGACATTTATTAACAACACTAGTGCTATATAAAAGTTTTTTTTTAAATATTAAATTAATTCTGAAAAGTGCAATAGTGCCCCTCTCGTTACATATATACCAAATATAATAATAAAGTGCATAGTGTCCAAACTATATATATATATATCATACACTATATTGTATGAACAGTGATGGGGGCCTCCTGTGCCCCTGCTTACGCCAATCTATTTTTAGGGGCGTGGGAGAGGAGGATTTTTCAAGATGACCTCATCCAGGAAATGAACTCTGTTCATAACTGGATGAGGTACATCGACGATATTTTCTTTTTGTGGGAGGGAGACTCAGTTGGTCTCTCTAATTTGATGTCCAAATTAAATAACAATAACCAGAATATTAAACTAACTTTTGTTTCTGGTAGGCAGATTGATTTTTTGGACATTAAGATTCAAACGGATAAGGAAGGCAGAATCCAAACGGACATATACCGAAAGCCAACAGCCACCAACTCTTTATTAAGGGCTGATTCATCACATCCAAGATCCACAATAAATGGAATTCCAATTGGGCAATTCCTACGAGCTAAAAGAATTTGCTCCAATAAACAGAGTTTTGAAGAACAATCAGCAGATCTAGCTGTAAGATTCACTCAAAGAGGCTACAGTAGAAGATCGATAAGAAGAGGATATATAAGAGCCAAAAAGACCCCACGAAATCAGCTATTGTATGGACTCCCCAACCGTCCAGAACAGAAGGAGAATACGGATCAGGTATGTTTCATATCAACATACAACAACAAGTGGCAGGACCTTATTCAAATTATTCTTAAACACTGGGACATATTAAAGAGTGACCCTGTTTTGAAAAAGGTCTTACCTCCAAAACCTTCTTTTGTAGCCAAAAGAGCGGCAAACCTTAAAGATATTTTGGTACATAGCCATTACGACCCAATGAGAAATGTCAATAAAATACAAAAAGAGAGAAAATGGGTGGGCTTTTTTCCATGTGGCCTCTGCAAGGGTTGTCTAAACCATACAAAGGCCTCTACCTTTGCAAATTATGATGGGACCCGCACTTACGATATAAGAAAGTATCTGGATTGTTCATCTAAAGGGGTCATATATCAGGCCAAATGTACTTGTGGAAAAATTTACATTGGTCTCACAACCAGAGAATTACAAATAAGAACAAGAGAACATGTAAGGGATATTCAAAAAGCCAAAACTGTGGAAGACATCAGCACCCTAAAAACTCTACCTAGATATTTCCATAAATATCATGGATGTTCGAGTAGGGATCTTACTATCAGGGCCATTGACCAGATAGATCTAGGATTTAGAGGGGGAGATTTGGGTCGAGCTCTAGCACAATTGGAGAGCAAGTGGATCTATCGTCTGGGAGCCATTAGTCCACAGGGAGTCAATGAAAATTTTGGATTTGCAGCATTCCTCTAAAACACTATTGAAGGGGCATCCTTTTTAATGTAGGAGGGATTATTAATTTTATCGTTGTTTTTATGTATATTATTATGTAGGTATTAATTTGTTTTGTATTTTCTTTAGATGGCTACTTTTTTTGATATTACGGCTAGGCCTAATGACGACGTGCCCTATTTATTCCATTGGGTGTGTATATCAATAATTCCCGTCTATTGAATAACTGCACAAGAGGACCTTGTCCTGAGATATGTAATTCTGGCACATGAAAGAATAGAAGAAAGAAGAATAATATCATAAGAAACAAGAAGAAGAAATTTAAAATTTTAAGTTTATTATTATTATCATTATTATTTTCATCACTAATTCTATGAGTGGCATTATTATTAATGTACTATATTGAATGAATAACAATTAATTAGTATAGCTTCATTTTTTGTTTATAGGAAAAGTATTGTCAATAGTGGGTGATATTTAGTTAGGATAAATATTCTCTTGATTATATGTTATTGGATGCTCTTCTATTATTGATTATATGACAAGTCTATTTATGGGATATATAGTATTGGTTGGGAGTTTACTTGATTTCATGGGTTCGTAGTGCATGAATGCAGCAACTCATTTTTTATTATATCACTGTTCATACAATATAGTGTATGATATATATATATATAGTTTGGACACTATGCACTTTATTATTATATTTGGTATATATGTAATGAGAGGGGCACTAGTGCACTTTTCAGAATTAATTTAATATTTAAAAAAAAACTTTTATATAGCACTAGTGTTGTTAATAAATGTCACTTTTTTAGCAATTGGTTTTATTACGTTTTTATTTCAGTCACGATCGCACTTCACTATACAATTAATGATAATAGCACGTCACTATTAATTCCTATACATTCGTATGGGGATAACTATACCGTAGTACATGTTACTGTGACATTTTAGTGGTATACTTTATGTATTGTCACCAAAGTCGCACCACGTTTTGATTGCACTAATTAATGGGAGGTTTTGAATATGTAAATGAATTATATTTTTGTTTTTTAATATAGGAAATGCTGGTATAATATATCCTTATGGAATAAGCTTATTATTACTATTTATATTGAGCTATATCTGCATTTTGTAGGTTGATATATTTTTGGTTGTTGTAGTTAATATGTAGCATCTGTGCACTTTTTAATGCCGGTAAATATAGGGTTGATTTGGGCACTCGGGCTTTGTACCCCATTTACCTATTGTCCCCGATATTGTCAACTCCTAACAACATACTTTCCTTAGAACTAGACAGTGTAATTGGTGATATAGGCACAAAAAGATTGCACGTCCTAATGTTCATCTGGCGGAACGCATGCGCAGTACATCTCAATCCCGGCACTTCAGTATGTGCTCCTTAGTGGTTACGTATGCGTGTCACGCAGCGTTCCATGGAGCGCAGACGCTGAAGCGCCTAGTTTACACAGGAAGGAGATGGAAACGCTATGCGCCGGGGAGCTAGATTGACATACATTATAATACCTCCCCCTATGACGTCCCGCAAGCGGATTGGCCGGTAGCCATATAAAGAGTCATCCCTCATCTCACTGGGTTACGCCCCCGGAAGAAGCTCACGGGTGAAACGCGCGTCGGGGCGCACGTGGAGGGATCGGTCGACCCGGTATTTACATTACCGCCTTCTTTGGGTATATCCATCCTGTAAGTAGTTCCCGCTCTATGTTCTTTGCAGTACTAACGGCTTCACTCCTTGCTGCCCCATGCTATTGGGATTTATATAGGCTTGAGGCAGTGATTAATGTTTATTAATACATGGTAATTTACCGGTGATATGTGTGGCTGATAAAGCTTAGTCGGGCTGCTCAGGATGTAAAAGAGTTACCCTATAGATTTTATTTTGTTGATCTATAATAGTATACTAAAAGTACATGATTTTGGGCGGTGATATATATATCTATTTAACTTGGATTGTACATTTATAACATATCCGGAACAGGACCGTTCCTATCCACTCCTGGGACACTTTGTTTTGCTTTATGTCTTTTGTTTTGTTATTAATGTGTTTTAATGGGTTATGTGAAATAAAGAATTGTTTTTATAATTATTGGTATGGGTCTCTTCATGCGGCCAAGGTAATGTAAGTCCGCAATTGATAGTATCTATTTGAGAAGTGCCATAAAATTGAGAGTGGTGAGTAGGGTTGAGCGAAACGGGTCGATCATTCTCAAAAGTCGCCGACTTTTGGCTAAGTCGGCGTCTCATGAAACCCGATCCGACCCCTGTGCTTGTCGGCCATGCGGTACGCGACTTTCGCGCCAAAGTCGCGTTTCAATGACGCGAAAAGCGCCATTTCTCAGCCAATGAAGGTGAACGCAGAGTGTGGGCAGCGTGATGACATAGATCCTGGTCCCCACCATCTTAGAGAAGGGCATTGCAGTGATTGGCTTGCTGTCTGCGGCGTCACAGGGGCTATAAAGGGGCGTTCCCGCCGACCGCCATCTTACTGCTGCTGATCTGAGCTTAGGGAGAGGTTGCTGCCGCTTCGTCAGAAGCAGGGAGAGCGTTAGGCAGGGTCCACTAACCACCAAACCGCTTGTGCTGTAGCGATTTCCACTGTCCAACACCACCTTCGGTGTGCAGGAACAGTGGAAGCTATTTTTTTTTTTTTTCCTCAGCGCTGTAGCTCATTGGGCTGCCCTAGAAGGCTCCGTGATAGCTGTATTGCTGTGTGTACGCCACTGTGGAAACCAACTGCTTTTTTCAAAGCACATATCCTCTTGTTCCTTTCTGCACAGCTATCTTTTTTGTTTGTCCACACTTTTTATTTAATTTGTGCATCAGTCCACTCCTATTGCTGCCTGCCATACCTGGCTTAGATTACTGCAGGGAGATAGTAATTGTAGGACAGTCCCTGTTTTTTTTTGTTTTTTTTTGTGGGAGATTAAGATTGGCATTTCTGCTACAGTGCCATCCCTGTGTGTGCCATCTCTCACTGAGTGGGCCATAGAAAGCCTATTTATTTTTTCCGTGATTTGTGTTCTAAATTCTACCTCAACACAAAAACACTACATCAATCAGTGGGAGAAAAATATTGGCCTCAGTCAGGGCTTGTGTGCCACTGCTGTGTGTGCTATCTCTTATTCAGTGGGCTATAGAAAGCCTATTTATTTATTTATTTTTTTTCTTATTATTTGGTTTCTAAAGTCTCCCTGAAAAAAATAAAAATAAATAAAAAAACAGTGGGAGAGTAATATTGCCCTTTCAGCTTGTGTGCCAGTCTTGACTCCTGGGTGTGCCACCTCTCTCTCTAATTGTGGGCCATAGAAAGCCTTTTTTTTTTTTTTTTTTTTTAAATATTATTGGGTTTCTAAAGTCTCCCTTAAAAAACAAAAAATACATAAAAAAACAGTGGGAGAGTAATATTGCCCTTTCAGCTTGTGTGCCAGTCTTGACTCCTGGGTGTGCCACCTCTCTCTCTAATTGTGGGCCATAGAAAGCATTTTTTTTTTTTTTTTTTTTTTTTAATATTATTGGGTTTCTAAAGTCTCCCTTAAAAAACAAAAAATACATAAAAAAACAGTGGGAGAGTAATATTGCCCTTTCAGCTTGTGTGCCAGTCTTGACTCCTGGGTGTGCCACCTCTCTCTCTCATTCAGTGGGCCATTGAAAGGCTATTTATTTTTTTGGTTTTTTTAATATTATTTGGTTTCTAAAGTCTCCCTGAAAATAAAATAAAAAAAACTTAAAAAAACAGTGGGAGAGTAATATTGCCCTTTCAGCTTGTGCGCCAGTCTTGACTCCTGGGTGTGCCACCTCTCTCTCTCATTCAGTGGGCCATAGAAAGCCTATTTATTTTTTTTTTAAAATATTATTGGGTTTCTAAAGTCTCCCTTAAAAAACAAAAAATACATAAAAAAACAGTGGGAGAGTAATATTGCCCTTTCAGCTTGTGTGCCAGTCTTGACTCCTGGGTGTGCCACCTCTCTCTCATTCAGTGGGCCATAGAAAGCATTTTTTTTTTTTTCCTTGATTTGTGTTCTAAAATCTACCTCAACACAAAAACACTACATCAATCAGTGGGAGAAAAATATTGGCCTCAGTCAGGGCTTGTGTGCCACTGCTGTGTGTGCTATCTCTCATTCAGTGGGCTATAGAAAGCCTATTTATTTATTTATTTTTTTTCTTATTATTTGG
This sequence comes from Ranitomeya variabilis, assembly GCF_051348905.1. Taxonomy (NCBI): domain Eukaryota; kingdom Metazoa; phylum Chordata; class Amphibia; order Anura; family Dendrobatidae; genus Ranitomeya; species Ranitomeya variabilis. The sequence continues at coordinate 103,714,400 of NC_135237.1, forward strand.
TTTCTAAAGTTTCCCTGAAAAAAAAAAATACCTAAAAAAACAGTGGGAGAGTAATATTGCCCTTTCAGCTTGTGTGCCAGTCTTGACTCCTGGGTGTGCCACCTCTCTCTCTCATTCAGTGGGCCATAGAAAGGCTATTTATTTTTTTGTTTTTTTTAATATTATTTGGTTTCTAAAGTCTCCCTGAAAATAAAAAAAAAAAAACTTAAAAAAACAGTGGGAGAGTAATATTGCCCTTTCAGCTTGTGCGCCAGTCTTGACTCCTGGGTGTGCCACCTCTCTCTCTCTAATTGTGGGCCATAGAAAGCCTTTTTTTGTTTGTTTTTTTTTTAATATTATTTGGTTTCTAAAGTCTCCCTTAAAAAACAAAAAATACATAAAAAAACAGTGGGAGAGTAATATTGCCCTTTCAGCTTGTGTGCCAGTCTTGACTCCTGGGTGTGCCACCTCTCTCTCTCATTCAGTGGGCCATAGAAAGGCTATTTATTTTTTTGGTTTTTTTAATATTATTTGGTTTCTAAAGTCTCCCTGAAAAAAAAAAAAAACATAAAAAAACAGTGGGAGAGTAATATTGCCCTTTCAGCTTGTGTGCCAGTCTTGACTCCTGGGTGTGCCACCTCTCTCCCTCTCATTCAGTGGGCCATAGAAAGCCTATTTATTTATTTTTTTAAATATTATTGGGTTTCTAAAGTCTCCCTTAAAAAACAAAAAAATACATAAAAAAACAGTGGGAGAGTAATATTGCCCTTTCAGCTTGTGTGCCAGTCTTGACTCCTGGGTGTGCCACCTCTCTCCCTCTCATTCAGTGGGCCATAGAAAGCCTATTTATTTATTTTTTTAAATATTATTGGGTTTCTAAAGTCTCCCTTAAAAAACAAAAAATACATAAAAAAACAGTGGGAGAGTAATATTGCCCTTTCAGCTTGTGTGCCAGTCTTGACTCCTGGGTGTGCCACCTCTCTCTCATTCAGTGGGCCATAGAAAGCATTTATTTTTTTTTTCCTTGATTTGTGTTCTAAAATCTACCTCAACACAAAAACACTACATCAATCAGTGGGAGAAAAATATTGGCCTCAGTCAGGGCTTGTGTGCCACTGCTGTGTGTGCTATCTCTCATTCAGTGGGCTATAGAAAGCCTATTTATTTATTTATTTTTTTTCTTATTATTTGGTTTCTAAAGTTTCCCTGAAAAAAAAAATACCTAAAAAAACAGTGGGAGAGTAATATTGCCCTTTCAGCTTGTGTGCCAGTCTTGACTCCTGGGTGTGCCACCTCTCTCTCTCATTCAGTGGGCCATAGAAAGGCTATTTATTTTTTTGGTTTTTTTAATATTATTTGGTTTCTAAAGTCTACCTGAAAATAAAAAAAAAAAAACTTAAAAAAACAGTGGGAGAGTAATATTGCCCTTTCAGCTTGTGCGCCAGTCTTGACTCCTGGGTGTGCCACCTCTCTCTCTCTAATTGTGGGCCATAGAAAGCCTTTTTATTTTTGTTTTTTTTTAAATATTATTTGGTTTCTAAAGTCTCCCTTAAAAAACAAAAAATACATAAAAATACAGTGGGAGAGTAATATTGCCCTTTCAGCTTGTGTGCCAGTCTTGACTCCTGGGTGTGCCACCTCTCTCTCTCATTCAGTGGGCCATAGAAAGGCTATTTATTTTTTTGGTTTTTTTAATATTATTTGGTTTCTAAAGTCTCCCTGAAAAAAAAAAAAACATAAAAAAACAGTGGGAGAGTAATATTGCCCTTTCAGCTTGTGTGCCAGTCTTGACTCCTGGGTGTGCCACCTCTCTCCCTCTCATTCAGTGGGCCATAGAAAGCCTATTTATTTATTTTTTTAAATATTATTGGGTTTCTAAAGTCTCCCTTAAAAAACAAAAAAATACATAAAAAAACAGTGGGAGAGTAATATTGCCCTTTCAGCTTGTGTGCCAGTCTTGACTCCTGGGTGTGCCACCTCTCTCCCTCTCATTCAGTGGGCCATAGAAAGCCTATTTATTTATTTTTTTAAATATTATTGGGTTTCTAAAGTCTCCCTTAAAAAACAAAAAATACATAAAAAAACAGTGGGAGAGTAATATTGCCCTTTCAGCTTGTGTGCCAGTCTTGACTCCTGGGTGTGCCACCTCTCTCCCTCTCATTCAGTGGGCCATAGAAAGCCTATTTTTTTTTTTTTTTAAATATTATTGGGTTTCTAAAGTCTCCCTTAAAAAACAAAAAATACATAAAAAAACAGTGGGAGAGTAATATTGCCCTTTCAGCTTGTGTGCCAGTCTTGACTCCTGGGTGTGCCACCTCTCTCTCATTCAGTGGGCCATAGAAAGCATTTATTTTTTTTTTCCTTGATTTGTGTTCTAAAATCTACCTCAACACAAAAACACTACATCAATCAGTGGGAGAAAAATATTGGCCTCAGTCAGGGCTTGTGTGCCACTGCTGTGTGTGCTATCTCTCATTCAGTGGGCTATAGAAAGCCTATTTATTTATTTATTTTTTTTCTTATTATTTGGTTTCTAAAGTTTCCCTGAAAAAAAAAATACCTAAAAAAACAGTGGGAGAGTAATATTGCCCTTTCAGCTTGTGTGCCAGTCTTGACTCCTGGGTGTGCCACCTCTCTCTCTCATTCAGTGGGCCATAGAAAGGCTATTTATTTTTTTGGTTTTTTTAATATTATTTGGTTTCTAAAGTCTCCCTGAAAATAACAAAAAAAAAAACTTAAAAAAACAGTGGGAGAGTAATATTGCCCTTTCAGCTTGTGCGCCAGTCTTGACTCCTGGGTGTGCCACCTCTCTCTCTCTAATTGTGGGCCATAGAAAGCCTTTTTATTTTTGTTTTTTTTTAAATATTATTTGGTTTCTAAAGTCTCCCTTAAAAAACAAAAAATACATAAAAAAACAGTGGGAGAGTAATATTGCCCTTTCAGCTTGTGTGCCAGTCTTGACTCCTGGGTGTGCCACCTCTCTCTCTCATTCAGTGGGCCATAGAAAGGCTATTTATTTTTTTAGTTTTTTTAATATTATTTGGTTTCTAATGTCTCCCTGAAAAAAAAAAAAAACATAAAAAAACAGTGGGAGAGTAATATTGCCCTTTCTGCTTGTGTGCCAGTCTTGACTCCTGGGTGTGCCACCTCTCTCCCTCTCATTCAGTGGGCCATAGAAAGCCTATTTATTTATTTTTTAAAATATTATTGGGTTTCTAAAGTCTCCCTTAAAAAACAAAAAAATACATAAAAAAACAGTGGGAGAGTAATATTGCCCTTTCAGCTTGTGTGCCAGTCTTGACTCCTGGGTGTGCCACCTCTCTCCCTCTCATTCAGTGGGCCATAGAAAGCCTATTTATTTATTTTTTTAAATATTATTGGGTTTCTAAAGTCTCCCTTAAAAAACAAAAAATACATAAAAAAACAGTGGGAGAGTAATATTGCCCTTTCAGCTTGTGTGCCAGTCTTGACTCCTGGGTGTGCCACCTCTCTCTCATTCAGTGGGCCATAGAAAGCATTTATTTTTTTTTTCCTTGATTTGTGTTCTAAAATCTACCTCAACACAAAAACACTACATCAATCAGTGGGAGAAAAATATTGGCCTCAGTCAGGGCTTGTGTGCCACTGCTGTGTGTGCTATCTCTCATTCAGTGGGCTATAGAAAGCCTATTTATTTATTTATTTATTTTCTTATTATTTGGTTTCTAAAGTCTCCCTGAAAAAAAAAAAACCTAAAAAAACAGTGGGAGAGTAATATTGCCCTTTCAGCTTGTGTGCCAGTCTTGACTCCTGGGTGTGCCACCTCTCTCTCTCATTCAGTGGGCCATAGAAAGGCTATTTATTTTTTTGGTTTTTTTAATATTATTTGGTTTCTAAAGTCTCCCTGAAAATAAAATAAAAAAAACTTAAAAAAACAGTGGGAGAGTAATATTGCCCTTTCAGCTTGTGCGCCAGTCTTGACTCCTGGGTGTGCCACCTCTCTCTCTCTAATTGTGGGCCATAGAAAGCCTTTTTTTTTTGTTTTTTTTTTAATATTATTTGGTTTCTAAAGTCTCCCTTAAAAAACAAAAAATACATAAAAAAACAGTGGGAGAGTAATATTGCCCTTTCAGCTTGTGTGCCAGTCTTGACTCCTGGGTGTGCCACCTCTCTCTCTCATTCAGTGGGCCATAGAAAGGCTATTTATTTTTTTGGTTTTTTTAATATTATTTGGTTTCTAAAGTCTCCCTGAAAATAACAAAAAAAAAAACTTAAAAAAACAGTGGGAGAGTAATATTGCCCTTTCAGCTTGTGTGCCAGTCTTGACTCCTGGGTGTGCCACCTCTCTCTCTCATTCAGTGGGCCATAGAAAGGCTATTTATTTTTTTGGTTTTTTTAATATTATTTGGTTTCTAAAGTCTCCCTGAAAATAACAAAAAAAAAAACTTAAAAAAACAGTGGGAGAGTAATATTGCCCTTTCAGCTTGTGCGCCAGTCTTGACTCCTGGGTGTGCCACCTCTCTCTCTCTAATTGTGGGCCATAGAAAGCCTTTTCTTTTTTTGTTTTTTTTTAATATTATTTGGTTTCTAAAGTCTCCCTGAGAAAAAAAAAAAAAAACAAATTAGGTGGGAGATTAATATTGACATTAGTGCTTGAGTGACAGTCCTGCGTGTGTGTCATCTCTGTGATTTTGTGCCACAGAAAACAGAGTGTGTAACATTGTGCCTGATTTTCCTTGTGGTCTCACCAACCTGTTAAGGGATATTGAAATCATACTGAAGTTATAGCTCACCGTGTAAGTTGTTTGACAGCAACAAATAAAGTTACTTTGGTTAAGATTTTAAAACAATGAGGAAGTCTGGTGCAAGAGGTCGTCGTGGGCGTTCATTGTCAGCTGGTAATGATGGTAGTGGTAGTGGAGCATCAGGTGGTCATGGGGATAAAAATATTCCACCTAAGTCTGGAGCTGTGGAGCCAGTTTCGTCGTCAGGCTACACAAGGCCTCGAACGCTCTCTTTTCTGGGAGTAGGAAAACCGCTTTTAAAGGCGGAGCAGCAACAGCAAGTTTTGGCTTACATTGCAGACTCAGCCTCTAGCTCTTTTGCCTCCTCTTCTGAAACTGGTAAATGTAAAAGCAGCGCGTCGCTTGTGGATGTTCACGGTCAGGGACAAGTCGCTTCCTTGTCCTCCTCAGCAAAAACTACAACAAGAGAGAAGGATGCAGCAGGCGACACAACGGGTCACTCCATGGAGCTCTTTACACATACCGTCCCTGGCTTAGAAAGTGAAACATTTAACAGGCCATGCCCATTACAAGTAGATTCTGACATGGAGTGCACTGATGCACAGCCACAGCCAGAGTACTATGCTGCTCCTTTGACTCAGACCACCACATTGCCCTCTCAGGGTACAGATCCACAATCAGACCCTGATGAGACTATGTTGCCCTGCCACGAACGCTATACCACCGACCGACACAGTGACACAGACGAAGTTGCACACGAGCTCGAAGAGGAGGTAATAGATGACCCAGTTATTGACCCCGATTGGCAGCCATTGGGGGAACAGGGTGCAGGCGGCAGTAGTTCAGAAGCGGAGGTGGAGGAGGGGCCGCAGCAGGCATCAACATCGCAACAGGTTCCATCTGCCGGGCCTGTATCTGGCCCAAAACGCGTGTCAAAGCCAAAACCTGTTGGAGGACAGCGTGGCCATCCGGTTAAAGCTCAGTCTGCAATCCCTGAAAAGGGATCCGAGTCTAGGAAGAGTGCAGTCTGGCATTTTTTTAAACAACATCCAACTGATCAGCGCAAAGTCATCTGTCAAAAATGTTCAACTAGCTTAAGCAGAGGTCAGAATCTGAAAAGTCTAAATACTAGTTGCATGCATAGACACTTAACCACCATGCATTTTCAAGCCTGGACTAACTACCAAACGTCCCTTAAGGTTGTAGCACCCTCGGCCAATGAAGCTAGTCAGCAACGCAACATCCCTTCCGTCACTGTAAGGCCACCATTTTCCGCACCACCGGCAGTATCTGTGCAGGTTTCTTTGCCAGCCAAAAGCAGTCAGGATCAGGGAACCACCAGTTTTGTAGGAGGAAATATTGCATCTAGGGCACCGGCGGAAACAATACCGTCTCCAACCGTCTCTCAGTCTGCCATGTACACCGGCACACCCGAAAGTTCCACGATCTCCAGCTCTCCAGTCCAGCTCACCCTACATGAGACTCTGGTTAGAAAAAGGAAGTACTTATCCTCGCATCCGCGTACACAGGGTTTTAACGCCCACATAGCTAGACTAATCTCGTTAGAGATGATGCCCTACCGGTTAGTTGAAAGCGAAGCTTTCAAAGCCCTGATGGAGTACGCTGAACCACGATACGAGCTACCCAGTCGACACTTTTTTTCCAGAAAAGCCATCCCAGCCCTGCACCAGCATGTTAAACAGCGCATCGTCCATGCACTCAGGCAATCTGTGAGTACAAAGGTGCACCTGACTACAGATGCATGGACCAGTAGGCATGGCCAGGGACGTTATGTGTCCATCACGGCACACTGGGTGAATGTGGTGGATGCAGGGTCCACAGGCGACATCAATTTAGGGACAGTTGTGCCTAGCCCACGGTCTAGGAAACAGTTGGCTGTAGGCGTTCGCACCCCCTCCTCCTCCTCCTCCTCCTCGTCCTCCTGCAGAAGCTACAGCTCTTCCACAGAACGCAGTCTGCCAACCACTCCATCGGCAGATGACACTGTTGCACACCAGTTGTCCCATTATGGGCCAGCTACTGCCAAGCGTCAGCAGGCTGTATTGGCTATGAAGTGTTTGGGCGACAACAGACACACCGCGGAAGTTCTGTCCGAGTTCTTGCAACAAGAAACGCAGTCGTGGCTGGGCACAGTAGATCTTGAGGCAGGCAAGGTAGTGAGTGATAACGGAAGGAATTTCATGGCTGCCATCTCCCTTTCCCAACTGAAACACATTCCTTGCCTGGCTCACACCTTAATCCTGGTGGTGCAGTGCTTATTGAAAACTTATCCTGGGTTCTCCGACCTGCTCCTCAAAGTGCGTGCACTTTGCTCACATATCCGACGTTCACCTGTACACGCCAGCCGTATGCAGACCTATCAGCGGTCTTTGAACCTTCCCCAGCATCGCCTAATCATAGACGTTGCAACAAGGTGGAACTCAACACTGCACATGCTTCAGAGACTGTGCGAACAGAGGCGTGCTGTTATTTATTTGTGGGAGGATACACGGGCAGGCAGTAGGATGGCAGACATGGAGTTGTCAGGTGTGCAGTGGTCTAAGATACAAGACATGTGTCAAGTCCTTCAGTGTTTTGAGGAATGCACATGGCTGGTTAGTGCAGACAACGCCGTAATAAGCATGAGCATCCCCCTAATGCGTCTGCTGATGCAAAGTTTGACGCACATAAAGGAGCAGGCGTCTGCACCAGAGGAAGAGGAAAGCCTTGATGACAGTCAGCCATTGTCTGGTCAGGGCAGTGTACAGGACGAGGTAGCGGGCGAAGAGGAGGTGGAGGACGAGGAGGATGATGGGGATGAGTATATTTTTAATGCCGAACCTTTCCCGGGGGCACAGGAAATTGGTTGCGTGTCACGGCCGGGTTCTGTTTTTTTGAGGGACACAAGTGACGTAGATTTGCCTGCAACTGCCCCTCAACCAATCACAACCGGAGATTTGACAACTGGAACTTTGGCCCACATGGCGGATTATACCTTACGTATCCTAAAAAGGGACACACGCATTACGAAAATGATGAACGATGACGATTACTGGTTGGCCTGCCTCCTTGATCCACGCTATAAAGGCAAATTGCAAAATATTATGCCACATGAGAACTTGGAACTAATATTAGCAACCAAACAATCAACTCTTGTTGACCATTTGCTTCAGGCATTCCCAGCACACAGCGCACGTGATCGTTCTCACACGAGCTCCAGGGGGCAGCAGACTAGGAGTGTTAGGGGTGCACACATCAGAAGTGGCGTTGGACAGAGGGGTTTTCTGACCAGGTTGTGGAGTGATTTTGCTATGACCGCAGACAGGACAGGTACTGCTGCATCAATTGAAAGTGACAGGAGACAACATTTGTCCAGTATGGTTACTAACTATTTTTCATCCCTTATCGATGTTCTCCCTCAACCGTCATTCCCATTTGATTACTGGGCCTCCAAATTAGACACCTGGCCAGAATTGGCAGAATATGCATTGCAGGAGCTTGCTTGCCCGGCAGCAAGTGTCCTATCAGAAAGAGTATTCAGTGCTGCAGGTTCAATATTAACCGAAAAAAGGACTCGTCTGGCTACCCAAAATGTTGACGATCTAACATTCATTAAAATGAACCACAACTGGATTTCGAAATCTTTTGCCCCACCTTGCCCGGCCGACACCTAGCTTTCCTATGAAAAGCTCTTGCCTGTGAATTACTTTTCTAATGTCTAATTTGCTGCAGCTGATTGTACAGCATACGACATGTTTACACCTCCCTAAATGGCAAAACTCCCCACACGGGGCCGTGGTATCGCGACTTGGCGCAAGCACCCGTGAGACTGCTGTTTGTCTGAAGAGGTGGGTGTGCTCGCTTTTGGTTGACGGCATTGCTACTGGGTCCCTCATAGTACAATGTAGTGTCTCTGGCGGTGGTGGTGCGCACCCAACGTCAGACACACCGTTGTAACATGAGGGGCCCTGGGGCGGTCCCGCCGGCCTCAAGAGAGTTCCCCCCTACCCCAGCTCAAAATGTGCTCTACCACGTGCAAAATTATGTCGCACAGCTCCACCAATCTTTAGTCTATTCGCTGACATCATTCAATGTCTGGCACTGACAATACAAATTTGTAGACATCTATGATGCAACTTAAAGTAGTCTGTGTCTGTGTCCTATATTGGCACCATTAAATAGTTACTGCCAAATTACTATGTCAGAAACTCAGTAGATGAGCCCACCCCTGTACCTAAGTATGCCACCTTTTTTTTTGTTTTGGTTGTTTTGCGAGACATTAACATCTATTTATATTTTGGGAGTACTGGGACAGACACTCCTTGCACTACTCCTCCACTCACCACCAAGCTGCCTGTGTATCCATGTAACCGCTGTAAAGCTGCCATGAGCCTATTGTTTGTTATTTTAGGCCTTTGATAGCCTGTCTGCGGTCCCTACTTTAAATACTCCTCCACTCACCACCAAGCTGCCTGCCCGTGTATCCATGTAACCGCTGTAAAACTGCCATGAGCCTATTGTTTGTTATTTTAGGCCTTTGATAGCCTGTCTGCGGTCCCTACTTTAAATACTCCTCCACTCACCACCAAGCTGCCTGTGTATCCATGTAACCGCTGTAAAACTGCCATGAGCCTATTGTTTGTTATTTTAGGCCTTTGATAGCCTGTCTGCGGTCCCTACTTTAAATACTCCTCCACTCACCACCAAGCTGCCTGCCCGTGTATCCATGTAACCGCTGTAAAACTGCCATGAGCCTATTGTTTGTTATTTTAGGCCTTTGATAGCCTGTCTGCGGTCCCTACTTTAAATACTCCTCCACTCATCACCAGCTGCCTGCCCGTGTATCCATGTAACTGCTGTAAAACTGCCATAAGCCTATTGTTTGTTATTTTAGGCCTTTGATAGCCTGTCTGCGGTCCCTACTTTAAATACTCCTCCACTCACCACCAAGCTGCCTGCCCGTGTATCCATGTAACCGCTGTAAAACTGCCATGAGCCTATTGTTTGTTATTTTAGGCCTTTGATAGCCTGTCTGCGGTCCCTACTTTAAATACTCCTCCACTCACCACCAAGCTGCCTGCCCGTGTATCCATGTAACCGCTGTAAAACTGCCATGAGCCTATTGTTTGTTATTTTAGGCCTTCGAAGCCTGTCTGCGGTCCCTCCTTCCACTAGGCCTCCACTGACCAGACCACTGCTGCCCGTGTACCCCTGGACCCAATTTTAAAGTGCCTACAGCCAGCCCATTTTATTGTGTTAGGCCTTCGAAGCCTGTCTGCGGTCCCTCCTTCCAATAGGCCTACACTGACAAAGGTACACCTGACAACAGACACATGGACCTGTAGGCATGGCCACGGAAGGTTACGTGTCCTTTGTGGCTCAATGGGTTAATGTATTGGATGCATGGTCCACACAGGGGACAGCCTGCTAAGTCTGTATGCAGTCCCTAATTCAAGTTGTCCTCAACTGAATAAAGCTGAGCTTCTACCTTCTGGCTCTCATTAAGTGTTTTTTTTAAAAAAAAATGGTGATTAGGGCCTACTAACGGCTTCTGCCCCTCCCTGGTGTTGCCCTCAACTGAATAAAGCTGAGCTTCTACCTTCCGGCTCTGATTAACTGCTGTTTTTAAACACATTGCTGGTTCCGGCCTACTAACGGCTTCTGCCCCTCCCTGGTGTTGCCCTCAACTGAATAAAGCTGAGCTTCTACCTTCCGGCTCTGATTAACTGCTGTTTTTAAACACATTGCTGGTTCCGGCCTACTAACGGTGTCTGCCCCTGCCTGGTGTTGCCCTCAACTGAATAAAGCTGAGCTTCAACCTTCTGGCTCTCATTAAGTGTTTTTTAAAAAACAAAATGGTGGTTAGGGCCTACTAACGGCTTCTGCCCCTCCCTGGTGTTGCCCTCAACTGAATAAAGCTGAGCTTCTACCTTCCGGCTCTGATTAACTGCTGTTTTTAAACTTATTGCTGGTTCCGGCCTACTAACGGTGTCTGCCCCTGCCTGGTGTTGCCCTCAACTGAATAAAGCTGAGCTTCAACCTTCTGGCTCTCATTAAGTGTTTTTTAAAAAACAAAATGGTGGTTAGGGCCTACTAACGGCTTCTGCCCCTCCCTGGTGTTGCCCTCAACTGAATAAAGCTGAGCTTCTACCTTCCGGCTCTGATTAACTGCTGTTTTTAAACACATTGCTGGTTCCGGCCTACTAACGGCTTCTGCCCCTCCCTGGTGTTGCCCTCAACTGAATAAAGCTGAGCTTCTACCTTCCGGCTCTGATTAACTGCTGTTTTTAAACACATTGCTGGTTCCGGCCTACTAACGGTGTCTGCCCCTGCCTGGTGTTGCCCTCAACTGAATAAAGCTGAGCTTCAACCTTCTGGCTCTCATTAAGTGTTTTTTAAAAAACAAAATGGTGGTTAGGGCCTACTAACGGCTTCTGCCCCTCCCTGGTGTTGCCCTCAACTGAATAAAGCTGAGCTTCTACCTTCCGGCTCTGATTAACTGCTGTTTTTAAACACATTGCTGGTTCCGGCCTACTAACGGCTTCTGCCCCTCCCTGGTGTTGCCCTCAACTGAATAAAGCTGAGCTTCTACCTTCCGGCTCTGATTAACTGCTGTTTTTAAACACATTGCTGGTTCCGGCCTACTAACGGTGTCTGCCCCTGCCTGGTGTTGCCCTCAACTGAATAAAGCTGAGCTTCAACCTTCTGGCTCTCATTAAGTGTTTTTTAAAAAACAAAATGGTGGTTAGGGCCTACTAACGGCTTCTGCCCCTCCCTGGTGTTGCCCTCAACTGAATAAAGCTGAGCTTCTACCTTCCGGCTCTGATTAACTGCTGTTTTTAAACACATTGCTGGTTCCGGCCTACTAACGGTGTCTGCCCCTCCCTGGTGTTGCCCTCAACTGAATAAAGCTGAGCTTCAACCTTCTGGCTCTCATTAAGTGTTTTTTAAAAAACAAAATGGTGGTTAGGGCCTACTAACGGTGTCTGCCCCTCCCTGGTGTTGTCCTCAACTGAACAAAGCTGAGCTTCCACATTCTGGCTTTCGGCCTATACTATCAGATATTAAACTGCATTTGGCCTACTAGTGTGGTTAGGCCCTTGAAACAGTGTCTGCTGCTCTTGGGTTTGCTACTCCACTGAACAAAGCAATGCCGCCTGTTTAGTCCTGTTACCAATTTTGATCTGCATTTAGCCTACTTTATTCTTTGGCCCTATATCTGTTTCCTCATCATCCTGCCCATTGCCCAGCCACTGCTAGATGAGTCTGCTGGTACATTGACCTAGACCACTACATTCCCCTTGTACTCTACACAGCCAGAATCTGACCCTGCTGAAAGTAAGGTTCCCCTTCCCGCATATTATACCACCTTACACAGGGACAAAGAGGAAGGTGCAGATGAAAGTGCAGGTTCCTTCATCAGGTGGGGGGGCATACTCGTTGGCGACGTCACTGGCACAGGGCCACTCAGAGTACGCAAAAGTGTCGCTGCTGGTGGGAGGCGCCCCCGCCATGCAAACACACCGCCGTACTTTGAGGGGCCCTGTGCCAGTGCCAATGCGAACGAGTGGGCCCCCCCTGCTTGCTCAGGATCACAGCACTTGCAACGTTGAAATACTTACCTCTCCCTGCTCCACCGCCATGACGTAGTCCATGTTTCCTGGGCCCACTAAAACCTTGAACCAGCCCTACCCCCACAACTTTTGCCAAATGACCCCCAATTTCCAGTGCCCAACTATTATTATAAAGTTAATTAAGATTGACAAGCTTCAGAAAACAAGAATGGATGTTTTTGGCAGTAAAATGTGCACTGTAGGTGTTTTCCTGGCCTCCACTCACTGCCGGCTATGCTTCCCCATTGACTTGCATTGGGTTTCGTGTTTCGGTCGATCCCCGACTTTTAGCGATAATCGGCCGACTTCACTCGACTCGACTCTGGACTAAATCGGGTTTCACAAAACCAGACTCGATCTTAAAAAAATGAAAGTCGCTCAACCCTAGTGGTGAGGACTTTGTGGTAATTAATGTGAGCAGTCTAATAGACTATAATGTGTACGTGTTATATCCATGAAAAACACAGATGGAACATATACATGAAAAACGGACGTGTGAGTGAGGCTGTAGCTGTAGTGTTATTTAGTTATGGTGTGGGATCAGCATCGATAAGAGATAACAACTTTGTCAGGTAATTTGATAATAACATAATTTGCTTGCCCCATAGAGGTGACTTGTGTATTTATGTGTGCGACACTTTTACGGTATTTATATGTATAGGGCACAGCAATCATAGGGAGAACAATGGAACTGATAGTGAAGCATGTAACAGGACTATTTGTAATTACTGCAGCTGTAATTATCTCAATTATCTGCTGAGCGCAAGGAGCTGTGTATACAGAACCCCTCAGCATAAAAACGTCTCAAAAAGGTTTAACATTGCTGTCAATGGGGTCTGAAAATACAATCACACAGCAAGTATATTAACTTAAAATATTGTATATATTAGGTAAACTGAAAAATGAAACCAGAAATGAATATCCTAAAAACTCTCCTATAACAAGCACTCAAAATACCAGTGGGAATCTTTAAAAAAGACATTTGTTAAAGGGGTTGTTGCCTTTTATATAAAAATAATCTATGGGTGCTTGCTATTAAAAAGAAACAAACTGTGCTATACTCACCATCAGTGGGTTCACCGGTGAGTCTCAGCAGTGCTCCCAATGTCTGGCATGACGTTATGTTGACGGCGCAGCTGTCAATCAGTGAGATCAGCAGCTCTAAGCAGGGTGTTCTGTCTACTTGGGAACATACAGAGCCGCTGAGCTCACTGATTGGCTACTGCACTGTCAACGCAACGTCATTGATACAGTCAATGTCTGACACAACGAGACTCACTTCTGGACCCAGGTAAAAAAAAGTATAGCATGGATTGTTTCTTTATAATAGCCTAGAGCTGAGGATTAAATTTATGAATTATAATAATGAAATGGAAAAAATGCTTCAATCTATCAAACAAGTGATTTGTTGAATCATATAACATAAAAACTGATATGAAATAAACTTTCCAAAATCATGGAAATCATTTAAAAAAAATGTAAATATGTGAGGCAGAGAAGGCAATAATAATAATTTTTAATAATACTTTTATTTATATAGTGCCAACATATTCCGCAGCACTTTACAAATTATCGAGGGGACTTGTACAGACAATAGACATCATAGCATAACAGAAATCACAGTTCAAAATAGACACCAAGAGGAATGAGGGCCCGGCTCGCAAGCTTACAAACTATGAGGAAAAGGGGAGACACGAGAGGTGGATGGTAACAATTGCTTTAGTTATTCGGACCAGCCATAGTGTAAGGCTCGAGTGTTCATGTAAAGCTGCATGAACCAGTTAACTGCCTAAGTATGTAGCAGTACAGACACAGCGGCTATTAACTGTATAAAGTGTATGAGATCATGATGCGAGGAACCTGATTATGGTTTACATTTTTTTTTTTTAATGGGCCACACAGGGATAGTTAGGTTAATGCGCTGAGGCGGTAGGCCAGTCTGAACAAATGAGTTTTTAGGGCACGCTTAAAACTGTGGGGATTGGGGATTAATTGTATTAACCTGGGTAGTGCATTCCAAAGAATCAGCGCAGCACGTGTAAAGTCTTGGAGACGGGAGTGGGAGGTTCTGATTATTGAGGATGCTAACCTGAGGTCATTAGCGAAGCGAAGGGCACGGGTAGGGTGGTAGACTGAGACCAGAGAGGAGATGTAGGGTGGTGCTGAGCCATGGAGTGCTTTGTGGATGAGGGTAGTAGTTTTATACTGGATTCTAGAGTGGGTGGGTAACCAGTGTAATGACTGGCACAAGGTAGAGGCATCGGTGTAACGGTTGGTGAGGAATATGATCCTGGCAGCAGCATTCAGGACAGATTGGAGCGGGGAGAGTTTGGTAAGAGGGAGGCCGATTAGTAGAGAGTTACAATAGTCCAGACGAGAATGAATAAGTGAAACAGTAAGAGTTTTTGCAGAGTCGAAAGTAAGAAAAGGGCAAATTCTAGAAATGTTTTTGAGATGCAGATAAGAAGAGCGAGCCAGTGATCGGATGTGGGGAGTGAATGAAAGCGCTTTGGAGTAATGGTGGAACCGCACACGGAGATGGCAATGTCAGGCAAGGGTAGGTTAGTAGAGGGAGAAAACACAACGAGTTTAGTTTTTGACAGGTTCAGTTTCGGATAGAGGGAGGACATGAGGTTAGAGACAGCGGTAAGACAATCACTGGTGTTTTCTAAAAAGGTCGGCGTGATATCAGGAGAAGAAGTGTATAATTGGGTGTCGTCTGCATAGAGATGGTATTGGAAACCAAATCTACTGATTGTTTGTCCAATAGGGGCAGTATACAAAGAGAAGAGGAGGGGGCCTAGGACTGATCCTTGAGGAACCCCTACAGTAAGAGGAAGGTGAGAGGAGGATGAATCAGCAAAAGATACAGTGAAGGATTGGTCAGAGAGATAGGAGGAGAACCAGGAGAGAATGGTGTCCTTGAGGCCGATGGAGTGGAGCATAGTGAGGAGGAGCTGATGATCCACAGTGTCGAATGCTGCGGTGCGGAGAGATCCAAGAGAATTAGCATGGAGTAGTGACCATTAGATTTAGCTGTTAGTAGGTCATTAGAGACCTTAGGGAGGGCAGTTTCAGTAGAGTGTAAAGAGCAGAAACCAGATTGAAGAGGGTCGAGAAGAGAGTTATCTGAGAGATAGCGTGTAAGATGGGAGTGGACCAGGCGTTCGAGGAGTTTAGAGATGAAGGGAAGATTAGAGACAGGTCTATAATTAGCAGCACAGTTTTGATCGAGGGATGGTTTTTAAAGTAATGGATGTATGATGGCATGCTTAAATGAGGAGGGAAAAATACCGGAAGTGAGAGAAGGGTTGAATATTTTTGTTGGGTGAGAGGTGACAGCCGGGAAAAGGAACTGGAGGAGATGTGACGGAATGGGGTCACTGGTGCAAGTGGTTGGTCGAGAAGATGCAAGGAGCCTGATTACTTCTTCTGTAACTGGTTCAAAGTCAGAGAGTGAACTAGATGCAGTGGAGGAGGGAGGACAATGCATGGTATGAAGGGATTGGGAGATAAGTTCCTGTCGAATGTGGTCAATTTTTTCATTGAAGTAATTGGCCAGATCGTCAACACAGAGATGCGTGGTTGGGGCCTGCACTCTTGGGTTAAGTAGGGACTGGAAAGTGTCAAAGAGACCTTTAGGGTTATTGGACAGCGAGGTGATGAGGGTGTTGAAATAGGTTTGTTTGGAGAGGTGATGGGCAGAGTTGTATGTTTTTAGCATGAACTTATAATGGATGAAATCTTCGGGTAGATTAGATTTTCTCCACAGACGTTCGGCGCACCTGGAGCACCGCTGCAGGAAAAGTGTTTGCAGCATGTGCCACGGTTGTTGCCGTCTGTGCCAACTAGTTCTATGTATAGGAGGTGCAGCTTCATCCAGGGCACTTTGCAGGGTTTCATTGTAATGCTTCAGAGCAGAATCAGGACATGAGATAGAGGAGATTGGGGCCAATAAGGACTGCAAGTTCTTCATAAGTTTCTGGGTGTTAATGGCCTGTATGTTTCTATAAGTGTGGAAAGTGGGGGTGACCTGTGTGGGATGGCAGTTCTTGATAGAGAATGAAAGAAGGATGTGGTCAGAGAGCAGGAGAGGGGAGTTTGTCAAATCATCCACTGACCAAGTCAAGGGAGTTTCCATCTTCATGCGTTGGAGAGTTAGTATGCTGCGAGAGGCCGAAAGAGGAGGTTAGAGATAAAAGGTGAGAAGCAGATGGGGAGAGGGGAGAAGCAATGGGGATGTTGAAATCACCCATGATGAGGGTGGGGGTGTCACAGGACAGAAAGTGTGGAAGCCAGGTGGCAAAGTGATCCAGGAACTGATGAGAGGGGCTGGGAGGACGATACACCACCGCCACTCGCATGGAGAAGGGGATGTAGAGTCTGACAGCATGGACCTCAAAGGAAGGGAATACAAGAGAGGGTACTTGGGGGATAACTTGGAAGGTACATTTGGGTGAAAGGAGCAGACCAACGCCTCCACCTGCTCTGTTGTCCAATCTAGGGGTATGAGAAAAGTGTAGTCCACCATATGAAAGAGCAGCAGCAGCGGTGGTGTTTGACTGGTGGATCCTGGTTTCAGTAAGAGCCAGGAGATTAAGAGAATTAGAAAGGAAGAAGTCATGGATGAAGGAGAGTTAATTACAAACAAGGGCACAATTGAAAGAGACAGAAGGCATGCAGGGAAAGGCAGGCAATTGCAGACATTTCTGCAATATATTCTTCAGTAGGCCAATCATATGACCTTAAAATGTATATATTACGTACATACACTGCAAAATGTATAAAAAGCAGATGTTAACATTTTGTTGTAAGTCCAATGCGTCTAAACTGAAATATTGACATCATATATCATAATCATATGCTACTATTACATATTATTATTTTTTTGCTAACTAAAACTAAATCATAAAACACATTCTTTAATTTTAGGTTCTGATTGAAGATTTTGTTTTCTTTACATGACTCTGGAAGTGGAAATTTTACCAGAGCAACTGATAACAGCATTCAGAGATACAGTTTGCTTTACGGCAGCTACATGAACCATAGAAACGTCAAATGACTGGAGATGTTCATTGACTTATATGGGAAAGTTTTGTAGGCGTGGTCTGTAACCCGTTTGGAAGTCGTTGTCCACATTTTGAAAAGCATTCATCATGAGAACTGTGTTTCTTTGTCCACTGTTTGAGTGGTAATCAGGTGGGCACACTACTGGTTCAATAACAGTCTATTGGACTGACAGGGGTAGCCGAGAGCAGAGCTCACTATCGCAATCAATCCTTTAGAAATTGAGTGGAGCAGTGAACATGCATGAGCACTGCTTAGTTCAAAGATGAGATGTGTTTTTGTGTGTATTGGTGATAAATGTTGTTTGTGATTCATCCCAGATATATACAAGTGCTTCTCACTAAATTAGAATATCATCTAAAAGTTAATTATTTATTTCAGTTCTTCAATACAAAAAGTGAAACTCATACATTACATAGAGTCATTACAAACAGAGTGATCTATTTCAAGTGTTTATTTCTGTTAATGTTGATGATTATGGCTTACAGCCAATGAAAACCCAAAAGTCATTATCTCAGTAAATTAGAATAATCAACAAAAAACACCTGTAAAGGCTTTCTAAGCGTTTAAAAAGGTTCCTTAGTCTGTTTCAGTAGGCTTCACAATCATGGGGAAGACTGCTGACTTGGCAGATGTCCAGAAGGCAGTCACTGACACACTCCACAAGGAGGGTAAGCTACAAAACGTCATTGCTAAAGAAGCTGACTGCTCACAGAGTGCTGTATCCAAGCATATCAATGGGAAGTTGAGTGCAAAGAAAAAGTGTGGTAGGAAAAGGTACACAAGTAATCGGGATAACGGCAGCCTTGAAAGGATTTTATTAGAAAAGGCCATTCAAAAATTTTGGGGAGATTCACAAGGAGTGGACTGCTGCTGGAGTCATTGCTTCAAGAGCCACCACACACAGACGTATCCAAGACATGGGCTACAAGTGTCTCATTCCTTGTGTCAAGCCACAAGCTTTTTGGAGATGGAAATTTCATTCTCCAGTAGGACTTGGCACCTGTCCACACTGCCAAAAGTATTAATACCTGCTTTAAAAACAACAGTATCACAGCGCTTGATTGGCCAGCAAACTCGCCTGACCTTAAGCCCATAGAGAATCTATGAGTTATTGTCAAGAGGAAGATGAGAGACACCAGACCCAACAATGCAGATGAGCTGAAAGCTGCTATCAAAGACACCTTGGCTTCCATAACACCTCAGCAGTGCCATAGGCTGATCGCCTCCATGCCAAGCCGCATTTATGTAGTAATTGATGCAAAAGGAGCCCAGACCAAGTATTGAGTGCATTTACCGGACATACATTTCAGTAGGCCAACAATTCCGATTTTAAAAACATTTTTCAAGCTGGTGTTATAAAGTATTCTAATTTACTGAGATAATGACTTTTGAGTTTTCATTGGCTGTAAGCCATAATTATCAACATTAACAGAGAAAAAACACTTGAACTAGATCACTCTGTAATGACTGTATATAATATATGAGTTTCCCTTTTTGTATTGAAGAACTGAAATAGATTAACTTTTTGATGATATTCTAATTTAGTGAGAAGCACTTGAATGTACATCTTCAGTTTCCACACTAACCACCTAATCACAAGGGTATTTTTTTGAAGCTCATTTGCCAACTTTGCTGCCTAGATTGGACAGAATCAGCAGAGATTAATGCAAGCTCTATGACGTTGCTGGTGGCTTATGTCAGGCAACATAGTAACAATAAGAGTTAAGAGAACATTTCAAGGATTGGTTCGGATTGGAGATGTTCTCTGAACAGTTCGCCAAACAGTTTGTTGAAAATATCGGAACTCTATTGAATTTAATGAGAGGCAACACCTTCAGGGGGGCCAAAAAGCTGCCCAAGCAGCACAAATTAAGGGAAGACACCAGGAAAAGTGGCATAAATTGACCCAGAATAAAACAGGACCCCAAAACAGGGATTAGATCAGCATTTCTAGCTGAAACATTGATCAATAACAGGTGGATGATTTGCAGGTGTAGAGCTGGTGCTCTAAGAGTCCTGCAAATTTCAAGCAATGCACATGAAGTAGACCCAACTTGGAGTCCAAACATTTCAAAAATTATTGGCAGACACCAGGAAGAGTGGCATCAATTGACCCACAGTAGAAATTTGATAATAGCACAGCAGCAGTCAGCCATGGGCTATGCATTAGGTACCAGGGTCTGGGCCAGCATTTACAGCTTTGAATTTAAGTTTAATTTAAGATGAGGTGGGTGAGGAACCGGTGTAGCTTGCTTTGCTGGGAGCTCTGATACCTCATGTAACAGCTCAAACTGTTTTTCTGCTCAGCCACACTCAGGTGCCACAAACATCAGTTTCGTAGACTACTATTGGTAGAAAAATTTAAGGATAGTAACAAAGGCAGTTGACTGATCAATTCACCTACAGTAGAAATTTTAGAATGGCATAGCAGCAGTCAGCCATGGGCCATGCGAGAGGTATCTGGGTCTGGGCCAGCATTTACATCTTTGAATTGAAGTTTAAATTAAGATGAGGTGGGCGAGGGACCGGTGTAAGTCTGCTGTACTGGGAACTCTGATACCTCATGCTACAGTTCAAACTGCATTTTTGCTCAGCCACACTCAGGTGGCACAAATATCAGCCTGGTAGACCACTAATGATGGAAACATTTAAGGATAGTAACACAGGTAGTTGACTGAAAGTAAGTACAGACTTGCTGGTCTGGGAGCCCTACTGCTACAGGCAACACACATGAAGGAGACCAAACTTAGAGTCCAAACATTTATAAAAGTTATTGCCACACACCACTAAAGTGGCATCAATTTCCCGAGAGTAGAAATAGTATAATGGGGCTCTGACTAGAGATGGGTGAACCCGAACAGTAAAGTTCTGCATCCGTACAGAACACCTACTGTTCGGGCATGGACACCGTACACGGACTTCACCAGTAAGTCTGTGTTACTGTTCAGGTTTGGCTGCCCGAACACTGGGTGTTTGTCACACTGTCATGTGCATGATAACATGGCAAACACCGCTTCTGATCATTCCCGCCGGTCATAGAGCCACGGTTGCCACGCTGTCAAAAGACAGCGTGAGCGCTCAGCTGTGATTGGAGGTATAAAGTTTACCTCCGGTCACTGGTGTCAGCTGATGGGACTACAGCTCCCATCATCCGACACCTGCTGCCTCTAATGACAGCGAGAACAGGAACGGCTGATGGGTGTATTCATTAGCCTGCTCCTGTGCTCTAAATAAATAATTAAAAAAAAACAGCTTGGGTTCCCCTGTATTTTTGATAACCAGCCAGGCAAAACTCACAGCTGGGGGCTGCAACCCTCAGTTGTCAGCTTCAGCAAGTCTGTTTATCAAGAATTGAGGGGTCCCCATGCCTTATATTTTAATTATTTAAATAAATAATTACAAAAAAATGTGGGGTCCTCCTCATTTTAACAACCAGCCTTGCTAAAGCAGACAGCTGGGGCTGGTATTCTCAGTCTGGTAAGGGGCCATGGATATTGTCCCCCCAGCCTAAAAATAGCAGCTCGCAGCTGCCTACAAAAAGGCACATCTATAAGATGCATCAATTCTGGTGTTTGCCCAGCTCTTCCCACTTGCCCTGTTGTGGTGGCAAGTGGGGTTAATATTTGTGGGGTTGAAGTCATCTTTGTATTTTCTGGTGACATCAAGCCCACAGCTTAGTAATGGAGAGGCGTCTATGAGACACCTATCCATTACTAATCCTATATTATATGGTAAATAAAGACACAGCAAGTGTAAAGTCCTTTATTAAAAATAAAACAAACCAGCCTTGCTAAAGCAAACAGCTGGGGCTGGTATTCTCAGGCTTGTAAGTGGCCATGGATATTGGCCTCCCCCAGCCTAATAATAGCAGCCTGCAGCTGCCCAGAAAAGGCATATTTAATAAATGTGCCAACACTGGCACTTTGCCTGGCTTTTCCCACTTGTCCTGTAGCGTTGGCAAGTGGGGTTCATATTTGTGGAGTTGATATCACCTTTGTATTGTCTGGTGACATCAAGCCCATGGATTAGTAATGGAGAGGCCTCTATTAGACACCTATCCATTACTAATCTTATAGTTATATGGTAAATAAAGACACAACACAAATAAAGTCTTTTTTTAAATAAAAACAAAACACACTTTTTCTTTTTTTATTAAGAAATAGCAAATGCAGTTATACTGACCTAGCGTCAATTCCATTGAATCCCTCATCTCCTGTAATAAAACAAAAATAAAACACAGCAATATCCTTCACCCACATTTGTGGATGACCATCTTTTCTTTCATAGATTATCATGGTTACCACTATTATTATTATTTTTTGTTATTGACATTTTCTGGCTTCTGTTATTGCTCCTGGTTGTATGTAATTTGAGAACTCCCTTGCTGTTGTTAAAATTATGTTTTTAACTAAAAAATACCATTGCCTATGCCTTCTTGTCCCTGATGGATACATAGGGGATTTTTTGGTTGAATATCCTTCACCTGTCCAGAGGGCTAAAAGGACATGCTAAAGATAGGGGGCAAAACTCAGAGATTCGTTAAGACCTCTAGGGGTCAGAGTATCAAGCAGAACCATCCATTTGGTTTCAACCTGCGCCAAGCGTTTTTTATTATCACCAGTATATGTATGTGTATCTGTGTGTATGTACGGTGTATGTGTGTTTGCACATATATGTATGTGTATGCGTATCTGTGTATATGCATGTACAGTATGTATGTATGTTCAGTATATGCATGTGTGTATGTACAATATGTGTATGTATGACGCTATATGTATATGTATCTGTGTGTATGTATGGTATATGTGTGTGTTTGCATATACGGTATATGTATGCGTATCTGTATGTATGTATGTACAGTATGTGTGTGTTTGCATGTACGGTATATATATGTGTATCTATGTGTATGTACGGTGTAACGGATATATATATTGATTGCAAACACACAGTGTGTATATATATATATATATATATATATATATATATATATATATATATATACATCCATCTCAGTGAAAAAATATAAATATATGTATTTTTTAGATGGGTGGGGGCCCAAATAGAACTTTTGCTATGGGGCCCTGTGTTTGCTATGTTCGCCCCTGCTTACAGGGCAGTAATAATGAGGGCAATCTTGCTTGTTTCTTGGAGCCCGAGGCTCCAGGGTCCCATTGCCAGATTGCCATCATCATAAGCATTGTATCGGGCAGGAAGTGGGGCCCAGACATATTTCTTGAACAGGGCGCCCAAGCTATTAGTGTCTGCCCCTGCCCCCAGCCAGTGGCGTGTCTCTAATAGCAGCACACCACGCAGCTGCTATGGGGCCCATGAGTCAGGGGGGCCCGCCCGGTGCCAGCGAAGAAGGAGCAGTGGGTGACAGGAGGCAGGAGTCGGCTGCTGCAGCTAAAGCCTGTGTCTGCCGCTAAAGAGAAATTCATATTCACTGCTCCCCACACCCATAGTCGCTCCCACCACTATGCACTGAAGCCGGTGCCAAGAGATGGGAGGGATTATAGGAGTGGAGAGCAGTGAATATTCATTTCACTTTAATAGCGGTCACAGTAGCAGCAGCTGCAGGTTTCCTGCTGCTATGCGATCACATGTGCCCGCTACTAAATGGAATGAATATTCACTGCTCTCCACACCCATTATATATCCGTGAGCAAGTGAGTACGTGGTGGCCATAATACTGTAGGACTGCCTTACATTCTGTTGGGGACTGCATTATATTCTATGGGGGGGCTGCATTATATGCTATGGGGGGTTGCGTTATACTATATGATGTCAGAATTACATTCTATATGGGGACTGCATTATACTCTATGGAGGACTATGGGGAGTGTATTATACTCTATGGAGGACTACAGGGAGTCTATTATACTATATGGAGGACTATGGGGAGTCTATTATACTATATGGAGGATTATAGGGAGTGTGTTATACTATATGGATGACTAGAGGTAGTACATTATACTATATGGAGGACTATGGGGAGTCTATTATACTATATGGAGGACTATGGAGAGTCTATTATACTATATGGAGGACTATGGGGAGTCTATTATACTATATAGAGGACTATGGGGAGTGTATTATACTAAATGGAGGACTAGGGGGAGTACATTATTCTATATGGAGGACTAGGAGGAGTACATTATATTATATGGTGGACTATGGAAGTGTATTATACTATATGGAGGACCATAGGGAGTCTATTATACTATATGGAAGACTATGGGGAGTCTATTATACTATATGGATAACTAGTGGGAGTGTATTATACAATATGGATGACTAGGTGAGTACATTATACTAAATAGAGGACTAGGGGGAGTATATTATACTATATAGAGGACTATGGCAGTGTATTATACTATATGGAGGACTAGGGGGAGTCTATTATACTATAGGTGGACTAGGGGGAGTATATTATACTATATGGAGGACTATGGGAGTGTATTATACTATATGGAGAACTAGGGGGAGTGCAAAATGCTGCATATTCATCAAGTGATTGGATTGGTTATGCCGGAACAAAAATCATTGTTCTCATCAGCACATCACCCGGTGGAAACTGCAGATATGCTGCTAAGATGGTACTGTATGTGGACAGATTGATCTACTAGTGAGTATTCTGTCCTCATCATTATTCCTCAGCCAGTGTAAAGAGGCCGGAAACAAATGGCGAATGACTTCAATATTATTAATCACACTCATTTAGTGGCTTGAAATCGGCGCATGTAACTACAACCGAAATGTTTCTGTGTGATGGTGCAATTTGTTAGCATTTGGGGCCCAATTTCAAACTTTTGCCTAGGGTCCCACTTTGCCTAAAACCGGCCCTGCCAATATACCAACCCTCACCTCCCCTCCAGGAACTAAAACAACTTAGTAACTAATCTAAGGCCTCATTCAGATGTTCTGTTTCACGTACATGTTCTACTGGATATAGTCTTTGGGGCGCCTTACTTTTTTTTAACGACAGTGCACAAAAGTGCTTTATTTTTAAAGACTGTTATCAAATTTCTAGACAGTTGACATCCCAGTTCTTCACCTGTCTTGTTACAGTTTCCTACTAGATCCTCTACTGGTTCCCTCCCTCTGGCTTCACTCTTCTTTTCTGGAGTCTTCACTCCTCAGTGCCTGCTGTGCTGACTAGGCCTCACACTATGTCATGATGCCAAGTGAGGCCTATTCAACATGAAGAATTGAAAACTCAAGAAAAGACCAGAGCTGGAGGGAGGGAGCCAACAGAAGACCAGGCAGAGAGATGCAGAGGCAGGACAATTGAGGGGCGAAGTTAGTGTACACTCTTTTTAATTATTTTACCGCTTCTTGTCCCTAAAAAGAATTTATGAAAATGGCACACATTTTGCTGGATTTAGGCAAATTGAATTGCAAAAAATTCAGATTTTGGCAAATCTGAATTTCTTTCGTGACATTTGTAGCAAATTTGATTAGCTTTTAATTAATTCTCTCATCTTGAGTAGGAGAAAAATGGAAATGTATTTATTTCTTTTTCATTTGAGAAAAATGGATGACACATTGAGGATAAATACGGACACATGTACCAATCACTAATGAAATCTAAGATTTGTTTTAGAAGTGTCTGCAATTACTATTCCAATGAATAGGAGAATCGTAAAATGTCTACAAAAAATCTGCCATGTGTGAATTTAACTTTACATAAACCTGTTAGAAAATGCCACATTACATAGCTAAAATGCATTTACTTGCTTAAAGGCAATGTGTCACCAGGATTTTTACACCTAATCTGAGAGCACTATAATGTAGAGATGCTGATTCCAGTGATGTGTCACTTTCTGAGCTGTTTGCTGTAATTTTGATAAATCATTGTTTTATTAGCAGATTATCACTAGAGGACTAGTAAACCTGCTACCCTGTAGCCCTCCATATTCATGAGCTCTGTATAACCCCACCCCAGCATTGATTGGCTACTTTCTGTTTATGCACATTGTATACTGAAAGCTGCCAATCATAGGTGGGGGCAGGGTTATACAGAGCTCAGCATTCAGAGAACTGGTGGTGGATATGCAGCAGAAAAAACAGTAAATTTATAAAAAGTACAGCAAGTAACACATTGCTGGAATCGGGGTCTCTACCTAGTTGTTCCCCCTTCATTCAGAAGTGATAGCAAAAATCTGGTGACAGACAACCTTTAAACATACCAGTCATAGCCATTGGGAAATGATTTTACAATCATCAATGAGAAAAACCACTAATGTAACTGTAACAAAGAAGCTTTATTTATTGAGTGATATATCTGGTTCTGTCATATAATCTACATTTCTTCATTTCCTTCTTGCCTTCCCTGATTTTCCAAAAAGATAAAGCTCATGTACTGTAATTAGCATGTTTTCTTCCTTTCCTGTAGTGAGCTACAATGTTCTCCTAATGAACAAGAGAAAGGTGTGCTTGTTAACGGATACCTACTTGGCTTCACACTTACTGAAGAATAAAAGCATTATTTCTATGATATGATTCATTTGTTGGAAAAATGTCTCTATTAGCTGGAGTAGTAACAGAGAACAGTAATACACTATGCTGTTGATTGTGGCACAGTCTCTGGGGAAGGAAAATATGATTTTCGTTCACAGCAAAGATTTAAATGCAAAGACTCTCAGGGTTAAAGACCTTCTGCTGCTTACTGACTGCCAGTCCTGAAGGTCCGAGCCACATGGGAATGGATATTATCCATGCATATGAGACACTAATGCATGTGTGTGTGTATATATACTGTGTATATATATATATATATATATATATATATATACATATACATATATGTATATATATACAGTACAGACCAAAAGTTTGGACACACCTCATTTAACGATTTTTCTGTATTTTCATGACTATGAAAATTGTAAATTCACACCGAAGGCATCAAAACTATGAATTAACACATGTGGAATTATATACTTAACAAAAAAGTGTGAAAGAACTGAAAATATGTCTTATATTCTAGGTTCTTCAAAGTAGCCACCTTTTGCTTTGATGACTGCTTTGCACCCTCTTAGCATTCTCTTGATGAGCTTCAAGAGGTAGTCACCAGAAATGTTTTTCACTTTACAGGTGTGCCCTGTCAGGTTTAATAAGTGGGATATCTTGCCTTATAAATGGGGTTGGGACCATCAGTTTTGTTGAGCAGAAGTCTGGTGGATACACAGCTGATAGTCCTACTGAATAGACTGTTAGAATTTGTATTATGGCAAGAAAAAAGCAGCTAAGTAGAGAAAGGCGAGTGGCCATCATTACTTTGAGAAATGAAGGTCAGTCAGTCCAAAAAATTGGGAAAACTTTGATAGTGTCCCCAAGTGCAGTTGCAAAAATTATCAAGCGCTATAAAGAAACTGGCTCACATGAGGATCGCCCCAGGAAAGGAAGACCAAGAGTCACCTCTGCTTCTGAGGATAAGTTTATCCGAGTCACCAGACTCAGAAATCGCAGGTTAACAGCAGCTCAGATTAGAGATCAGGTCAATGCCACAGAGAGTTCTAGCAGCAGACAGATCTCTACAACAACAGTTAAGAGGAGACTTTGTGCAGCAGGCCTTCACGGTAAAATAGCTGCTAGGAAACCACTGCTAAGGACAGGCAACAAGCAGAAGAGACTTGTTTGGGCTAAAGAACACAAGGAATGGACATTAGACCAGTGGAAATCTGTGCTTTGGTCTGATGAGTCCAAATTTGAGATCTTTGGTTCCAACCACCGTGTCTTTGTGCGACGCAGAAAAGGTGAACGGATGGACTCTACATGCCTGGTTCCCACCATGAAGCATGGAGGAGGAGGTGTGATGTGTGGGGGTGGTTTGCTGATGACACTGTTGGGGATTTATTCAAAATTGAAGGCATACTGAACCAGCATGGCTACCACAGCATCTTGCAGCCGCACGCTATTCCATCCGGTTTGCGTTTAGTTGGACCATCATTTATTTTTCAACAGGACAATGACCCCAAACACACCTCCAGACTGTGTAAGGGCTATTTGACCAAGAAGGAGAGTGATGGGGTGCTACGCCAGATGACCTGGCCTCCACAGTCACCAGACCTGAACCCAATCGAGATGGTTTGGAGTGAGCTGGACCGCAGTGTGAAGGCAAAAGGGTCAACAAGTGCTAAGCATCTCTGGGAACTCCTTCACGATTGTTGGAAGACCATTCCCGGTGACTACCTCTTGAAGCTCATCAAGAGAATGCCAAGAATGTGCAAAGCAGTCATCAAAGCAAAAGGTGGCTACTTTGAAGAACCTAGAATATAAAACATAATTTCAGTTGTTTCACACTTTTTTGTTAAGCATATAGTTTCACATGTGTTAATTCATAGTTTTGATGCCTTCAGTGTGAATTTACAATTTTCACAGTCATGATTAGAGTTGAGCGACTTTTACTTTTTTAGGATTGAGTCGGGTTTCGCGAAACCCGACTTTGTCAAAAGTCGGGTCGGGTGAAATCGGTCGATTATTGCAAAAAGTCGGGGGCCGACCGAAACATGAAACCCAATGTAAGTCAATGGGGAATCAAAGTCGGCAGTGAGTGGAGGACAGGAAAACACCTACAGTGCCCATTTTAATGCCAAAAACATCAATTCTTGTTACTTAAGCTTGTCAATCTTAATTTACCTTATAATAATAGTTAGGCATTGAAAATTGGGGGTCATTTGGCTAAAGTTGTGGGGGGGTAGGGCTGGCTCAAGTTTTTCGTGGGCCCAGGAAACGCAGACTACTTCATGGTGGTGGGGCAGGGAGAGGTAAGTATTTAAACTTTGCAAGTGCTGTGATCCTGTGCAAGCAGGGGGGCCCACTTGTTCGCATTGTCACTGGCACAGGGCCCTTCAAAGTACAGTGGTGTGTTTGACGGCGGTGGCGCCTCCCACCGGCAGAGACACTTTTGTACACTATGAGGGGCCCTGTGCCAGTGACGTCGCCAACGCGTATGCCCCCCCACCTGATGAAGGAACCTGCACTTTCATCTGCACCTTCCTCTTTGTTCCCGTGTAAGGTAGTATAGTATGCGGGAAGGGGAACCTGACTTTCAGCAGGGTCAGATTCTAGCTGTGTAGAGTGCAAGGGGAATGTAGTGGTCTGGGTCAATTTACCAGCAGACTCATCTAGCAGTGGCTGGGCAATGGGCAGGATGAGGAGGTAACACAGATATGGGTCCAAATAATAAAGTAGGCTAAATGCAGTTCAAAATTGGTAACAGGACTAAACAGGCGGCTGTCATGATCTCCATGGCCAGAGAACTAGCATAAGCCTCTATAGGAACAAGCTCTTGGAAGATGTAACTATACTGACCATGAACTAAACCTACCGCATCATCTAGAAGTAGCCAGGTAGCATGTCCTACTTTTTATCCCTATATGCCCAGCGCCGGCCGGAGAACTAAATAATGCTAGCAGAGGGAAATATAAGACCTGACTCACCTCTAGAGAAATGCCCAAAAAAAAGGAGACAGAAGCCCCCCACATATATTGGCGGTGATATGAGATGAAACAACAAACGCAGCAGGAAAATAGTTTTAGCAAATTTGAGGTCCGCTTTCTAGATAGCAGAAGACAGAAAGCATACTTTCATGGTCAGTAGAAAACCCTAACAAAACACATCCAGAAATTACTTTAGGACTCTGGCATTAACTCATAATACCAGAGTGGCAATTCCTGATCAACAAGAGCTTTCCAGACACAGTAACGAAACTGCAGCTGTGAACTGGAACCAAAATACAAAAACAAAACATGGACGAATGTCCAACTTATCTAGTAGATGTCTGGGAGCAGGAACAAGCACAGAGAGGCTTCTGATAACATTGTTGACCGGCAAGCATCTAACAGAGAAGCCAGGTTATATAGCGACACCCAGATCTAATCAGAACAGGTGAACAGGGAAGATGATGTCACAAGTTCAATTCCACCAGTAGCCACCGGGGGAGCCCAGAATCCAAATTCACAACAGTACCCCCCCCTCAAGGAGGGGGCACCGAACCCTCACCAGAACCACCAGGGCGATCAGGATGGGCCCTATGAAAGGCACGAACCAGATCAGAGGCATGAACATCAGATGCAGTGACCCAAGAATTATCCTCCTGGCCATATCCCTTCCACTTGACCAGATACTGGAGTCTCCGTCTGGAAACACGGGAGTCTAGGATTTTTTCCACAACGTACTCCAACTCACCCTCAACCAACACCGGAGCAGGAGGCTCAACGGAAGGCACAACCGGTGCCTCATACCTGCGCAATAACGACCGATGAAAAACGTTATGAATAGAAAAGGATGCAGGGAGGTCCAAACGGAAGGAAACAGGGTTAAGAATCTCCAATATTTTATACGGACCGATGAACCGAGGCTTAAACTTAGGAGATGAGACCCTCATAGGGACAAAACGAGAAGACAACCACACCAAATCTCCAACACAAAGCCGAGGACCAACACGACGGTGACGGTTGGCAAAAAGCTGAGTCTTCTCCTGGGACAACTTTAAATTGTCCATCACCTGCCCCCAGATATGATGCAATCTCTCCACCACCGCATCCACTCCAGGACAATCCGAGGATTCCATCTGACCGGAGGAAAATCGAGGATGGAACCCCGAATTACAGAAAAACGGGGAAACCAAGGTGGCAGAGCTGGCCCGATTATTGAGGGCGAACTCCGCCAATGGCAAAAAAGCAACCCAATCATCCTGGTCAGCAGACACAAAACACCTCAGATATGTCTCCAGGGTCTGATTAGTCCGCTCGGTCTGGCCATTAGTCTGAGGGTGAAAAGCAGACGAAAAAGACAAATCTATGCCCATCCTAGCACAAAATGCCCGCCAAAATCTAGACACAAATTGGGTTCCTCTGTCAGAAACGATATTCTCAGGAATACCATGCAAACGAACAACATTTTGAAAAAACAGGGGCACCAACTCGGAAGAAGAAGGCAATTTGGGCAGGGGAACCAAATGAACCATCTTAGAAAAACGGTCACACACCACCCAGATGACAGACATCTTCTGAGAAACAGGCAGATCTGAAATAAAATCCATCGAGATGTGTGTCCAAGGCCTCTTAGGAATAGGCAAGGGCAACAATAATCCACTAGCCCGAGAACAACAAGGCTTGGCCCGAGCACAAACGTCACAAGACTGCACAAAGCCTCGCACATCTCGTGACAGGGAAGGCCACCAGAAGGATCTTGCCACCAAATCCCTGGTACCAAAAATTCCAGGATGACCTGCCAACGCAGAAGAATGCACCTCAGAGATGACTTTACTGGTCCAATCATCAGGAACAAACAGCCTATCAGGCGGACAACGATCCGGTCTATCCGCCTGAAACTCCTGCAAGGCCCGCCGCAGGTCTGGAGAAACGGCTGACAAGATAACTCCCTCCTTAAGAATACCTGTGGGGTCAGAGTTGCCAGGTGAATCAGGCTCAAAACTCCTAGAAAGGGCATCCGCCTTAACATTCTTAGAACCTGGTAGGTACGATACCACAAAATTAAACCGAGAAAAAAATAATGACCAGCGCGCCTGTCTAGGATTCAGGCGCCTGGCGGTCTCAAGATAAATCAAATTTTTGTGGTCAGTCAATACCACCACCTGATGTCTGGCCCCCTCGAGCCAATGGCGCCACTCCTCAAACGCCCACTTCATGGCCAAAAGCTCCCGATTCCCAACATCATAATTCCGCTCAGCGGGCGAAAATTTACGGGAAAAGAAGGCACAAGGCCTCATCACGGCGCAGTCAGAACTTTTCTGCGACAACACTGCCCCAGCTCCGATCTCAGAAGCGTCGACCTCAACCTGAAAAGGAAGAGTCACATCAGGCTGACGCAACACAGGGGCAGAAGAAAA
The DNA here is from genome assembly GCF_051348905.1 of Ranitomeya variabilis. NCBI lineage: Eukaryota > Metazoa > Chordata > Amphibia > Anura > Dendrobatidae > Ranitomeya > Ranitomeya variabilis. The sequence goes on from NC_135237.1 coordinate 103,745,644, forward strand.
ACAGCGCTTAAGCTCCTGAAAGGCCTCCACAGCATCAGGGGACCAATTAGCAACATCAGCACCCTGTCTAGTCAAATCGGTCAATGGCTTAACGACATCCGAAAAACCAGAAATAAATCGACGATAAAAGTTGGCAAAGCCCAAAAATTTCTGAAGACTTTTAAGAGAAGAGGGCTGCGTCCAATCACAAATAGCTTGAACCTTGACAGGATCCATCTCAATGGAAGAGGGAGAAAAAATATATCCCAAAAAGGAAATTCTCTGAACCCCAAAAACGCACTTAGAACCCTTGACACACAGAGAATTAGACCGCAAAACCTGAAAAACCCTCTTAACTTGCCGGACATGAGAGTCCCAGTCATCCGAAAAAATCAGAATATCATCCAGATACACTATCATAAATTTATCCAAAAAATCGCGGAAAATATCATGCATAAAGGACTGGAAGACTGAAGGGGCATTAGAAAGACCAAAAGGCATCACCAAATACTCAAAGTGGCCCTCGGGCGTATTAAATGCGGTTTTCCACTCATCCCCCTGCCTGATCCGCACCAAATTATACGCCCCACGGAGATCAATCTTAGAGAACCACTTGGCCCCCTTTATGCGAGCAAACAAATCAGTCAGCAACGGCAATGGGTATTGATATTTAACCGTGATTTTATTCAAAAGCCGATAATCAATACATGGTCTCAAAGAGCCGTCTTTTTTTGACACAAAGAAAAAACCGGCTCCTAAGGGAGATGACGATGGACGAATATGTCCCTTTTCCAAGGACTCCTTTATATATTCTCGCATAGCAGTATGTTCAGGCACAGACAGATTAAATAAACGACCCTTTGGGTATTTACTACCCGGAATTAAATCTATAGCACAATCGCACTCACGGTGCGGAGGTAATGAACCAAGCTTGGGTTCTTCAAAGACGTCACGATAGTCAGACAGGAACTCAGGGATTTCAGAGGGGATAGATGATGAAATGGACACCAAAGGTACGTCCCCATGAGTCCCCTTACATCCCCAGCTCAACACAGACATAGCTCTCCAGTCAAGGACTGGGTTGTGAGACTGCAGCCATGGCAATCCCAGCACCAAATCCTCATGTAGATTATACAGCACTAGAAAACGAATAGTCTCCTGGTGATCCGGATTAATACACATAGTCACTTGTGTCCAGTATTGTGGTTTATTATTAGCCAATGGGGTGGAGTCAATCCCCTTCAGAGGAATAAGAGTCTCCAAAGGCTCTAAATCATACCCACAACGATTGGCAAAGGACCAATCCATAAGACTCAAAGCGGCGCCAGAGTCGATATAGGCGTCAGTAGTAATAGATGACAAAGAGCAAATCAGGGTCACAGACAAAATAAATTTAGACTGTAAAGTGCCAATGGAAACAGATTTATCAAGCTTTTTAGTACGTTTAGAGCATGCTGATATAACATGAGTAGAATCCCCACAATAGAAACACAACCCATTTTTCCGTCTAAAATTCTGCCGCTCGCTTCTGGACAGAATTCTATCACACTGCATGCTTTCTGGCGTCTTCTCAGTGGACACCGCCAGATGGTGCACTGGTTTGCGCTCCCGCAGACGCCTATCGATCTGAATGGCCATTGTCATGGACTCATTCAGACCCGCAGGCACAGGGAACCCCACCATAACATCCTTAATGGCATCAGAGAGACCCTCTCTGAAAGTAGCCGCCAAGGCACACTCATTCCACTGAGTAAGCACAGACCATTTACGGAATCTTTGGCAGTAAATTTCAGCTTCATCTTGCCCCTGCGATAGGGACATCAAAGTCTTTTCTGCCTGAAGTTCCAAATGAGGTTCCTCATACAGCAAGCCCAAGGCCAAAAAAAACGCATCCACATTGCGCAACGCAGGATCCCCTGGTGCCAATGCAAAAGCCCAGTCTTGAGGGTCGCCGCGGAGCAAGGAAATCACAATCCCAACCTGCTGTGCAGGGTCTCCAGCAGAACGAGATTTCAGGGACAAAAATAGCTTACAATTATTTCTAAAATTCTGAAAGCTAGATCTATTCCCTGAGAAGAATTCCGGCAAAGGAATTCTCGGCTCAGATACCGGAGCATGAATAATAAAATCTTGCAAATTTTGTACTTTCGTGGTGAGATTATTCAAACCTGCAGTTACACTCTGAAGATCCATTATTAACAGGTGAACACAAAGCCATTCAAAGATTATAAGGAGAGAGAAAAAAAAGAAAGACTGCAGCATAGACAAACTGGCAAGTGATCCAATTAAGAGCACAGAAAAAAAAAAAAAAAAAAAAAAAAAAAAAACTCTCAGCAGACTTCTTATTTCTCTCCTTTCTCAGCCAAGGATTTTAACCCTTTAGTGGGCCGGTCAAACTGTCATGATCTCCATGGCCAGAGAACTAGCATAAGCCTCTATAGGAACAAGCTCTTGGAAGATGTAACTATACTGACCATGAACTAAACCTACCGCATCATCTAGAAGTAGCCAGGTAGCATGTCCTACTTTTTATCCCTATATGCCCAGCGCCGGCCGGAGAACTAAATAATGCTAGCAGAGGGAAATATAAGACCTGACTCACCTCTAGAGAAATGCCCAAAAAAAAGGAGACAGAAGCCCCCCACATATATTGGCGGTGATATGAGATGAAACAACAAACGCAGCAGGAAAATAGTTTTAGCAAATTTGAGGTCCGCTTTCTAGATAGCAGAAGACAGAAAGCATACTTTCATGGTCAGTAGAAAACCCTAACAAAACACATCCAGAAATTACTTTAGGACTCTGGCATTAACTCATAATACCAGAGTGGCAATTCCTGATCAACAAGAGCTTTCCAGACACAGTAACGAAACTGCAGCTGTGAACTGGAACCAAAATACAAAAACAAAACATGGACGAATGTCCAACTTATCTAGTAGATGTCTGGGAGCAGGAACAAGCACAGAGAGGCTTCTGATAACATTGTTGACCGGCAAGCATCTAACAGAGAAGCCAGGTTATATAGCGACACCCAGATCTAATCAGAACAGGTGAACAGGGAAGATGATGTCACAAGTTCAATTCCACCAGTAGCCACCGGGGGAGCCCAGAATCCAAATTCACAACAGGCGGCATTGCTTTGTTCAGTGGAGGAAAACTGTAATGAGTGGCAGACACAGTTAGTAGGCCCAATAAAGTAAGTAGGCTAAATGCAGTTCAAAACTGGTAAAAGGACTAAACAGGCAGCATAGCTTTGTGCAGTGGAGGACAACTGTAATGGGAGGCAGACACAGTTAGTAGGCCCAATAAAGTAAGTAGGCTAAATGCAGTTCAAAACTGGTAAAAGGACTAAACAGGCGGCATAGCTTTGTGCAGTGGAGGACAACTGAAATGGGAGGCAGACACAGTTAGTAGGCCTAAATAAGTAGTCTAAATGAAGTTCAAAACTGGTAAAAGGACTAAACAGGTGGCATAGCTTTGTGCAGTGGAGGACAACTGTAATGAGAGGCAGACTCAGTGAGTAGGCCCAAATTAGTAAGTAGGCTAAATGCAGTTCAAAATTGGTAACAGGACTAAACAGGCGGCATTGCTTTGTTCAGTGGAGGAGGACAACTGTAATGAGAGGCTGACACAGTTAGTAGGTCCAATAAAGTAAGTGGGCTAAATGCAGTTCAAAATTGGTAACAGGACTAAACAGGCGGCATTGTTGTGTTCAGTAAAGGAGGACAACTGTAATGAGAGGCTGACACAGTTAGTAGGCCCAAAAAAGTAAGTAGGCTAAATGCAGTTCAAAATAGGTAACAGGACTAAACTGGCGGCATTGTTTTGTTCAGCGGAGGACAATTGTAAGGAGTAGCAGACTAAGTTAGTACGCCCAAATAATAAAGTGGGCTAAATGTCAGCCAAAAAATTGGTCATAAGTAAACAGGTGGCATACCTAGTTACAGGGATGGGCTCCTCTGCTGAGTAGCAGACAGTGGTCGTAGGCGCAAAGTATTAAATGGTCTAAATGGAGGCCAGGGCCCCTGTATATTTTAAATATCATCTATCATTTCCACAAATTTGTATTGGCAGTGCCATTGAAGGATTTATCAGCACAAACTACACTGTGGTGGAGCAGGGAGAGGTAAGTATTGTAAGTGGTAGAGCACTGTTCGACCAGGGGGGACACTCTCTCATGGGCGGCGGTGCTGGCACAGGGCCCCTCATATTACGACAGTGTGTCTGACGTTGGTTATGCACCACCACCGTCAGAGACACTTCATTGTACTATGAGGGACCCTGTGCCAGTGCCATCGCCCAAGAGTGGGCACACCCACCTGTCCAGGCAAATGGCACTCGCACGGGTGCTTGCGCCAGGTGGTGACCACGGCCCTGTGGGGGGAGTCAGCCCATTTAGGGAGGTATAAAAATGGCCTATGGTGGACATTCAGCAGCTGCAAATGGAGGAATTAGAGCAGTCAGTAAGAGGAGGCCAAAAGCAAGACATTTCTCAGGCAAGCTACGTGTCAGCAGGGGAAAATGGGGCCAAATAATTGGAAATCCATGATTGGTTCATTTTAATGAAGGTTAGATCATCGACATTTCGGGTAGCCAGACGTATCCTTTTTTCGGTCAGTATTGAACCAACCGCACTGAAGACTCTTTCGGGTAGCACACTAGCAGCAGGGCAAGCGAGCTCCTGTAATGCATATTCTGCCAATTCAGGCCAGGTGTCTATTTTAGATGCCCAGTAATCAAAGGGGAATGACCTGTGAGGGAGAACATCGATAAGGGTGGAAAAGTAGTTTGTAACCATACTGGACAAATGCTGTCTCCTGTCACTTTGAATCGATGCAGCAGTACCTGTCGTGTCAGCGGTCATTGCGAAATCACTCCACAACCTGGTCATAAAACCCCTCTGTCCAATGCCACTTCGGATTTGTGCAACTCTAACACCTCTGCCATGTTGCCCACTATGCCTCGTGTTAGAACCATCACCGCCGCTGTGTGCTGGAAATGCCTGAACCAAATGGTCTACAAGAGTTGCTTGTTTGGTAGCCAATATTTACTAAAGGTTCTCATGTGGCATGATATTTTGTCATTTTCCTTTATATCGTGGATCCAGGAGGCTGGCCAACCAGTAATCGTCATCATCGGTCATCATTTTGATAATGCGAAGGTCCCTTTTTAGGATATGCAAGGCATACTCAGCCATGTGGGCCAATGTTCCAGGTGTCAATTCACTGCTTGTGCTGGGTTGAGGAGCACTTTCTTGCAAATCAACATCACTTGTGTCCCGCAAAAACCCTGTACCTGACCTTGCAACGCCACCAGTTTCTATTGCCCCTGAGAAGCATCCTCCTCCCATAAATATTCATCCCCATCATCCTCCTCCTCCGCATCCACAAGTCATCCAGGAGAGTTCCCTGAGCAGACAATGGCTGACTGTCATCAAGGCTTTCCTCATCCTTGGCTGCAGATGCCTGCTCCTTAATGTGCGTCGTCAAACTTTGCATCAGCAGACGCATTAGTGGGATGCTCATGCTTATGATGGCATCGTCTGCACTTACCAGCCGTGTGCATTCCTCAAAACACTGAAGGACTTGACAGAGGTCTTGTAGCTTCGACCACTGCACACCAGACAACTCCATGTCTGCCATCCAACTGCCTGCCCGTGTATGTGTATCCTCCCACAAATAGATTACAGCATGCCTCTGTTCGAACAGCCTCTGAAGCATGTGCAGTGTGGAGTTCCACCTTGTTGCAACGTCGATTATTAGGTGGTGCTGGGAAAGATTCAGCGATCTTTGATGGCTCAGCATACGGCTGGAGTGTACGGGCGACCGGCGGATGGGCGAGCAGTCTTTGCACCTTGAGGAGCAGGGCTGGTAACCCCGGATAATTTTTCAGGAAGCACTGCACCACCGGGTTCAAGGTGTGAGCCAGGCAAGGTATGTGTTTCAGTTCTGAAAGGGCTATGGCAGCCATAAAATTCCTTCTGCTATCACTGACTACCTTGCCTGCCTCAAGATGTACACTGCCTAGCCATGACTGAGTTTCTTGCTGCAAGTACTCAGCCAGAACTTCCGCGGTGTCTCTGTTGTCGCCCAAACACTTCATTTGCAACACAGCCTGCTGCCGCTTACCACTAGCTGTTCAATAATGGGATACCTCGTGTGCAGCACTGGCAGCTGCGGATGGAGTGGTCGTGCGACTGCGCTCTGTGGACGAGCTTTGGCTTCTGGAGGAAGAGGGGGAGGAGGAGGAGGGGTGGCGAAAGCCTACAGCCAACTGTTTCCTAAACCGTGGGCTAGGCAGAACTGTCACACTTTGGCTGGCCCCCGTGGACCCTGCATCCACCACATTAACCCAGTGTGCCATGAGGGACACGTAATGTTCCTAGCCATGCCTACTGGTCCATGCATCTGTAGTGAGGTGCACCTTTCAACTGACTGATTGCCTCAGTGCATGGACAATGCGGTCTTTGACATGCTGGTGGAGGGCTGGGATGGCTGTTCTCGCAAAGAAGTGCTGAATGGGTAGGTTATAGCATGATACTGCGTAGGCCATCAGGTCTTTGAAAGCTTCACTTTCAACCAACCGGTAGGGCATCATCTCAAACGAGATTAGTCTAGCAATGTGGGCATTCAAGCCCTGTGTACGCGGATGAGAGGATGAGTACTTTCTTGTCCTAATAAGAATCTCATGTAGGGTGAGCCGGACTGGAGAGCTGCATATGGTGGAACAAGCGGTGGTGGTGGTGGAGGACATGGCGGATTGAGAGAGGGTTGGTGATGGTATACTTGATGTTGACCTACATACAGTGTTTCCTACCAAAAACCTTGTGATTCCCTGACTTCTTTGGCCTTGCAATGATACCTCCACATTTGCTGCTGGTGGTGTCGTAACCGGTGGGCTTACAGTGAGGGAAGCAATGTAGCGCAGCTGACTACCTTCATTCTGAGCAGGTGCACCAATGGTACGGGACATTTGGTAGTTAGTCCAGGCTTGCAAGTGCATGCTGGTTAAATGTCTACGCATGCACGTTGTATTTAAATTTTGGGGATTCTTCCCTCTAAAGGTCTTTGAACATTTCTTACAGATAACTTTGCACTGATGATTCGGATCTTGGTTAAAAAATTGCCACACTCCACTATTCTTACTATGGAATACCTTTTCAGGCATTGCACGCTGTGCTACTTTCACCGGATGGCCACGCTGTCCTAAAACTGTTTTTTTTTGTTGACAAACATTTTTGGCCTGAGACGGGCCTGCCAGAAGACAGCTGTAGCGATGTAGATGGCTGCTGCGGATCATCCTCCTTCGCTTCTGAGCTACTGGCAGTGGCATCCTCTTCCCCCAATGGCTGCCAATCTGGGTCAACAACTGGGTCATCTATCACCTCCTCTTCAATGTCATGTGCACCTTTCTCTGTGTCACCGTGTAAGGTGCTATAGCGTTCGGGACGGGGCACCATAGTCTCATCAGGGTCAGTTTCTGGCTCAGTACACTGCGGGGGCAATGTAGTGATCTGAGTCAATGAAACAGCATAATAATCTAGCTGTGGCTGTGCATCAGTGCACTCCATGTCCGATTCATCTTGCAAAGGGCTGTTAACAATTTCCCTTTCTAACCCAGGCACGGTATGTGTGAAAAGCTCCATGGAGTAAACTGTTGTGTCGCCTGACGCATCCTTCACTGTTGGTTTGGGTGAAGGACAAAAGGAAGCGACTTGTTCCTGACTGGGAGCATCCACTGACGACTCGCTGCTTTTAAATTTGGAACTTTCTGAAGAGGAGGCGAAAGAGCTAGAGGCTGAGACAGCAAGGAAAGCCAAAACTTTTTCCTGCTGCTCCGGCTTTAAAAGTGGTTTTCCTACTCCCAGATAAGGGAGCCTTCGAGGCCTTGTGTAGCCAGACGATGAAGCTGGCACAACAACTCCAGCCTTAGCTGCTATTTTGCTTTTCCCACTACCACCAGATGCTCCTCCACCACCATCACCATCAGTACCAGCTGGCAACGACCGCCCACGGCCTCTTCCACCAGACTTCCTCATTTTTGGGAAAATCTAACCAAAATAACAACCGTTATATGGTACTGTAAAACAAGGTAGGAGGTGTATATAAACTTCTTGAGAATTTAATTCTCCCGTTTTTGGGGGGGAGACTGCACCACAACTCAGGCCCAGTGTATAACACAACACAATGTAAGTGGCAGCAAGTGGCTGGCTGATACACCACAAACTAAGAGGACTGAAGTATATCCACTTTGTGAGAATTTGAATCTCACTTATTTTTTTTGGACACAGAACCCAAACTCAGGCCCAGTGTATTTTTCAACGCAATGTGAGTGGCAGCAAGTGGCTGGCTGATACACCACAAACTAAGAGGACTGAGGTATATCCACTTTGTGAGAATTTGAATCTCACTTTTTTTTTTGGACACAGAAACCAAACTCAGGCTCAGTGTATTTTACAACGCAATGTGAGTGGCAGCAAATGGCTGGCTGATACACCACAAACTAAGAGGACTGAGGTATATCCACTTTGTGAGAATTTCAGTCTAACTTTTTTTGGGGGGAGACAGCACCACAACTCAGGTCCAGTGTGTAACACAACGCAATGTAAGTGGCAGCAAGTGGTTGGAAGATATCTGAAAAAATCCAAGGACTGTAGTACAATTTTAATCTCCCTACAATGATCCCAGGACACGTATGGCAGCAACAAAAAGCAATGCTGCACACAAAAGTGTGGACAAATAAACAAGATAACTGCAGAAAGGAGCAACAGGATTTTTGCTTTTAAAAAAGCAGTTGGTTTGCACAGCAGCGGTGCAAACAGCAATGCAGCTATCAGGGAGCCTTATAAGGCAGCCTAATAAGCTGCAGAGCTGATGCACAAAGATATAGCCTCCACTGTCCCTGCAAAACAAAGGTGGTGTTGGACAGTGGAAATCGCTACAGCACAAGCGGTTTGGGGGTTAATCTTCCCTCTCTAACTATATCCCTGCTTCTGACGAAGCTGGAGCAACCTCTCCCTATGCTCAGATCGGCAGAAGTAAGATGGCGGTCGGCGTGCATGCCTCTTTATAGCCCCTATGACGCCGCAGAAAGCAAGCCAATCACTGTCATGCCCTTCTCTAAGATGGTGGGGACCGAGACCTATGTCATCACGCTGCCCACACTCTGCATCCTCCTTCATTGGCTGAGAAATGGCGCTGAACGCATCATACGAAACGCGACTTTGGCGCGAAGATCGCCGACCTCATGGCCGATCCCATAGTGGGATCGGGTCGGGTTTCATGAAACCCGACTTTGCCGAAACTCGGCGATTTTTCAATTTGTCCGATCCGTTTCGCTCAACCCTAGACTTGAACATACAGAAAAATCTTCAAATGAGAAGGTATGTCCAAACTAATGGTCTGTACTGTATATATACATGTATGTATATATATATATATATATATATATATATATATATATATATATATATATATATATATATATATACACACACACACACACACAGGTGCTTCTCACAAAGTTAGAAAATCATTAAAAAAACTTTTTGTATTGAAGATCTGAAATAAACTATCTTTTTTATAGTATTTATTAGTGTGGCAGTGTGGACAGGTGCCAAGTCCTGCTGGAGAGTGAAATTTCCATCTCCAAAAAGCTTGTCGGCAGAGTGAAGCATGAAGTGCGCTAAAATTTCCTGGTAGACGGCTGCACTGACTTTGGTCTTGATAGTACATAGTGTACCTACACCAGCAGATGACATGGCTCCCCAAACCATCACGGATTGTGGAAACTTCACACTAGACCTCAAGCAGCTTGGATTGTGGCCTCTCCAGTTTTCCTCCAGACTCTGGGACCTTGATTTCCAAATGAAATGCCAAATGTACTTTTATCTGAAAACATCACCTTGGACCACTGCGCAACAGTCCAGTTCTTTTTCTCTTTGGTCCAGGTAAGTCTGTTGGCCAAGAGTGGTTTAACACAAGTAATGAGACACTTGTAGCCCATGTCCTGGATACCTCTGTGTGTGGTGGCTCTTGAATCAATGACTCCAGCAGCAGTTCACTTCTTGTGAATCTCCCTCAATTTTTGGAATGGCCTTTTCTTAACAATCCTTTTAAGGCTGAGGTTATCCCCTTTTCTTGTGCACCTTTTCCTACCACACTTTTTCCTTCCACTCAATTTTCCATTAATATGCTTGGATACAGCACTCTGTGAACAGCCATCTTCTTTAGCAATGACCCTCCTTGTGAAGTGTGTCAATGACTGCCTTCTGGACATCGTTCAAGTCAGCAGTCTTCCCCATGATTGTGAAGCCTACTGAAACAGACTAAGGGACCTTTTTAAACGCTTAGGAAGCCTTTGCAGTTGTCTTTTGTTAATTATTTTAATTTCCTGAGATAATGACTTTTGGGATTTCATTGACTGTAAGACATATTTATCAACATAAACTGAAATAAACACTTGAAATAGATCACTCTGTTTATAATGATGTTATATACGGTAATATACGAGTTTCACGTTTTGTATTGAAGAACTGAAATAAATTAGCTTTTTCATGATATTCTAAGTTTGTGAGAAGCACATGTATGCATAAAATCAAAGTATATGTACACACTGTATGTATATATACATGTTTCATTGCAGCCATTTGGTAAATTCAAAAAAGTTCATTTTTTTTCATTAATGTACACTCTGCACCCCATCTTGACTGGAAAAAAATAGAAATGTATACATTTTTGAAAATTTATTAAAAAAGAAAAACTGAAGTATCACATGGTCATAAGTATTCACACCCTTTGCTCAGTATTGAGTAGAAGCACCCTTTTGAGTTAGTACAGCCATGAGTCTTCTTGGGAATGATGCAACAAGTTTTTCACACCTGGATTTGGGGATCCTCTGCCATTCTTCCTTGCAGATCTTCTCTTGTTACGTCAGGTTGTATGGTGAACATTGGTGGACATTTTCAGGTCTCTCCAGAGATGCTCAATTGGGTTTAGGTCAGGGCTCTGGCTGGGCCAGTCAAGAATGGTCACAGAGTTGTTCTGAAGCCACTCCTTTGTTATTTTAGGTTGTGTGCTTAGGGTCATTGTTTTGTTTGGAAGGTGAACCTTCAGCCAAGTCGGAGGTCCAGAGCACTCTGGAAGAGGTTTTCATCCAGGATTTCTCTGTACTTGGCTGCATTCATGTTTCCTTCAATGGCTACCGGTCGTCCTGTCCCTGCAGCTGAAAAACACCCCAATAGCATGATGCTGCCGCCACCATGTTTAACTGTTGGGATTGTATTGGGCACTTGATGAGTAGTTCCTGGTTTTCTGCACACATACCACTTAGAATGATCACCAAAAAAGGTCTATCTTCGTCTCATCAGACCAGAGAATCTTATTTCTCATAGTCTGGGAGTCCTTCATGTGTTTTTTTAGCAAACCCTTTGCGGGCTTTAATATGTCTTGCACTGAGGAGAGGCTTCCGTTGGGCCACTCTGCCAAAAAGGCCCACTGGTGGAGGGCTGCAGTGATAGTTGACTTTGTGGAACTTTCTCCTGTCCCCCTACTGCATCTTTGGAGCTCAGCCACAGTGATCTTGGGGTTCTTCTTTACCTCTCTCACCAAGGCTTTTTTCCCACGATTGCTCAGTTTGACTGGACGGCCAGGTCTAGGAAGACTTCTAGTGGTCCCAAACTTCTTCCATTTAAGGATTATGGAGGCTGTTATGACCTGGTGGGTACTGAGCGGTACTGAGATGACCTGGTGGGCAAAACCAATCATGGACTCACTACAGAGCAGCACTGAAATGACCTGGTGGGTAAAACAAAAATAGGACTAGCTCTGAGGAGGTGGTAACTTTACTGACCGCAATCCTACTCCTAACACCAACACTACAAATAGCCGTGGAGCGTACCTAACTCTGCCTAGACGCCTCTGCACAGCCTAAGAACTAGCTACCCCTAAAGATGGAAACAGAAAACTATCTCGCCTCAGAGAAACCCCCAAAGGAAGATAGCCCCCCACAAATATTGACGGTGAGTGGAGAGGTAAATGACAAACTCAGAAATGAAACTAGATTTTTTAGCAAAGGAGGCCAACACTATCTAAATAGACAGAGATAGGATAGGTTGCTGTGCGGTCTGTATAAAAACTAAAAGTCCACGCAGAGTTTACAAAAATAACCACCACACCGACTCACGGTGTGGAGGGGCAAATCTGCGACCCCAGAGCTTCCAACTAGCCAGAATATTTCATAATGACAAGCTGGACAAAGAGACATAAATTGAACTGAACAGAAGGTCATAAGCAGGGAAACACCTAAAAAGTATCAGACTTATCTTAAGCTGAAAATGGACTGGCCAACAGAGAACTTCCAGGAAAGGACTGAATCCACAGGAAATACATTGACAGCTGGCATCCACTAAAGCCAAAAGCCCAGTTAAATAACAAGGCCAGGAAACCAATTAGTGAACGCAGCTGCTAAGTTCCACTTGAAACCACCAGAGGGAGCCCAAGAGCAGAACTCCCAAAAATACCATTCGCAACCACAGGATGGAGCCCAAGAACGGAATTCACAACAGGAGGCCACTGTGCTCTTAAGAACCTTAAGTACTGCAGAAATTCTTTTGTAACCTTGGCCAGATCTGTGCCTTGCCACAGTTCTGTCTCTGAGCTCCTTGGCTAGTTCCTTTGACCTCATGATTCTCATTTGCTCTGACAAGCACTGTGAGCTGGGAGGTCTTATATAGACGGGTGTGTGACTTTCCGAGTCAAGTCCAGAAGTTTCTCTCCAGCATGTTATGTGCTGAGGGGTTAGCCTACTTTCACACCTGCGTTGTGTGACGGACGTCGCAATGCGTCGTTATGTAGAAAAAACGCATCCTGCAAAGTTGCCCGCAGGATGCTTTTTTTCTCCATAGACTTACATTAGCGACGCATTGCAACAGATTGCCACACGTCGTATCCGTCGTGCGACGGATGCGTCGTGTTTTGGCGGACCGTCGGCACAAAAAAAGCTCCATGTAACTTTTTTTGTGCGTCGAGTCTGCCATTTTCCACCGCACATGCGTGGCCGAAACTCCGCCCCCTCCTCCCCAAAACTCACAATGGGCAGCGGAAGCGTTGTAAAACTGCATCCGCTGCCCGCGTTGTGCTACTTTAACACACTGTCCGTTGGTACGTCGGGCCGGCTCCAGGTTTTTGAGGGCCCCGGATGAAAGAGTCTCAGTGGGCCCCCTCTTTAACACATACCATGGTTCATGATGCAGAGATACAGCAGAGCATTATAGCACAGCCAAGTAGCATATAGCACAGCCCACGTAGTATATAACACAGCCATGTAGTATATAGCACAGCCACGTAGTATATTGCCCAGCCACGTAGTATATTGCCCAGCCACGTAGTATATTGCCCAGCCACGTAGTATATAGCACAGACACATAGTATATAGCACAGATGCGTAGTAAATGCCCAGCCACGAAGTATAATGCTCAGCCACGTACTGTAGTATATTGCCCAGCCATGTAGAATATAGCACAGACATGTAGTGTATAGCACAGACATGTAGTATATTGCACAGTCACATAATATATTGCACAGCCACATAGTATATAGCACAGCCACGTAGTATATAGCACAGAGACATAGTATATAACACTGCCCATGCAGTATATAACCCAGGCCACGTAGTATAGAGCACAGCAATGTAGTATATTGCCTAGCACAGAATATATGCCACAGCCACGTAGTATATAACACAGCCCACATAGTATATAGCACAGACTTGTAGTATATAACACAGCCCATGCAGTATCTAACACAGCCCATATAGTATATAGCAATGTGGGCACCATATCCCTGTTAAAAAAGAATTAAAATAAAAAATAGTTATATACTCACCTTCCGTCGGCCCCCAGATCCAGCCCAGGCGTTTACCGATGCTCCTTGCGAAGAGTGCATTGTGGTCTCGCGAGATGATGACGTAGCTGTCTCGCGAGACCACTACATCATCATCTCGCGAGACCGCAATGCATGGACCGGACCGTCGTGAGGAGCAGGAAAGGCGCCGGAAGGTGAGTATATAATGATTTTTTATTTTTTTATTATTTTTAACATTAGATGTTTTTACTATTGATGCTGCATAGGCAGTATCAATAGTAAAAAATTGGTCACACAGGGTTAATAGCAGCGTTACCGGACTGTGTTACACCGCGGCATAACGCGGTCCGTTAGCGCTGCCATTAACCCTGTGTGAGCGCTGACTGGAGGGGAGTATGGAGTGGGATGTGACGGCAGGGGAGTAGGGAGCAGCCATTTTGTGGCCACACTGTGCCCGTTGCTGATTGGTAGTGGCCGTTTGACCGCGACCAATCAGCGACTTGGGATTTCCGTGACAGACAGAAAGACGGAAGTGACCCTTAGACAATTATATAGTAGATATATATATATATACCGTATATATATACTGATAAAAAAATAAAGGGAACACTTAAACAACAGACTATAACTCCAAGTAAATCAAACTTCTGTGAAATCAAACTGTCCACTTTACAAGCAACACTGTTTGACTATCAATTTCACATGCTGTTGTGCAAATTGAATAGACAACAAATGGAAATTATTGGCAATTATCAAGACACAATCTACAGAGGAGTTGTTCTGCAGGTGGGGACCACAGACCACATCTCAGTACCAATGCTTTCTGGCCGAGGTTTAGTTCACTTTTGAATGTTGGTTGTGCTTTCACACTCGTGGTAGCATGAGACGGACTCTACAACCCACACAAGTGGCTCAGGTAGTGCAGCTCATCCAGTGTGGCACATCAATGCGAGCTGTGGCAAGGTTTGCTGTGTCTGTCAGCATAGTGTCCAGAGGCGTTACCAGGAGACAGGCCAGTACTCCAGGAGACATGGAGGGGACTGTAGGAGGGCAACAACCGAGCAGCAGGACCGCTCCCTCAGCCTTTGTGCAAGGAGGAACAGGAGGAGCACTGCCAGAGCCCTTCAAAATGACCTCCAGAAGGCCACAAATGTGCATGTGTCTGCACAAATGGTTAGAAACCGACTCCATGAGGATGGTCTGAGTGCCCGGCATCCACAGATGGGGTTGTGCTCACAGCCCAACACCATGCAGGACGCTTGGCATTTGCCACAGAACACCAGGATTGGCAAATTCGCCACTGGCGCCCTGTGCTCTTTACAGATGAACGCAGGTTCACACTGAGAACATGTAACAGACATGACAGAGTCTGGAAACGCCACGGAGAGCGATCTGCTGCCTGCAACATCCTTCAGCATGACCAATTTGGCAGTGGGTCAGTAATGGTGTGGGGTAGCATTTTTTGGAGGGCCGCACAACCCTCCATGTACTTTCCAGAGGTAGCCTGATTGCCATTAGGTACTGAGATGAGATCTTCAGACCCCTTGTGAGACCATATGCTGGGGCGGTTGGCCCTGGGTTCCTCCTAATGCAGGACAATGCCAGACCTCATGTGGATGGAGTGTGTCAGCAGTTTCTTCAAGATGAAGGCATTGAAGTTATGGACTGACCTGCCCATTCACCAGACCTGAATCCGATTGAACACATCTGGGACATCATGTCTCGCACTATCCACCAACGTCACGTTGCACCACAGACTGTCCAGGAGTTGGCGGATGCTTTAGTCCAGGTCTGGGAGGAGATCCCTCAGGAGCCCATTTGCCGCCTCTTCAGGAGCATGCCCAGGCATTGTAGGGAGATCATACAGGCACGTGGTGGCCACACGCACTACTGAGCATTATTTTCTTGAGGCATTTCCACTGAAGTTGGATCAGCCTGTAACTTCATTTTCCACTTTGATTTTGAGCATGATTCCAACTCCAGACCTCCATGGGATATTAGTTGTGATTTAAGTTGATCTTTTTTAGGTTTTATTGTTCTCAACACTTTCCACTATGCAATGAATAAAGATTTACAACTGGAATATTTAATTCAATGATATATAGGACGTGGGATTTTAGTGATCCCTTTATTTTTTTGAGCAGTGTATATACATATATATATATATATATATATATATATATATATATATATATATATATACACACATGTACTTTAATCATTAATGTCCCGTATGCATGTGTAATATCCATTAAATCATCAATAATTTGTTTTATCTCAGCCTGGAAGAGGAAGTAATGTTCTCGTACTAATAGTGATAAAAAGCAATAAGAATGATCTATTCGTTAGAGTGCTATAAACTTTATGCCATTTGAAAATATAACCAAAATGTCTAAATTTCCCACTACAGCAAGGTTTAGATGCAGCTGATGAAAAGCAGATTTTATCTTGATAGCTGCTATGGCAGATGGCACGGGCATTTCTGCTTTTTATCATTATTAGTATCAGAACATTTCTTTCTCTTCCAAGCTGAGATAAAAAATCATTGATGATCTACCTGGAAATAATAAACTAATCTTCACTGGTGCATGTATAGAAAGGCAAAAAAAAAAAAAAAGCATGCACAACCAACCAGACACTTCATGACTGCGCTAACGAGAATGCAGTTCGTTTACAGTTGCTTGTTTGAGAGTATTGAAGAACAAGTATGTTTGTACTTGTCTTTTATTACTCTACCCAACAAAGCATTTAGTTTGGTGACTCTAAATTTTTTCCAGGTTTCTCTTAACATGTGGCTCACATGTAAAGTTGAGCAAAAAATGTATCAAAACTCTGGTTTTGCAGCCACGTCGGTAGCATGTTGCTCACATGAGAGGCCTGAAGGTAGCCGGAGGTTTCCAGATTCCCTTTAAGAAAGGATAATGAAGAGGATTGAGGAAATGAGCTATTTGCAATCATACCATGCTTAACCCCTTAAGACCCAAGGGTGGTTTGCACGTTAATGACCGGGCCAATTTTTACAATTCTGACCACTGTCCCTTTATGAGGTTATAACTCTGGAACGCTTCAACGGATCTTGGCGATTCTGACACTGTTTTCTAGTGAGATATTGTACTTCATGTTAGTGGTAAAATTTATTCGATATAACTTGTGTTTATTTGTGAAAAAAAAGGAAATTTGGCAAAAATTTTGAAAATTTTACAATTTTCCAACTTTGAATTTTTATGCCCTTAAATCACAGAGATACGTCACGCAAAATACTTAATAAGTAACATTTCCCACATGTCTACTTTACATCAGCACAATTTTGGAACCAAAATTTTTTTTTTGTTAGGGAGTTAAAAGGGTTAAAAGTTGACCAGCAATTTCTCATTTTTACAACACCTTTTTTTTTAGGGACCACATCTCATTTGAAGTCATTTTGAGGGGTCTATATGATAGAAAATACCCAAGTGTGACACCATTCTAAAAACTGCACCCCTCAAGGTGCTCAAAACCACATTCAAGAAGTTTATTAACCCTTCAGGTGTTTCACAGGAATTTTTGGAATGTTTAAATAAAAATGAACATTTAACTTTTTTCCACACAAAATTTACTTCAGCTCCAATTTGCTTTATTTTACCAAGGGTAACAGGAGAAATTGGATGCCAAAAGATGTTGTACAATTTGTCCTGAGTACGCCGATACCCCATATGTGGGGGTAAACCACTTTTTGGGCACATGACAGAGCTCGGAAGCGAAGGAGCGGCATTTGACTTTTCAATGCAAAATTGACTGGAATTGAGATGGGATGCCATGTTCTGTTTGGAGAGCCCCTGATGTGCCTAAACATTGAAACCCCCACAAGTGACACCATTTTGGAAAGTAGACCCCTTAAGGAACTTATCTAGATGTGTGGTGAGCACTTTGACGCACCAAGTGCTTCACAGAAGTTTATAATGCAGAGCCGTAAAAATAAAAAATCATATTTTTTCACAAAAATGATATTTTCGCCCCCAATTTTTTATATTCCCAAGGGTAAGAGAAGAAATTGGACCCCAAATGTTGTTGTGCAATTTGTCCTGAGTACGCTGATACCCCAAATGTGGGTGTAAACCATTGTTTAGGTGCATGGCAGAGCTCGGAAGGGAAGGAGCGCCATTTGACTTTTCAAAATTGACTGGAATTGAGATGGGACGCCATGCTGCGTTTGGAGAGCCCCTGATGTGCCTGAACAGTGGAAACTCCCCAGTTCTACCTGAAACTAATCCAAACACACCCCTAACCCTAATCCCAACTGTAACCCTAACCACACCCCTAACCCTGACACACCCCTAATTCTAATCCCAACCCTAATCCCAACCGTAAATGTAATCCAAACCCTAACCCTAACTTTAGCCCCAACCCTAACCCTAACTTTATCCCCAACCCTAAACTTTAGCCCCAACCCTATCCCTAACTTTAGCCCCAACCCTAACTTTAGCTCCAACCCTAGCCCCAACCCTAACCCTAACCCTAGCCCTAACCCTAGCCCTAACCCTAGCCCTAGCCCTAACCCCAGCCCTAACCCTAGCCCTAACCCTAACCCTAACCCTAGCCCTAATGGGAAAATGGAAATAAATACATTTTTTTAATTTTATTATTTTTCCCTAACTAAGGGGGTGATGAAGAGGGGTTTGATTTACTTTTATAGCGTTTTTTTATATCGGATTTTTATGATTGGCAGCTGTCACACACTAAAAGACGCTTTTTATAGCAAAAAAGTTTTTGCGTCTCCACATTTTGAGACCTATAATTTTTCCGTATTTTGGTCCACAGAGTCATGTGAGGTCTTGTTTTTTGCGGGACGAGTTGACGTTTTTATTGGTAACATTTTCGGACATGTGACAGTTTTTGATCACTTTTTATTCCGATTTTTGTGAGGCAGAATGACCAAAAACCAGCTATTCATGAATTTCTTTTGGGGGAGGCGTTTATACCGTTCCACGTTTGGTAAAATTGATAAAGCAGTTTTATTCGTCGGGTCAATACGATTACAGCGATATCTCATTTATATCATTTTTTTATGTTTTGGCGCTTTTATACGGTAAAAGCTATTTTATAGAAAAAATAATTATTTTGGCATCGCTTTATTCTGAGGACTATAACTTTTTTATTTTTTTGGATATGATGCTATGTGGTGGCTCGTTTTTTGTGGGACAAGATGACATTTTCAGCGGTACCATGGTTATTTATATTTGTCTTTTTGATCACGTGTTATTTCACTTTTTGTTCGGTGGTATGATAATAAAGCGTTGTTTTTTGGCTCCTTTTTTTTTTTTTTCTTACGGTGTTCACTGAAGGGGTTAACTAGTGGGACAGTTTTATAGGTTGGGTCGTTACGGACGCGGCGATACTAAATATGTGTACTTTTATTGTTTTGTTTTTTTTAGATAAAGAAATGTATTTATGGGAATAATATATATATTTTTTTCTTCTTTAGGAATTTTTTTTTTTTTTACACACGTGGAAATTTTTTTTTTTACTTTTTTACTTTGTCCCAGGGGGGGACATCACAGATCGCCGATCTGATAGTTTGCATAGCACTCTATCAGATCGGCGATCTCACTCACATCGCCGCATGCTTACCAGCGCCTGCACGGCACCCGGAAGTACTCCCTGCAGGACCCGGATGCACCCCCGTGGCCATTTTGGATCCTGGGCCTGCAGGGAGGAGACACTCGGTACAAGGTGAGTACATTCCCTTGTACCGATCGTCTCAGGGAAGCCCGCAGGGAGCCCCCTCGATGCGCGATGCTTCCCTGTACCGCCGGTACACCGCGATCATGTTTGATCACGGTGTGCCGGGGGTTAATGTGCCGGGGGCGGTCCGTGACTGCTCCTGGCACATAGTGCCGGATGTCAGCTGCGATAGGCAGCTGACACCCGTCCGCGATCGTCCGCGCTCCCCCCGTGAGCGCAGCCGATCGCTATGACGTACTATCCCGTCACTGGGAATTAAGTCCCAGGTCACCTTGACGGGATAGTACGTCATATGGGATTAAGGGGTTAAAGAGATTTATAAATTTCTCTCGCATATCACCCCAACTCTGGAGCCCTCTACCACAACACATCAGACTCTCGCCTACCATCGAAACCTTCAAAAACAGCCTGAAGACCCACCTCTTCCGACAAGCCTGCAACCTGCAGTAACCACCGATCAACCAAACCGCTGCTTGACCAGCTCTATCCTCACCTACTGTATTCTCACCCATCCCTTGTAGATTGTGAGCCTTCGCGGGCAGGGTCCTCTCCCCTCCTGTACCAGTTATGACTTGTATTGTTTAAGATTATTGTACTTGTTTTTATTATGTATACCCCTCCTCCCATGTAAAGCGCCATGGAATAAATGGCGCTATAACAATAAATAATAATAATAATAATAATAATAATAATAATAAATGATTCCGTTAATGTGAATTCAGGTAAGGAGAAGTTATTACTAGGGATGAGTGGTGTTTGTTACTCAGCGAGCAATAGGGGGTGCTTGAATGAAAACTCTAATTCCTACTCTGCAACTTTTGAGCCTGTTACGCAGCCAATAAGAATGCGGGGATTGCGTGTGAGTCACTGTAATGACATAGCCATCTTTGTGGTAGTATTACTGTGATTTGCTGGCTGTGTGACATGATCAGAAGTTATAAAATGACACATGCCGCCTGTCTCGGCACACTGATGCCATGGCACAGCGCTGTGACATTGAGAGAGTGCTTGTCAAGGCCTGTATGCACTGTATAATGAATCAGAGGCCTGTGGTGTTGATACTGGTGCTGAATCTGAACCATCATACTAACAGCCCTTTTAAAGGCTAATCGTTTGCAGCACATGGAATCTGCAATTAGCCTAGGGAGGGAGAGAGTCGCAGAAGCAGAAACAGTGACAGAATCCAGTCTGTAGACAGGAATTAGGCCTGTGCAGTCCATTGGCAAATATTTAGGTGCATTTTTTTGCTATGGAGGCTCAAAAAATTTAATATATTTTGATTCATCGAGTATTATGTACTTTTAGTTCCTTTTTTGTGCTATATAACACACCCAAAAATCGTTGACACATTTTCCTGGGTTACATTTCTCAGCCATACACTATTCCGTAGTGTGCAGTAAAGTTCTGTGAACTCTTTAAAACTGCTAAAAAGCTTTTAGAAAATTTGTAGGCCTCCATTTCTCAGACATAGTGTTACATGGTCTGTGATTTCTGTGATCTGTAAACCTGATAAAAAGCTTGTTCAAATTCTGCAGTTCTCGATTTCTCAGTCCTAATGTTATAAGTTCTGTGAACATTTTTATGATCTGTAAAACTGCAAAAAAGCTTTTAAAAATTTTTTATACCTCTATTTCTCAGCGTACAGTGTTACCTTGTCTGTGAATATTTCTGCATTCTATGTGAACAAAGGCTTTTAAAAATGGTGTAGGCCTCTATTTGTCAGACATACAGTATTACTTTGTGAATATGTATGTGAGGTCTAAAAGTGAAGAAGAGCTTTGAAAAATGTTGCAGACCTTCACTTCTCAGAAATAAAATGTTTATTTGTCTGTGAATATTTCTGTCAGGTCTAAAAGTTAACCAAGGTTTTTAAAAATGTGTATGCTTCCATTTCTCAGATTACAGTGGTACATGGTCTGTAAACATTTATGTGATGTGTATATCTGCTAAAAATCTTTTACAAAATTTCTAGGCCTCCATTTCTCAGACATACAGTGTTACATGGTCTGTGAACATTTCTGTGATCTGTCAAACTGCTAAAAAGCTTTTTAAAAATTTGTAGGCCTCTATTTCTCAGACATACAATGTTATTTTGCCTGTGAACATTTCTGTGAGATCTGAAAGTGAAGAAAAAGCTTTTTTAAAATTTCCAATTTCCAATGGTACTTTGTCTGTGAATGTCTCTGTGAAGTGTAAAAGTTAAAGCTTTTAAAAATTTTGTATGTTTCAATTTTTCAAACATACAGTGTTACATGGTCTGTGAACCTTTCTGTGAACTGTAAGCCTGCTAAAAATCTTTTAAAAATTTTGTAGGCCTCCATTTCTCAGATATACAGTGTTACGTTGGCTGTGAACATTTCTGTGATCTGTCAAACTGCTGAAAAGATTTTAAAAAATTTCCATTTCTCAGACATACAGTTCTACTTAGTCTGTGAACATTTCTGTGATCTGTCAAACTGGAAAAAAGCTTTAAAAAAAACTTTTGGCCTCCATTTCTCAGACATACAGTGTTACTTTGTCTGTGAAAAGTTCCATAAGGTCTAAAAGTGAAGAAAAGATTTTAAAATTTTGTAGGCTTCCATTTTGCAGATATACAGTGTTACATGGCCTGTAAACATTTATGTGATCTGTCAAACTGCTAAAAAGCTTTAAAAAAAATTGTAGGCCTCCATTTCTCATACATACAGTGTATCAGGGTTCAGGAGGATAAACCCAAAAAGTGGACCCTCTGGGTCGTGGCTTCAGAGCCCCGAGGATGAGCAGACCAGATGGATTCACCCCCTATACAGGGAGTGTTTGGAACAGGCCCAAGGGGGATGAAAGCCACAACTGCCGGAGCCAAAGGGGTGACTAAGGGCTGGACAAATAAGAAGAGAAGATGGGGTATGGATGAAGAGACAGGCCTGGCAGCAATGGCAGAGACAGAGGGCTGTCAGGAACAGCAGAGACATGGGGCTGATGAAATGGCAGAAACACAGGATTGGCGGAACGGCAGAGACACAGGAATGGCGGAACGGCAGGACCTCAGGACTGCCGGAACGGCAGGAACACAGGACTGGCAGAATGGCAGAGACACAGGTCTAGTGGGATGGCAAAGACACAGGACTGGTGGGACAGCAGAGACAGGACTGGCAGAATGGCAGGAACACAAGACTGGTGGGAAGGCAGAGACACAGGACTGGTGGGATGGCAAGGACACAGGACTGGCGGGAAGGCAGAGATGCAGGACTAGCGGGATGGCAGGAACACAGGACTGGCAGGACGGCAGAGACACAGGACTGGCGGGATGGCAGAGACACCTGGGAAACAGAAAAGGTCAAGGCTGAGACTAAGCGAAGTAAATAGAGAGAGGGAGCCTAGGTACCAGGGAAAACGCCAGCAAGAATGCTAGCGTGAGCACAATAGACACTTAGGCGTCTTACCTCAGTAGACGCAGGATTGAAATACCCAATGGGCCCCGCCACGTTGGGGTAGAGCCACCGGGTCACGACCTCCCAGAAACCCTAGCGGCGGAAGGAGCTCATCTGCGCATGCACGGGCTGCAGAAGCACCATGAGCCTGAGAACCCGGGTGGAAGAGAGCGAGGAACACAGTCGGGAGCACGCCGGCCGGACAGGTAAGTATCCGACGACGTGACAGACGTGACACAGTGTTACTTTGTCTGTGAGGTCTAAAAGTGAACCAAAGCTTTAAAAAAATGTGCATGCTTCCATTTTTCACTCATACAGTGTTACGCGGTGATCATTTCTGTGATCTGTCAAACTGCTAAAATGCTTTGAAAAAATGTGTAGACATTCATTTCTCAGACATACAGTGTTACTTTGACTGTGACTATTTCTGTGAGGTCTAAAAGTGAAGAAAAGCTTTTAAAGTTTTGTAGGCCTCCATTTCTCAAACATACAAAGTTACTTTGTCCGTGAATAATGACGTGGGGTTGCTGGAGCACAAGAGACACGCCCATCCATAACACATAGATTTCTGTCCTACTTTGAAGAGAGGCACGGTACACCACTTCTGAAGCCAGAGCAGTGTGAAGAGGTAGTCGGTTGAATAGCACATAATGCTTCTACCAAGCTTGGCAGAACCACACAGTCTTCCACACGGTCAAGACTTACCAGTCTAAAGTCTGTATCACTTAATTCCCACCCTGATCCACCTTCTAGAGTCCCAGGAGACTAGTGATCCCACACTAGGACACTCCAAGGAGCTCTTTACCACAACATTTCTTGATTATGTCCTCTCAACCTGCATGCTCCAAGAGGGACAGGATGACATGCTGTTTAGTGATGCCCAACACTTAGAGCAGCCATGGTCACAAGAATATCATGGTGGGGAAAGGAAAATATGGGTTAAGGATGATGATGATGATGATGATGACATACGGTTGTCGCTAAGTCTTGTTGTTAAGTCATGAAATCAGGAGGACCAGGATGATTTAGTGGAAAACGAGGTGGTGGATGAAGAAGTCACCGACCCAACCTGGGAAGCTGAAGTGCATAGTGAGGGGAGAGATCAACAGCACCGAAACAGACAGGAAGAGGCAGTGGGGTGACTACAGGGAGAAGGTGGGCCACTGTTCCGCTGAGCACCAACAGTCCGGAATTTCTGCATCAGAGTTATGTGTTCCCCAGTTTGGGACTTTTTTAAAGAGAGTTCTGAGGAAAACAAAATGGCAATTTACAACCTGTGCCAAGCAAAGATCAGCAGGAGTCTGACCACTAAGAACCTAACAACCACCAGCATGATCAGGCACATGTCATCAAAGATCTATGCACCCGACTCGGTGGGCAGAATGCTTGGGTCCATGATTCGTGCCATTAGGTGACACCACTGCCTCTTCCCCTGTGCTAGGTGCTTCCTAATCCCCTGTCAAAGACACTGTTGCAGATGCCTCCTGCCCTGCACCAATCTTTACACATTCAGACAAACCATCATGATGTACTTCCAAATCCTTGTCCCAGCCCAGTGTTCAGATGTCCCTACCCCAGGCCGTGGAACAAAAGAAAAGCTCCCAGCTACCCACCCACAGGCCCAAAAGCTAAATGGGCACATTTCCAGGCTGCCTGCTGTGGAAATGTTGCCATTTAGGCTGATAGACAAAGAGGATTTCTGCCAACTCATGGCGGCAGCCAGCCATACTCGGTCCCCAGCCACTACTTTTTCTCTCGGTGTGGCGTCCCAGTCTTGTACCAGCACGTGTTCTGGAACATCACCTGTGCACATGCCAATGTATTTACTGGCATTGTCCACTTAACAACCAACACGTGGACAAGTGCTTGTGGCTAGGGACACTACATTTCCATGACGGCACACTGGGGGAATATTGTGGAAGCTGGGGTCGAGTCAAACCCTGGAACATGTGCTCCCGATGCCAAGGATTGCTGGCCCTACTTCTGTCTGGGTTTCCTGCATGTCCTTCAGCAGATCCTGTACCCCCTCCTGCTCTTCCTCATCCTCCAGCTCCGATGTGATATCTCAGTCACAGCATGTCGTCGACATCAGCTGGAAGCTCTGAAGCACTGCCTCAGTCAAGGGGCAACAGGCTTGCTGAAGCTCATTTGCCTAGGAGACAAACCGCATATGGCTGTGCACAGCTAAACATGAAGCTTTGCATGCGGATCAAGTGGGGATGGAGGAAGACATAGCACAGAGAGATTGTAGCCAGCCCAGCCTCATCTCATCTGCTCAGCACAGATTGCGCAACAATGATGAGGTGGATGTTGAAGAGGAGGAACAGGATCTGGTGGCTAGTGCAACAGAGGCTAATAGCCACACAACCTTTATCCTATCTCTCCTACGTGGATGGGCCGAGGCCTGCAATTTGATTTTTGTTGGCACTGGAAAGAAATCACTTTGAAAAATAATTGCATCTGATTTGAGATAACTCAAAAATATCATATTTTTTACATGACATTGCATGTAGACATGTGCAGAGGAGTAGGCAAAGCATTTAGGTCTCCTCATACTGGCATCCCAGACCTGGCATGTCCCTCTCCAAAAGGAGAAAACTTACCCCTTAGATTCTAGTCTTAGCCTCTCATCCAGCCAAATCAGATCTCATATTTTTCACTGGTGAGGGTCAATGCCCTGAATCACAGTGTCTGCAAATTGACATTCTGATTTGGCTTTTATCCAAAGAAGTCATATTGCAAGTCTTGTTAAAGGGTCAATATTGACTTTTAGAATTGCTACTTCCTATAGGTGGCATTAGAGTTCAAATCCTCTTCCTCTCTGAAGAGACAATTTAAAAGATCTATAGATGCTGTGTATAATTTAGGTGATATTACTCTGTGATTTACCTTGAGCGCTTTTGATATTTGCATGAAATATTTAACAATAGGACCTTGCCTTTAAGCACAAAATATTAATTCTGTGATCTGCAGATTTCCACAAGGTAGGCTGTGTACGGCTGACCAGTATACTTCTGTTTCTAACTACTAATTCTTTGTCTATTGTGTTTCTCGAGAAAAAGAAATCATGAGATTAATATAAAGTTTGCTAAAATTAGCTCCCAATTAATTGTTTGACAGAGAAATTGAGAAGACAACGTACATTTGTTTGCCATCTGCTTCTCATACCTAATTCTTAAATCAATCCCTTTCTTTGGCAGAACAGATCACATCTAAATTCTACACAGTTACTTTTAAGTCTTTCTTTTTTTTAATATGATGCTAAATATTCATCTAAATGTCATTTTTAGGCTATGTTTAGACAAATGTTATCTTTCTCAGACCAGTCACATCCGCAAATTGTAGATATGACTGGGTCCTTATTCAGACGTGTATGTTTGTCTGCACTGTTAAATAAATGAGAGAAGTGTTTGCTGTGACTTTAAAGGGACTCTGTCACCTCAATTTGGCAGGATATTAAAATGAGTTGTTACCAGTCAGATGGGCGGTGTATCCACGTAATTTCTCCACCCCGTCCATCCCTTTTTTCTGCAATAGTTTAGCGCATAAGGGTATGCATGCACCATAGTTGGCGTGTGCGCCTGCAGTCTTCGGTGGCGCATGTGCAGTATGCTTTGCCCTACTGCAGGCAAAGCTGAAAAGCATTACTGCGCATGCGCCCCCGCGTACTATGTCCCGGAACACGGCAAAATACTTCCGGAACATAGTGCGCGGGCGCATGTGCAGTAATGCTTTTCGGCTTTGCCCGATGTGGGGCAAAGCATACTGCGCGTACGCCACCGAAGACTGCAGGCGCATGCTCCAACTATGGCGCACACATACTCTTATGCACTAAACTATTGCGGAAAAAGGGATGGACGGGGTGGAGAAATTACGAGGATACGTCGCCCATCTGACCGGTAGCAACTCATTTTAATATCCCGCCAAATTGAGGTGACAGAGTCCCTTTAAGGTCCATTGGAAAATTTTCTCATGTGCACTTACACATTGGCCAACATTGGTCAGTGTGCTTTCTGTGAAGGCTTTCTGGTAGAAAAGGACAGTCAAAAACTGAAAAAACGTTTATAGTTTCAGGCTACGTTCAGACAACACTGTTTTCAGTCTGTGTACAAATTGGGGCTAGTTCAGATGAGTGTTTTTGTGCACAGAACTAATCAAGCACTAATCTTTGAGACTCGACAACAGAACTCGATGGATTTAGAAAAATAATATTGTCAAACTCACACCACCCATGCATCATTTTTTTAAACTGATCCATTGCAAACAATATATAGGATGGGCCTTTTTATTTTTTCCCTGAAGTTGTGGATGCAAAAAAAACACATTTGGAACATAATTTTTTTCCAATTGCTCTGGATGATAAATGAAAAGTATTTCATATACTCTTCTAAACTTGGCCTTAAGCTTTACTAAGTGTTAGTTGTCTGCTGTCCATGTTTTTACTGACATCACATTGACACATTATATTATATATTTATATGTAATTTTGTTTTTGGTACCTCATGGTTCAAATAAAATGATTTAGATATCTATTTTCTGACAAAAACTGCCTATTCAAATGAACAGATCAGTGAAAAAATGGACAGTACAGTTATAGCATCCATGTATGGTTCATTTTTCAATGACTCATTGAAAGGAGTAGCTTGGAAAGCCTTCATCAGTTGTTTTTGCATGCATGAAAAATGGATAATAAAACATATGGTAAAAATGGACACATGGACCAAAAACATATGAAAAACAGACCAGCCCACTTATTAGAAATTAAAAATGGTCCCTTGAAAAAATCACTAACATATGAATGAGAAATAATACTTAAGGCCCCATACATATGAGATGACAATTCGAAAGATGAAGCGTTTTTCTCACGGTGCTAGTGCGGATCTCACCAAAGTCATGGCAGTTCAGCCTGGCTGGGCTCGCAGTCTCAGTGGCCAGAGGTAACATCGATGACATAACCAGTTACTGATGCTGTGCTCGCAGCAGCTCATTCACCAGTGGTTCTCAGCCTGGACGGTCTCATTTTGACACTGCTCAGGTTGAAAACTGTTTTCCTAAAAGACATGGATTACAGTGTGGAACAGAACGATGGATAGGTGAGAGATATGGTTGTTTTTTATTTTTGTTTTATTACAGGCGAACGAGGGCTTTGGTGGAATAGGCGTTAGGTGAGTATAGCTGTGTTTGTTATTTTTAAATAAAAAAAGTAAAAGTGTGGTTTATTTTATTTCTAATAAAGGACTTTATTCTTGCTTTGTTTTTATTTACCATATAACTATAGGGTTAGTAATAGATAGGTGTCTTACAGACGCCTCTCCATTACTAAGCCGTGGGCTTGATGTCACCTAATAATATAAAGGTGACATCAACTCCACAAATATAAACCCCACTTGCACTGCTACAAGGCAAGTGGGAAGATCCGGGCAAAGTGACAGAATTGGCAGATCTAATAGATGTGCCTTTTCTGGGCAGCTGCAGGCTGCTATTTTTAGACTAGGGGGCAATATCCATGGCCCCTTACCAGCCTGAGAATACCAGCCCCCAGCTGTCTGCTTTAGCAAGGCTGGTTGTCAAAAATGGAGGGACCCCACGCCATTTTTTAAATTTTTTATTTAAATAATTAAAAAATACGGAGTGGGGATCCCTCTATACTTGATAAGTAGCCTTGTTGAAGCTGACAGTTGAGAGTTGCAACCCCCAGCTGTGAGTTTTGCCTGACTGGTTATCAAAAACACAGAGGAACTCATGCTGTTTTTTTTTTAAATTATTTATTTACAACGCTGGAGCTGGCTAAAGAATACACCCATCAGTCGCTCCTGCTCTCACTGTTATTAGCGGCAGCAGGTGTCGGATGATGGGAGCTGTAGTCTCATCTGCTGACACCAGTGACCGGAGCTAAAATTTATACCTCCAATCACAGCATGGGAACTGTGGCTCTCTGACCGGCAGGGATGATTTCACCGTCGAACAGAAGCGGTGTTTGCTGCTCTATCATGCACATGACAGCGTGGCAAACACTGGATGTTCAGGCCCCACATTCAAGTGAATGGTGTCCGGCTTCAGGTCTGGGTACTATTCTGGTATCCAAACTTTTTGTAACTGTTCGGCTGAACCTGTCGGACCCGAACTTCCAGGTGTCCGCCCATCTCTATTCCCCTGTTCTTCCGAATTTTTCAAAGATGCTGACTAGTGGTTCTGCAGTTTTCTCTGCTTTCTCTTTCAGTACCCTAGGATATAATTCATCTGAACAAGGAGATTTAAATTCATTTAAATTAGGTAAGTGTTCCCTCACCATCTCTCTGTTTATAGATAGTGTGGATTCTTTTATTCCTTTGATAGCACCATGAAGATCAAATGATGTTACAATTGCTTTGTTATAGAACACAGATGCGAAATAGCAGTTTAAAAGTTCAGCCTCCTCAACATCATTTTTGACCACTTCACCCTTTTCATCCTGTAAAACACCTATAGCATCTTTGACATTTCATTTGCTTTTGACATACACCCAAAATCCTTTTTTATTGTTTTTAGTCTCCCTTGCAAGCCTTGCTTCATTACTGGCTTTAGCTCTTCTAACACTTGCCCTGCATTCCCTGCAGACAGCATTATATTCTTCTTTAGATACACCCACCTCTTTCCATTTAATATATATTTTTTTCCTTTTTAATAAGTGTTTAAGTTCTGTGTTCATCCATCCTGGTCTCTTTAAATGCTTTCAACAGCTTCTGAGCTACCATTCTCTGCAGCTGGAATCTCTGTGGATGTATATATTTTCCTAACATACAATACAACAACACTCCATCCCCTCTTGTTAATCCTGTTTCTAATAAATAAGTTGTAGCCTTCAAGGTTTATATTTCAATCCTGTGTATCATCCCACCAAGTTTCAGTGATGCATTTGACGTCATGTCTCTCTTCCTGTGTTAGCAGCTCCAATTCTCCTTGTATGTTTCCAAAGCTCTGTGCATTTGTATAGACACATTTTCGTTTATAGTTGATTTATCTTACTTCTCTATCTTCAGTCAGAATTTGTTGTTTTTGTTCTTTATTTCCACTTCTAATAGCAGGGTTCTCAAAAGTATTCATTAGCTGCATACTTTTTTTGGCCATTGTAAGATGGCTGCCGAACGGGTCCTTGAGGGCGAACAGGTCTTTGAGGGGAGATTTGTGTCATTGTGGTTATTAGCTGTGATGATGTGAGCTCGCAAACATGCTCCAGCACATATGGTGCTGAGAGAGTTCTTAGGCCATTCCAGGGCCGTGTTTTACAAGCAATCATAAGAGATGGGTGGGAATGACTGCTCACATATCCCTACACCAGGGGTGTGGTTTACCAAATAAAATGGAGACCAAGTGTCACATTCAGTGTCTGCACCTGGAGATATTTCGATCTCCTGTGTGTTGGTCTGTTCTAAGACCTAAAGAACCAGGCATTATCCTGAGCGGGCGGACCTACTGTACTGTATAGACTTTTTACTTTGTGTTTTCACCGTGTGCCAAAAAAGGCTGTTTTGTTTGCTATCCTGAGCAGTTTATGAACTTTAAATAAACTTGCCTGGACATTTCAGCAATACCGCTTCCTGTGCCTACCTCAACCGCAGCTGAGTGAGCACTAATCTCTACACCGTGTATTTCCCATCCTATATTGCTCTTGTTTAAAGCTCTTCTGATGAGTGTAGCAAGATGTCTACAAAATATGTGTTAGCCTGTTTTTGTAAGATGCAAAGAAGTGTAGTGACACAAGGATAGTGTCACCGGGGTTTAGGCCAGGGGTGCTATCCGGGAACGTGAGCCGATACACGCGGTACGAGAAGACCGAGGTGTGTAGAGCACACAGGACCTGAGTTAGGCTAGTCACGTGATCACAGGAGTGGATCTAAGCTGGTCACGTAACCAAAGTGGGCGGAGCTACCCCACAAACGGACAGAGAGCCGACCGTGGTGCAGAGAAAAAATTGCAAACCGAATAACGAAGTCAAAGCAAAGCCAAGGGTCAGAAGCCAGACAAGGGCGAGATAACCAAGGGCAATACAGGCGAGTTAACAGGGAAGAGCCAAGGTGTCAGAATACCAGGAGGGACAAAGCAGTACTGAGCAGGAAGACAGAGACAATAGTAAAGGGACAAATCGGGTCATACACAACGAAACACACACACAGAGGAACAGTGATTACAGACGAGTAACCTGGGTCAGCAAACTCTAGCTGAGTAAACAGAAGTATCAATGACACTGGACCCAGAAACTGTCAGCATTAAAACCAAATAGAGGCAGACAAACTCAACCCTGACCAGACCAGGATGGAGCAGAACCTCCCGTCCTGAGTCATGACAAGAAGTCCATCATACAGGTAATTCACTCTATGGTCAAGATGTTTTTCATGGCACCATCGACATAGCCAGCTGATCACCTGTAGAATCCTGTTCAATCTCCTTGGTCCATGTCCAACCACTTGCAGGATAGATGAGAATATGACTTGGGCTCCGAGTTCCTACACTTTCCGGTCTAGGTCTTCAAAGTCTCTGCATATAGTCTCCAGGTCCTTTTTTGCTGTGTTTCTATGTGTATTAGTGTGCGTGGAAAGTCGTCTGTAGCACTGAAGAGTCTTGATACCCTATGAGACACATCTTTGATTAGGGCACCTGGAAGACAACACACTTCTCGTGAGGTAATGTCCAGTCTGCAGATAGCGGCTTCTATTCCTCTCAGTAGGGAACCCTCCACGGCCAACACTCTCCTTTTTTTCTTCGCCACAGTGCTTCTTGTTCTCCCTTCAAGAGGCTTCTGATTTTTTACTGGAGTGTTCTTTGTGGGAAAAGCACTTTTTTGATGAACAGCTTCATAGTTGTCCTGCGTGAGAGCCTGGTAGCGGTTCTTCTGCGGTATGGGTGCTGAATGCCTTCTCTTCCTCCTGCTTCTTTGGCTCACATGCTTCCATTTCTCTTCTTCTGCAGGTACATTGAAAGGTGCCTCTCTTTGAACATTTTGAATAGTTATTTCTACTCTTTCATTAGCTTCAGCAAAAACACTGAAAAGTTCTTTTTTTGCAACATTCTGAAGAGATTCTTCTGCTCTGTCAAGGAAATCCTCATCTTCTTTGATAAGCTTCAGTATAGCTATTCTCTCCTGAAAACTTTTCACCTTTTCCTCTAACAGAGTCATAAGCTTGCATTTCTGACAAGTAAAGTTTGATTTTTCCTCTGACAAGTCTGCAAACATATAGCACATATTGCAGCACACCATATTAGTAATCTCCTTCTCCATGTTGAACAAAATGACTTTCTGTGAAATTCGCGTAAAGATTCAATGGTTTGATGATTGTTTTCATGCAGCTCGATCCAGCTACATCCAAAGAACCTCATACGCGTGTCGGCTCTTCGCTGTTCCCAGAATACAGCAGGAATATGCAAATTATCTTCCTCGTGCTTCAATTCCTGTTTGACCCTGATCATAACTCTTCCTACCACATAACCCAAATACTTGGCTTCTTCCATCCCCATAGCACATTTATTTGGGTTGATGGTAAAGCCCGCTTTTCTCAGGGTGTTAAGCATCTCTTGGATTATATTTAGATGACTTCCCAAATCTTGGCTGAATATCACAAAGTCATCAACATAAGCTGCTACAGACAGTGCTTTTTGTGCGGTGCTAAGATCTGGTTCATGTCTCTCTGGAATGTGGCTGGAGCTTCCTGCAACCCAATCTGCATTCTGTCATATTGGTAACATCCATCCATGGGACAAGGGAATCTGCCAGTGTTCCTTAATGAGGTCCAGGGTAGTTATGAACAAAGCTGGCCCCATCCTCTCAATAAGCTCATCTACCCTAGGCATCAAGTAGGCATTGAACTTCGATACCTCATTGAGCTTCCTGTAGTTGTTATAAAAATGCTATTCCCCATCTGGCTTTGGCACCAATACTATGGGACTGGGCCAGCCACTCTTGTACTCTTCAGTGTCACGCTCACGCCCAGAGTGGTTGGCGTGGGCGTGCGTGGGTGTGGCCCCACTGGACCACAGACCAGACTACCCTGGAAGGGGTGTAACTAAGTAGCTTCCTAGGTCTTCGCTGGAGCCTCTGATAGTGAGGTCAGACTTGTGCAGCAGGAAGTTATCAGGTGCTACTCCAGGGTCGTGTCTGGCTGTGGCTGCTGATCCCACCGGAGAACAGAACATAGACAGACAAGCAGGCACAGCTGGCACTCTTGCAGACAGGCGGGGATGGCTGGGACACAGGCAGGCAGACAGGTACAACAGAGATGCTGGCAGGCAGGCGGGCACGGCTGGCTCTCTGTAGGCAGGCAGGTACGGCTGGCTCTCTGGCAGGACAGGTAGACAAGGCTGGTACACTGGAAGAAATGGTAGGGACCGGTCTGCAGGCAGGTATGTAAAACAGGTAAGAACCTGTTCAGACAGAATTCAGAAGGCGGATCCAAGAGCAGGAGGCGGGGCCAAGTGCAGAAATGCAGGAGAGGAGCCAAGAGCAGGAGGCGGAGCCATGTGCCAAAACAAGGAGGCGGAGCCAAGAGCAAGAAACGTAGAACCGCAAGGAGCGGAGCCAGGTAGAACCACAAGGAGCGGAGCCACAGAGTGAGAGCTGAGCGGAGCCACAGAGCAAAGCCACAGAGTGCAGAGCAAGGTCAGAGTGCAGAGCAAAGCTACAGAGAGCAGAGCTGAGAGCAAAGCCACAGAGCTGAGAGCAGAAAAAAGTCAGAGTGCAGAGTAAGACACAGATTGCAGAGCACAGAGCAAAACCACAGAGAGCAGAGCAAGGTCAGAGAATGCAGAGCAGAAGCAAGGAGCAAAGCAAGGTTGCAAAGAGCAGAGCCAAAAGCACAGCAAAGCAAGACACAGAGCATGCACAGCAGGGAAAGGAAACCAAGGCAGGGATATAAACGGACACAGGAACAGGACTAGGCTAAGACAAAGTCAGGAACAGGACAAGGCACAGAGACATGGACACAAGCCAGGGTACAACGCCCCACTGGGTGGCGGACATAGGCCAGGGTACAAGGCCCCACTGGATGACAAACACAGGACACAGACCAGGGTACAACGCCCCCTGGGTGGCGGACATAAGAGTAACAGAGACAGGGCCTGGCACCTCAGCAGCTAAGAACTGACTGAGGGAAAAAGTTGCACAGGCCCCCACCAATGGGTGAGGATGTCTTAAATACAGGAAGCCTCATGGCAATTGGCCGGGGACACCTTAGCAAGGTGCACACATTCTCAATAAGACACAGGAGTTGCCGGTGCTGCCCCCTTATGCACAGAGGCAGAGCATGCACAGGGCAAGCAGCAGACATGAGGCACACAGCATGGAGCCTCAGCAGAGAGAAGTTGCAACAAGGCCCAGAGAAGTAAGTGACTTTGAGTGTAATGCAAGTGGGGGATGGGAGGCCATGCAGTGATGCCAGCAGGGCTGTTACATTCAGTGACTCCCAGGTTCATCATCTGCTTCACCTCTTTTGAGATCACCTCATGGAAGGCTTCCAAAATCTAATAGTACTTCAGGTTGATGCGAACATGTGACTCCATGAGACTCCTGCTGAATAACCTGAGTATCCTCTGTTCTAGTGTGATAACTCTTGGTAATGCAGCTTTTGGGAGCCTAACGAAGACTCTGGCAACTTGATGTCTTCCATGTTGGCTTCCGACTTAGCCAACAAAGAGCTTTCAAGGGTACCCTGTTCTCCCAAGGCTTGATCAGGTTAACATGGTAAGCCTGGTATAGCTTCCTTTTACTTGGCTGGTGGACTTTGTAGTTGACTTAGCCAATCTTCTCTACTACTTCATAGGGACCCTGCTACTTGGCCCGGAATTTGCTTTCCAACATGGGGAAAATCACAAGTAGTCGATCCCCAGGTTTGAACTGTCTCACAATAGCCAACCTATTATACACCCTTGACTATGCCTCCTGTGCTTTGAAGAGGTTCTCCTTTACAATGGGTATCACGTTCGTAATCCTCTCTTGCATCTGAGCCACATTTTCAGCCACTTGGACTTGTTTCCATGTTGA
Organism: Ranitomeya variabilis; assembly: GCF_051348905.1. NCBI lineage: Eukaryota > Metazoa > Chordata > Amphibia > Anura > Dendrobatidae > Ranitomeya > Ranitomeya variabilis. The sequence continues at coordinate 103,780,626 of NC_135237.1, forward strand.
AGGTTTGGCTTTGGACTGCAACTCTTTCATGAAGATCTCTTCTGAATAGACTTCACTGAACAGTAGATTGGTTTGGATAGGTCCCACTGGTTGCTAACAGTTTTGAGCTGATTGTATTGCTGGGCATCTTTCTATTTTGAAGAGAAGTAAGCACAATGTGCTTTTCATTTGCTGCACTAATCTATCTGGTCGACTACTGCACCTTCGATCCTGGACTTTGCTCTTTTCCCAGTGTCCTAAATGTGGAGAAATACAGACATGTACTAATTCACCGTGCAATGCCATCAGGGAGGACTTAAATATATTCTACAGGAATACAACAACCCAAAAGTATATAGCCAATGTCAATACAAACTATTTTCAGCATAATGAAGAACAAGGAGTCCTGGAAGTGATGATATGGCCCCAATAGAGCCCTCGTCTTAACATCACCAATTCTATGTGGGATTATATGAATAGACAGGATTTTTGCAAACCATCATCCACATAAGCTCTGTAGTTAGTTCTTCAAGATGTTTGGAAAACCTTTCCTGTCATGTTTTTTTCAAAAACTGTGTCAAAGTGTAGCTGGAGGAATTGATGCTATAATGCTGAAGACAAAGGGTAGTCACACCCAAGGACTGGCAGGCAATTTTTAGCCTTGGAGGCAAGCACAAAGCACTGGCCCATGAGTACTTAGGGTCATACTTAGGCTTGGGTCTTATGTTGCACTCAATGTAGTGTATGTCTGAGGTTCCTCTTCTAACAACTCATTTCATAAAATTTGCAACCTGTTTCTGCAAGTACAACAAGTAACAAGTAAGAAATTTGCATTTACTTTCTAATAATACAGTGGAAAGATGCTGAAATTTGAATTCCTTTCACCCTACCTCATCACGGTCATTTACTCCCTTGCAGTACCAACCTCCCATTGTATAATAATAAATAATTCCCCCTTATATTATAATATCTTATTCTTTTGCAGTGATCACCCCTAGATGATTATTAATCACCCCACTCAGGTTATAACATATTTCCCTCCAACAATTAGCCACTCTTTCCACTAAATTATAATCAATCTTCTGTAATATAATAGTTAATGACCACTCAACCCCAGATGATAATAAAATACACCACAGAATACACCCCTGTTGTATAAATAAATACATTCATTCATGTATGCCAAAATAAAGGGAACACTAAAATGCCACATCCTATATATCACTGAATGAAATATTCCAGTTCCAAATCTTTATTCATTACAAAATGGAATGCGTTGAGAACAATAAAACATAAAAAATGCCTCAAGAAAAGCAAATGATGCTCAGTAGCATCTGTGGCCTCCACATGATTTTTTTGACCTACCTACAACACCTGGGCATTGTCCTGATGAAGCGGCGGATGATCTCCTGAGGGGCCTCCTCGCAGACCTGGATTAAAGTATCAGTCAGCTCCTGGAAAGTTTGTGGTGAAAAGTGGTGTTCGTGGATGGAATGAGAAATTATGTCCCAGATGTGCTCGATTGGATTCAGGTCTGGGGAATGGGCAGGCCAGTCCATAGCATCAATGCCTTCATTATGCAGAAACAGTTGACACACTTCAGCAACATGAGGCCTAGTAATACCATGCATCAGAAGGAACCCAGGCCCTAGTGCACCTGCATATGGTCTCACAATGGGTCTAAGGATCTCATCCTGGTACCTTATGGCAGTCAGAGTATCTCTGGTAGCACATGGAGGGCTGTGAGGAAATCCAAAGAAATACCTCCTCACAGCATTACTGATCCACTGCCAAAGCGGCCGTGCTGGAAGATGTTGCAGGCAGCAGAACATTCTCCAAGGAGTCTCCGGACTCTGTTACGTCTGCCATATGTGCTCACTGTGAACCTGCTCTCATCCATGAAGAGCACAGGGCGACAATGTTGAATCTGTCAATCTTGAAGTTCTCTGGCAAATGTCAATCGCCCTGCACGGCGTAGGGCTGTAAACACAACACCCACTTGTGGATATCAGGCCCTCATACCACCTTCATGGAGTCTGTTTCTGACAGTTTGAGAAGACACATGGATGTTAATGGCCTGCTGGAGGTCATTTTGTAGGGCTCTGGCGGGCCTCCTCCTTTTACTCCTTGCACAAAGGAGTAGGTAGCAGTCCTGCTGCTGGCTTTTTGCCCTCCTATGGCCCCCTCCATGTCTCCAGTTATACTGGCCTGTCTACTGGTATCTGTTCCATGCTTTAAACATTGTACTGACAGACAATTTTACCCTACTTGCCACAGCTTGCATTGATGTGCTATTCTGGATGAGCTGCACTACCTGAGCAACTTCTTTGGGTTCTATGCACCGCCCCATGCTACTGAATAGTACCTATATGGGTGCAAAGGTGACCAAAACAACAGCCACAAAAGATGAGAACAAAAAAATGGTCTGTGGTCACCCCCAGCAGAGGTTTTCTTGCTAATTGCCTATCATTTCTACCTGTTGTTACTTTCATTAGCACAACAAAAGGAGAAATTGATTTACGATTGGTATTGCTTCACAACTGAACAGGTTGATTTCACAAAAGTGTGATTGACTTGGAGTTACATTGTGTTTAAGCATTCCGTTTATTTTTTTAAAACAGTGTATACAGTCTCCATCTGCAGAACATTGCCGCAGCAAACTCCTGTATATACAGCCTCCATGCTGCTATATATTACTACTTTCTCCACCTGTATACGCAGTCTCTATCAGGGCCGGACTGGGACTAAAATTCAGCCCTGGCATTTGAAGTTACACAGGCCCACTTGTCACACGGTGACTGTATAATACCTTTGTACACTTGTAGGCAGGGCCGGTTTTAGGCAAAGTGGGGCCCTAGTCAAAGTTTAAAATGGGGCCCCAAATGCTAACATATTGCACCTCACACAAAAGCATTTCGGTTGTATTTACTTACATGCGCTGATCTCAGGCCGCTAAATGAGTTTGATCGACCATACTGAAGTTGTTCAATGCTTGTTTCCCGGCCTCTTTCCACCGTCTGAGACAGAATGATGGGACAGAATGATCACTAACAGATCACTAACCGATTCCCATACAGTATCATGTTATCAGCAGCACATCTACAGTTTACGCTGGCGATGTGCTGCTGAGAACAATGATTTTTGTTCCGGCAAAAACAATCTGAATATGCAGCATTTTACTTGTTTAGTAAAATATACCCCATAGTCCTCCATATATTATAATGTGCACCATAGTCCTCCATATATTAAAATACACTGCTCAGTCCTCCACAGAGCATAATACACTCCTCATAGTGCTCCATATAGTATAATGCACCGCCATAGTCATCCATGTAGTACAATTCACTTCCCATAGTATAATGCACCCCATAGTTCTTCATATAGTATAACGTATTCCCCATAGTCCTCGATACAGTATAATGCAGCCCACATACAGTATAATGCAGCCACCACCCTACAGAGTATAATGTAACCCCCCATAGAATATAATGCAGCCCCCCCAATAGAGTATGATGAAATCACCCCTCATAGAATATATATATAATACAGCCCCCCCATAGAATTTAATGTAGCCCCAAATAGAATAGAATACAGCCCACCTCCCCATAATATATAATGCAGCCCCCCATAGTATAAGGCAGCCTCCCCCATAGAATATAATATACCCCCATAGTATAACACAGCCTCCCCTACAGAATATAATATACCCCCGCAATAGTATATAATACAGCCACATAGTATATAACATGGCCTCCCCCATAGAATATAATATACCCCCTATAGTATATAGCAAAGCCCGCATAGCATATAGCACAACTTGCATAGTATATAGCACAGCCTGCATAATATAGCACAGCCCGCGTAGTATACAGCACAGCCCACACAGGGGTATATAGAGCACAGCCCGCACAGGGGTATATAGAGCACAGCCCGCACAGGGGTATATAGAGCACAGCCCGCACAGGGTTATATAGAGCACAGCCCGCACAGGGGTATATAGAGCACAGCCCGCACAGGGGTATATAGAGCACAGCCCGCACAGGGGTATATAGAGCACAGCCCACACAGGGGTATATACAGCACAGCCCGCACAGGGGTATATACAGCACAGCCCGCACAGGGGTATATACAGCACAGCCCGCACAGGGGTATATACAGCACAGCCCACACAGGGGTATATACAGCACAGCCCGCACAGGGGTATATACAGCACAGCCCGCACGGGGGTATAAAGAGCACAGCCCACACAGGGGTATATACAGCACAGCCCAGCCCACACAGGGGTATATACAGCCCAGCCCACACAGGGGTATATACAGCCCAGCCCACACAGGGGTATTTACAGCCAAGCCCAAACAGGGGTATATACAGCAGAGCCCACACAGGGGTATATACAGCAGAGCCCACACAGGGGTATATACAGCAGAGCCCACACAGGGGTATATACAGCAGAGCCCACTCAGGGGTATATACAGCAGAGCCCACACAGGGGTACATACAGCAGAGCCCACACAGGGGTATATACAGCAGAGCCCACACAGGGGTATATACAGCAGAGCCCACACAGGGGTATATACAGCAGAGCCCACACAGTATACAGCAGAGCCCACACAGGGGTATATACAGCAGAGCCCACACAGTATACAGCAGAGCCCACACAGTATACAGCAGAGGCCACACAGTATACAGCAGAGCCCACACAGGGGTATATACAGCAGAGCCCACACAGGGGTATATACAGCAGAGCCCATACAGGGGTATATACAGCAGAGCCCACACAGTATACAGCAGAGCCCACACAGGGGTATATACAGCAGAGCCCACACTGGTATATACAGCAGAGCCCACACAGTATACAGCAGAGCCCACACAGTATACAGCAGAGCCCACACAGTATACAGCAGAGCCCACACAAGGGTATATACAGCAGAGCCTACACAGGGGTATACAGTATATAGCAGAGCCCACACAGGGGTATATACAGCAGAGCCCACACAGGGGTATATACAGCAGAGCCCACACAGGGGTATATACAGCAGAGCCCACACAGGGGTATATACAGCAGAGCCCACACAGTATACAGCAGAGCCCACACAGTATACAGCAGAGCCCACACAGTACACAGCAGAGCCCACACAGGGGTGTATACAGCAGAGCCCACACAGGGGTGTATATAGCAGAGCCCACACAGGGGTATATACAGCAGAGTCCACATCTCGTCACCCCCCCCCCCCCCCGATAATGGCCCTACAGTCCAGTTAAAAAAAAAAAACACTCTCCTCACCTTTCCTTTTGCCCGCGCTGCTCCTGGCTCCTGTCTCCTGTCTCTGCGGCTGCAGTCTGCCCGGGACACAGCAGGTGCGCGATGATATGACGTCATCGTGCACCCGCAGTGTCAGAGGCAGACGCCGGTATAGTTAAATGCAGCGGCGGCGGCACTGGCGGCGGGGGGGGGGAGGAACAGTGCAGCGGCCCACTACTGGCACCGGCCCTTCTGGCATTTGCCAGAAGTGCCCGATGGCCAGTCCGGCCCTGGTCTCTATCCTTAAGTATATCGTTCCTTTCGGCTCCCTGTTTATATTATCTCCATCCTGATGTTTATTGCCCCTCTCAGCTCCATCTATGTACAGCATAAATCTGCAGTAGATTGCTTCCTCAAACCCTGTATATACAGTCCCCACACTGAAGAATATCTGTCCTCTTGGCCGTCTGTACAGTATATACAATCACCATTCTGCAGGATATTGTTTCTCTCTGCTCCTTTTACATACAGTCCCTATCCCATGCTCTTATCCTGAGGTTAGGAATAGGCGAGGCTCCAGAAATGTACTACAGCTTCTGATGCTGCCATAGATTTAATCACGAGCCTAGTAAATGTTTAGGGCCATTTGTCCACTGTGTGCTTTAGAGGCACTGTACCTGCACTAAATAATCTATGGCCACATCACAATCTGTAAGATGTTGCACATTGTGATGCATGCGGCTGCCAGGGATTCAAAGCTACAAGACGCTAAACCACCTGCATTAAAGAATTGCTAGGGAACCAGCCTGGGGGGCATCTACCTCTCTGCCCCATGACCCAGCTTGCCCCTGTTCAAATCAAATATTAGTTTGAGTTACATTTCTGTATTGTACATTGTCAACTTGCATTTAATTAATTGATGAAAATGAACAATTAATACTTCAATTTTTACATTTTTTCCCAAACCTACCTAAAACATTTGCACAGCACTATATATACACAGTATTTACATCTGTCCCTGCTATAAAGTGATTTTCAGCTTATTTGTATTGTGCTTTACAGGATTTTTTTATCATAAAGTATGGTAATAGTTTAGAAAGTTAATGTGTATCGATAAAATTACCTCTTGAAATGTCTCATTAAATAGTTTCAGCTTATTGTACCGTTTCTTTTATTGTACTGTAATTACATATTTTTGTTTGTATGAAAATCATGTCCACTAAAAATCATTAGCACTGACCACTTCTCTCCCAAGCATATTAGGAACAGCCTGCGTTAAAAATACACTGCCACTTTCAAATAATGGCTGTTAATTCCGAGGTGCTCTATAGTGCAATGGGATTCCTATTGATTTAAGAATAGATTTGCACTCAGACTAAAATGAGTTCATCACAGATAACAATATTACAAAATGAATAATGATTAGATACTTATTATTGCTGCCAAAGGAAGAGCAGCAAACAATGAATGTATTATGCTATATGTTCGATAATATTTGGACTTTCTTATTCACTGTCTCTATTGACAATATATATGTGTATATTTGTCATTTCTTTTTCACATTAATAGAGTTCTTATATAGAAATGAAAAATGCCATGAGAGGCAGGATTGCAATCAGATCCTACTTCCTTTTTTTTAGTTTATATTGGAAAGTATATTTTGTAAAAAGTATGCCATCTACACGTTCCTGCAGGGTTATGTTCACAATTGGCGACAGATGCATGATGCCTACTATGGTTGCACATGTTCCAGTGAATCTCATGCACCTGTCACCAATCATGTATGCTTCCTTGTAGGATTGTGTGGACGATAGCTCATTGGCGCTATACACCTTCTGCTGCAGAAGTGAGTTGTCAGAGCAAAAACAGCATGAAAAACTGAATGTGAGCAGCACTCACCACGGTACATGAAAACACAGCAATTTATTGTGGTCATCAACTGAGGAGAGGAGACATACAGAGGTAAGTAAGCGAGAGCTGTTTTATGTAAACTACGAAGTGAGTTGTGTAAGACAATCCCTCTAAACGTATTAATCTTATATTATTATTAATTATTATTAGTGTAAGTTATCAATATAAGGCTGCCGTCACACTAGCAGTATTTGGTCAGTATTTTACATCAGTATTTATAAACCAAAACCAGGAGTGGAACAAATAGAGGAAAAGTATAATAGAAACATATGCACCACTTCTGCATTTATTACCCACTCCTGGTTTTGGCTTACAAATACTGATGTAAAATACTGACCAAATACTGCTAGTGTGACGGCAGCCTAAGTTTTGTATAAAGAGTACTTTTTAATGGAATCCCAATTAAAAATATTTGATTTTTAATCAAGTGGATTTGCTGTTTGCCACCTTTTTTGGATTGTGTCAAGTGCTGGTGGTCTTCAATGGGATGAGCACCCACAGACACAAGAGGCCAAAAGTATAGATTCAATTAGAAAAATATTTAGAATTGAGAGTCCTCAGTGGTTGATACCTTTTAATGGCTAACTGAAAAGATGGTAAGTGGTAACAAATTGCAAGCTTTCAAGACTACTCAGGCCTCTTCATCAGGCATAGATAAATAGATGAAGCATAGATGAAGAGACCGGAGTAGTCTCGAAAGCTTGTAATTTGTTACCTTACCATCTTTTCAGTTAGCCATTAACCCCTTAACGACCGCCGATACGCCTTTTAACGACGGCCGCTAAGGGTACTTAAACCACAGCGCCGTTAATTAATGGTGCTGTGGAAAAAGTGAATAGCGCCCCCCAGAGTCGGATTTTCTCTGGGGTCTCGGTTGCCGAGGGTAGCAGAGACCCCAGAGAACATGATTTGGGGGGTTTTTACCGACCCCCGAGTTGCGATCGCCGGTAATTAACCATTTACCGGCGGTCGCAACAAAAAAAAACAAAACACGATTTGCCATTTAATTTCTCTGTCCTCCGATGTGATCGCACATCGGAGGACAGAGAAATAGGGTCCCCGATGGCCTCCGATAGCCCCCCAATACTCACCTATTTCCCCCGGTGCTCCTCGTGGCTCCCGATGGGCGCCGCCATCTTTTTTCCGGGGAAAAATGGCGGGCGCACGCGCAGTGCGCCCGCCGCCCGGCACCCGGAAGATCTTTGGGGTCTCGGCTGCCGGGGGTAGCTGAGACCCCAAAGAACATGATGGGGGTCGGTTTGCACCGACCCTTGTTTTGCGATCGCCGGTAATTAACAGTTTACCGGCGACCGCAAAAAAAAAAAAAAAAAAGCGATCTGTAATTCTCTGTCCTCTGATGTGATCGCACATCAGAGGACAGAGAAATAGGGGGATTCGGGGACCCTATCATACTCACCCGGTGTCCCTGGGTCCTCTTCCGTCTCCTCCTGCCGGCCGGCTTTTTCCTCATGGCGGGCGCATGCGCAGTGCGCCCACCATCTGCTGCCATCTGCCGGCCGGCAGGAGAGACGAGTTGGGGCTAAAATTAGGGTTAGGGTTAGGGTTAGGGTTAGGGCTAGGGTTAGGGTTAGGGCTAGGGTTAGGGCTAGGGTTAGGGTTAGGGCTAGGGTTAGGGTTAGGGTTAGGGTTGGGGCTAAATTTAGGGTTAGGGCTAGGGTTAGAGTTAGGCTACTTTCACACTAGCGTTTTTTGGCTTCCGTCGCAATGCGTCGGAGAAAAAACGCATCCTGCAAAAGTGCTTGCAGGATGCGTTTTTTCTCCATTGGCTTGCATTAGCGACGCATTGCGACGGATTGCCACATGTCACATCCGTCGTGCGACGGATGCGTCGTGCTTTGGCGGACCGTCGGCACAAAAAAAGCTACATGTAACTTTTTTGTGCGACGTGTCCGCCATTTCCGGCCGCGCATGCGAGGCCAGAACTCCGCCCCCGCCTCACCGCACCTCACAATGGGGCAGCGGATGCGTTGAAAAAACAGCATCCGCTGCAACCGTTATGTGGCGCTTACAACGCTAGCGTCGGTACGTCGGCCCGACACACTGCGATGGGCCGAGTACGACACTAGTGTGAAAGTAGCCTTGGGCTCCTTTCACACTTGCGTCGGTACAGGGCGGTCGCAATGCGTCGGCCCGACGTACCGACGCACGTTGTGAAAATTGTGCACAACGTGGGCAGCGGATGCAGTTTTTCAACGCATCCGCTGCCCAGTCTATGTCCTGGGGAGGAGGGGGCAGAGTTACGGCCACGCATGCGCGGAAATGGCGGACGCGACGTACAAAAAAAAGGTTACATTGAACTTTTTTTGTGACGACGGGGCTAAAGTTATGGTTAGGGTTGGGGCTAAAGTTAGGGTTAGGGTTGGGGCTAAAGTTAGGGTTAGAGTTGGGATTAGGGTTAGGGTTTGGATTAGGGTTGGGATTAGGGTTACGTTTGGGATTAGGGTTGGGATTAGGGTTACGTTTGGGATTAGGGTTGGGATTAGGGTTAGGGTTGGGATAAGGGTTGGGATTAGGGTTAGGGATGTGTTGGATTTAGGGTTTTGATTAGGGTTATGGTTAGGGTTGAGATTAGGGCTGTTTTGGGGTTAGGGTTGTGATTATCGTTAGGGTTCTGATTAGGATTATGGATCGGGTTGAGATTAGGGTTAGGGGTGTGTTGGAGTTAGGGTTGGAGTTATAATTTGGGGGTTTCCACTGTTTAGGTACATCAGGGGGTCTCCAAACACGACAGCCAATTTTGCGCTAAAAAAGTCAAATGGTGCTCCCTCCCTTCTGAGCTCTGCCGTGCGCCCAAACAGTGGTGTACCCCCACATATGGGGCATCAGCGTACTCGGGATAAATTGGACAACAACTTTTGGGGTCCAATTTCTCCTGTTACCCTTGTGAAAATAAAAACTTGGGGGCTAAAATTCTTTTTTGTGGGAAAAAAAAATATTTTTTTTATTTTCACTACTCTGCATTATAAACTTCTGTGAAGCACTTGAGCATTCAAAGTTCTCACCACATATCTAGATAAGTTCGTTAGGGGGTCTAGTTTCCAAAATTTGGTCACTTGTGGGGGGTTTCTACTGTTTAGGTACATCAGGAGCTCTGCAAACGCAACATAACGCCCACAGACCATTCTATCAAAGCCTGCATTTCAAAATGGCGCTCCTTCCCTTCCGAGCTCTGCCGTGCGCCCAAGCAGTGGTTTACCACCACATATGGGGTACCAGCATACTCAGGACAAATTGGACAACAACTTTTGGGGTCCAATTTCTCTTGTTACCCTTGTAAAAATAAAAACTTGGGGGCTAAAAAATCTTTATTGTTAAAAAAAATATATTTTTTATTTTCACGACTCTGCATTATAAAATTCTGTGATGCACTTGGGCATTCAAAGTTCTCACTACACATCTAGATAAGTTCCATGGGGGGTCTAGTTTCCAAAATGGGGTCAATTTTGGGGGGTTTCTACTGTTTAGGCACATCAGGAGCTCTCCAAACGCGACATGGCGTCTGATCTCAATTCCAGTCAATTTTGCATTGAAAAGTCAAATGGCGCTCCTTTGCTTCCGAGCTCAGCCATGCGCCCAAACAGTGGTTTACCCCACATATTGGGTGTCAGCGTACTCAAGACAAATTGTACAACAACTTCTGAGGTCCATTTTCTCCTGATACCCTTGGTAAAATAAAAATTTGGAGGCAAAAAGATCATTTTTGTAGAAAAAATGTGATTTTTTTATTTTCACGGCTCTACGTTATAAACTTCTGTGAAGCACCTGGGGGTTTAAAGTGCTCACCACACATCTAGATAAGTTCCTTAAGGGGTCTAGTTTCCAAAATGGTGTCATTTGTGGGGGGTCTCCACTGTTTAGGCACATCAGCGGCTCTCCAAACGTGACATGGCGTCCGATCTCAATTCCAGCCAATTCTACATTGAAAAAGTAAAACGACACTCCTTCTCTTCCAAGCTCTGCGGTGCGCCCAAACAGTGGTTTACCCCCACATATGGGGTATCGACGTACTCAGGAGAAATTGCACAACAACTTTTGTGGTCTAATTTCTCCTGTTACCCTTGTGAAAATAAAAATTTGTGGGCGAAAAAATCATTTTTGTGAAAACAAATGCGATTTTTTATTTTCACGGCTCTACGTTATAAACTTCTGTGAAGCACTTTGGGGTTCAAAGTGCTCACCACACATCTAGATAAGTTCCTTAAGGGGTCTAGTTTCCAAAATGGTGTCACTTGTGGGGGGTTTCCACTGTTTAGGCACATTAGGGGCTCTCCAAATGCGACATGGCGTCCGATCTCAATTCCAGCCAATTCTGCATTGAAACAGTCAAACGGTGCTCCTTCACTTCCAAGCTCTGCGGTGCGCCCAAACAGTGGTTTACCTCCACATATGGGGTATCGGCGTACTCAGGAAAAATTGCACAACAAAATTTGTTGTTAAATTTCTGTTTTTACACTTGTGAAAATTAAAAAAAATGGTTCTGAATTAAAATGTTTGCAAAAAAAAGTTAAATGTTCATTTTTTTCTTCCACATTGTTTCATAAACTTCTTGAATGTGGTTTTGAGCAGCTTGAGGGGTGCAGTTTTTAGAATGGTGTCACACTCGGTTATTTTCTATCATATAGACCCCTCAAAATGACTTCAAAGGTGATGTGGTCCCTAAAAAAAACATGGTGTTGTAAAAATGAGAAATTGCTGGTCAACTTTTAACCCTTATAACTCCCTAACCAAAAAAAAAATTGTTTCCAAAATTGTGCTGATGTAAAGTAGACATGTGGGAAATGTTATTTATTAACTATTTTTTGTGACATATCTCTCTGATTTAAGGGCATAAAAATACAAAGTTTGAAAATTGCAAAATTTTAAAAATTTTCGCCATATTTCCATTTTTTTCATAAATAATCGCAAGTAATATCGAAGAAATGTTACCACTAACTTGAAGTACAATATGTCACGAAAAAACAGTCTCAGAATCAGCGGGATCCGATAAAGTGTTCCAGAGTTATAACCTCTTAAAGTGACACTGGTCAGAATTGTAAAAATTGGCTCGGTCATTAAGTACCAAATTGGCTCTGTCACTAAGGGGTTAAAAGGTGTCAATCACTGAGGACTCTCAAATCTAAATATTTTTCTATGCACTGGCTAACACGGTACCAAGATATATACGGTATCTTTCATAGATTCAATTAGTGAAATGTAAAGCTGTATCAATGACTGTGTAACGTACTTACATATCTTGAATTGAATAAACACTACCATGATATTCTGCTAGATAAGGAAAAATGGTAATATGCTTTAGGGTCGGCAGTAGGGTTGAGCGAAACGGATCGATCATTTTCATAAGTCGCCGACTTTTGGCAATGTCGGCATCTCATGAAACCGACCCGATCCCTGTGTGGGGTCTGCCATGCAGTACGCGACTTTCGCGCCAAAGTCGCGTTTCAATGACGCTAAAAGCGCCATTTCTCAGCCAATGAAGGTGGACGCAGAGTGTGGGCAGCGTGATGACATAGATCTCAGTCCCCACCATCTTAGAGAAGGGCATTGCAGTGATTGGCTTGCTTTCTGCGGCGTCACAGGGGCTATAAAGGGGCGTCCCCGCCGACCGCCATCTTACTGCTGCTGATCTGAGCGTAGGGAGAGGTTGCTGCCGCTTCGTCAGAAGCAGGGATAGTGTTAGGCAGGGTACATAAAGCCCCAAACCGCTTGTGCTGTAGCGATTTCCACTGTCCAACACCACCTTTTGTTTGCAGGGACAGTGGAAGCTACATTTTTTTTTTCCTCAGCGCTGTAGCTCATTGGGCTGCCCTAGAAGGCTCCCTGATAGCTGCGTTGCTGTGTGTGTACGCCGCTGTGCAAACCAACTGCTTTTTTCAAAGCACAAATCCTGTTGTTCCTTCCTTTCTGCACAGCTATCTTGTTTGTTTGTCCACACTTTTGTGTGCAGCAGTCCTTTTTATAACTGCCTGCCATACTTTTCTGAGATTACTGCAGGGAGATAAAGATTGGCAAGTCTGCCTCTGTGCCAGTGCTGTGTGTGGCATCTGTCTCTCATTGTGTGCCACAGAAAACCTAGTGTGTAATACTGGGCCTTTTTTTTTTTTTTTTAATTCTCCCTGAAAAAAAATAAAAAAATAGTGGGAGATAAAGATTGGCAAGTCTGCCTCTGTGCCAGTGCTGTGTGTGGCATCTGTCTCTCATAGAAAACCTAGTGTGTAATACTGGGCCATTTTTTTTAAAATTCTCCCTGAAAAAAATAAATAAATAGTGGGAGATAAAGATTGGCAAGTCTGCCTCTGTGCCAGTGCTGTGTGTGGCATCTGTCTCTCATTGTGTGCCACAGAAAACCTAGTGTGTAATACTGGGCCATTTTTTTTTTTTTAATTCTCCCTGAAAAAAAAAAAATAAATAGTGGGAGATAAAGATTGGCAAGTCTGCCTCTTTGCCAGTGCTGTGTGTGGCATCTGTCTCTCATTGTGTGCCACAGAAAACCTAGTGTGTAATACTGGGCCATTTTTTTTTTAATTCTCCCTGAAAAAAAAAAAATAAATAAATAGTGGGAGACAAAGATTGGCAAGTCTGCCTCCGTGCCAGTGCTGTGTGTGGCATCTGTCTCTCATTGTGTGCCACAGAAAACATAGTGTGTAATACTGGGCCATTTTTTTTTTTAATTCTCCCTGAAAAAAAATAAATAAATAGTGGGAGATAAAGATTGGCAAGTCTGCCTCTGTGCCAGTGCTGTGTGTGGCATCTGTCTCTCATTGTGTTCCACAGAAAACCTAGTGTGTAATACTGGGCCATTTTTTTTAAATTCTCCCTGAAAAGAAATAAATAAATAGTGGGAGATAAAGATTGGCAAGTCTGCCTCTGTGCCAGTGCTGTGTGTGGCATCTGTCTCTCATTGTGTGCCACAGAAAACCTAGTGTGTAATACTGGGCCATTTTTTTTTTTTTAATTCTTCCTGAAAAAAAAAAATAGTGGGAGATAAAGATTGGCAAGTCTGCCTCTGTGCCAGTGCTGTGTGTGGCATCTGTCTCTCATTGTGTGCCACAGAAAACCTAGTGTGTAATACTGGGCCATTTTTTTTTTTTTTAATTCTCCCTGAAAAAAAAAAAAATAGTGGGAGATAAAGATTGGCAAGTCTGCCTCTGTGCCAGTGCTGTGTGTGGCATCTGTCTCTCATTGTGTGCCACAGAAAACCTAGTGTGTAATACTGGGCCATTTTTTTTTTTTAATTCTCCCTGAAAAAAAAAAATAAATAGTGGGATATAAAGATTGGCAAGTCTGCCTCTGTGCCAGTGCTGTGTGTGGCATCTGTCTCTCATTGTGTGGCACCGAAAACACTGTGTAATAGGCCTTTTTTTTTTTTGCTACATTCTCCCTTTTCCCCCAAAAAAATTAGTGGGAGATAAAGATTGGCAAGTCTGCCTCTGTGCCAGTGCTGTGTGTGGCATCTGTCTCTCATTGTGTGCCACAGAAAACCTAGTGTGTAATACTGGGCCATTTTTTTTTTTAATTCTCCCTGAAAAAAAAAAAATAGTGGGAGATAAAGATTGGCAAGTCTGCCTCTGTGCCAGTGCTGTGTGTGGCATCTGTCTCTCATTGTGTGCCACAGAAAACCTAGTGTGTAATACTGGGCCATTTTTTTTTTTAAATTCTCCCTGAAAAAAATAAATAAATAGTGGGAGATAAAGATTGGCATGTCTGCCTCTGTGCCAGTGCTGTGTGTGGCATCTGTCTCTCATTGTGTGCCACAGAAAACCTAGTGTGTAACCTGGGCCATTTTTTTTTTTAATTCTCCCTGAAAAAAAATAAATAAATAGTGGGATATAAAGATTGGCAAGTCTGCCTCTGTGCCAGTGCTGTGTGTGGCATCTGTCTCTCATTGTGTGCCACAGAAAACCTAGTGTGTAATACTGGGCCATTTTTATTTTTTTTTAATTCTCCCTGAAAAAAATAAATAAATAGTGGGAGATAAAGATTGGCAAGTCTGCCTCTGTGCCAGTGCTGTGTGTGGCATCTGTCTCTCATTGTGTGCCACAGAAAACCTAGTGTGTAACCTGGGCCATTTTTTTTTTTAATTCTCCCTGAAAAAAAATAAATAAATAGTGGGATATAAAGATTGGCAAGTCTGCCTCTGTGCCAGTGCTGTGTGTGGCATCTGTCTCTCATTGTGTGCCACAGAAAACCTAGTGTGTAATACTGGGCCATTTTTATTTTTTTTTAATTCTCCCTGAAAAAAAATAAATAAATAGTGGGATATAAAGATTGGCAAGTCTGCCTCTGTGCCAGTGCTGTGTGTGGCATCTGTCTCTCATTGTGTGCCACAGAAAACCTAGTGTGTAATACTGGGCCATTTTTATTTTTTTTTAATTCTCCCTGAAAAAAATAAATAAATAGTGGGAGATAAAGATTGGCAAGTCTGCCTCTGTGCCAGTGCTGTGTGTGGCATCTGTCTCTCATTGTGTGCCACAGAAAACCTAGTGTGTAATACTGGGCCATTTTTTTTTTAATTCTCCCTGAAAAAAAAAAAAATAGTGGGAGATAAAGATTGGCAAGTCTGCCTCTGTGCCAGTGCTGTGTGTGGCATCTGTCTCTCATTGTGTGCCACAGAGATTAAGATTGGCATTTCTGCTTGAGTGCCGGTCCTGTGTGTGCCATCTGTCTCAAATTATTGGGGCACAGAAAACCTAGTGTGTCATACTGTTAATTTTTTTTTTTTTCTCCCTGAAAACAAAAAATAGTGAAAGATTAAGATTGGCATTTCTGCTTGAGTGCCGGTCGTGTGTGTGCCATCTGTCTCAAATTATTGGGGCATAGCAAACCAAGTGTGTCATACTGTTAATTTTTTTTTTTTTAAATTCTCCCTGAAAACAAAAAATAGTGGAAGATTAAGATTGGCATTTCTGCTTGAGTGCCGGTCCTGTGTGTGCCATCTGTCTCAAATTATTGGGGCACAGAAAACCTAGTGTGTAACATTGGGCCTGATTTTCCTTTCAGTGTCAGCCACCTATAAAGGTATATATAAATCCTACAGAAGTTTGAGTTCACCTTATAAGTTGTTTTACAGTAACAAATACCGTTACTTTGGTTACGTTTTGCAAACAATGAGGAAGTCTGGTGGAAGAGGTCGTGGCCGTGGGCGGTCATTGTCAGCTGGTAATGATGGTAGTGGTGGTGGAGCATCAGGTGGTTGTGGTAAAAGCAGTACAGCACCTAAGTCTCGAGTTGTTGAGCCAAGTTCGTCGTCTGGCTACACAAGGCCTCGAACACTCCCTTTTCTGGGAGTAGGAAAACCGCTTTTAAAGCCGGAGCAGCAAGAACAAGTTTTGGCTTTCCTTGCTGACTCAGCCTCTAGCTCTTTTGCCTCCTCTTCTGAAAGTGCTAAATGTAAAAGCAGCGCGTCGTTAGTGGATGTTCACGGTCAAAGACAAGTCGCTTCCTTGTCTTCTTCACCCAGAACAAGAGAGAAGGATGCGTCAGGAGACACAATGGGTTACTCCATGGAGCTCTTTACACATACCGTTCCTGGGTTAGACAGTGAAACAGTTAACAGGCCATGCCCATTAGAAGTTGAATCGGACATGGAGTGCACTGATGCACAGCCACAGCCAGATTACTATGCTGTTCCGTTGACTCAGACCAGAACATTGCCCTCGCAGTGTACTGAGACAGAATCAAACCCAGCTGAGACTATGGTGCCCCGTCACGAACGGTATACCACCGGCTTACACGGTGACACAGACGAAGTTGCACACGAGATAGAAGAGGAGGTCATAGATGACCCAGTTGTTGACCCCGATTGACAGCCATTGGGGGAACAGGGTGCAGGCGGCAGTAGTTCTGAAGTGGAGGAGGAGGAGGAGCAGCAGCAGGCATCAACATCACAACAGGTTCCATCTGCCAGGCCCCGTATCTGGCCAAAAACGCGTGGCAAAACCAAAACCAGTTGGAGGACAGGGTGGCCATCCGGTTAAAGAAGTTCAGTCTGCAATGCCTGAAAAGGTATCCGATAGTAGAAAGAGTGCAGTCTGGCATTTTTTTAAACAACATCCAAATGATCAGCGCAAAGTCATCTGTCAAAAATGTTCAACTACCTTAAGCAGAGGTCAGAATCTTAAAAGTCTAAATACAAGTTGCATGCATAGACATTTAACCACCATGCATTTGCAAGCCTGGACTAACTACCAAACGTGCCTAAAGGTTGCAGCACCCTCGGCCAATGAAGCTAGTCAGCAACGCTACATCCCTTCCCTCACTGTAAGCCCACCATTTCCCGCAACACCTGCAGTATCTGTGCAGCTTTTTTCTCCAGGCCAAAGCAGTCAGGGAATCACCAGGTTCGTAGTAGGAAACTCTGCATGTAGGGCACCGGCAAGAATACCATCTCCAACCCTCTCTCAGTCTGCCATGTCCACCGGCACCACCGCTAGTTCCACGATCTCCAGCTCTCCAGTCCAGCTCACCCTACATGAGACTCTTGTTAGGAAAAGGAAGTACTCATCCTCGCATCCGCGTACACAGGGTTTGAACGCCCACATTGCTAGACTAATCTCATTAGAGATGATGCCCTACCGGTTAGTTGAAAGCTAAGCTTTCAAAGCGCTGATGGACTAAGCTGTACCATGCTACGAGCTACCCAGTCGACACTTCTTTTCTAGAAAAGCCATCCCAGCCCTCCAACAGCATGTTAAAGACCGCATCGTCCATGCACTCAGGCAGTCTGTGACTACAAAGGTGCACCTGACAACAGATGAATGGACCAGTAGGCATGGCCAGGGACGTTACGTGTCCATCACGGCACACTGGGTGAATGTGGTGGATGCAGGGTCCACAGGGGACAGCAATATTGGGACAGTTCTGCCTAGCCCACGGTCAAGGAAACAGTTGGCTGTTGGCGTTCTCCCCCCCTCCTCCTCTTCCTCGTCCTCCTGCAGAAGCGAGAGCTCGTCCACAGACCGCAGTCGCACATCCACTCCATCCGCAGCTGCCAGTGTTGCACACCAGGTGTGCCATTATGGGACAGCTAGTGGCAAGCGTCAGCAGGCTGTATTGGCAATGAAGTGTTTGGGCGACAACAGACACACCGCGGAAGTTCTGTCCGAGTTCTTGCAGAAAGAAACTCAGTCATGGCTGGGCACTGTACATCTTGAGGCAGGCAAGGTAGTGAGTGATAACGGAAGGAATTTCATGGCTGCCATAGCCTTTCCCAACTGAAACACATTCCTTGCCTGGCTCACACCTTAAACCTGGTGGTGCAGTGCTTCCTAAAAAGTTATCCGGGGTTACCCGACCTGCTCCTCAAAGTGCGCAGACTTTGCTCGCATATCCGCCGTTCGCCCGTACACTGCAGCTGTATGCAGAACTATCAGCGGTCTTTGAACCTTCCCCAGCATCGCCTAATCATCGACGTTGCAACAAGGTGGAACTCCACACTGCACATGCTTCAGAGACTGTGCGAACAGAGGCGTGCTGTTATGTATTTGTGGGAGGATACACGGGCAGGCAGTTGGATGGCAGACATGGAGTTGTCAGGTGTGCAGTGGTCGAAGCTACAAGACCTGTGTCAAGTCCTTCAGTGTTTTGAGGAATGCACACGGCTGGTTAGTGCAGACAACGCCATAATAAGCATGAGCATCCCCCTAATGCGTCTGCTGATGCAAAGTTTGACGCACATAAAGGAGCAGGCGTCTGCAGCCGAGGAAGAGGAAAGCCTTGATGACAGTCAGCCATTGTCTGGTCAGGGCCGTGTAGAGGACGCGGTAGCGGGCGAAGAGGAG
Source organism: Ranitomeya variabilis (assembly GCF_051348905.1). Lineage (NCBI taxonomy): Eukaryota > Metazoa > Chordata > Amphibia > Anura > Dendrobatidae > Ranitomeya > Ranitomeya variabilis. Next base: position 103,799,556 of record NC_135237.1, read on the forward strand.
GACGAGGAGGATGATGGGGATGAGTACTTTTTTACTGAGGAAGCTTCTCCTGGGCCAACAGAAATTAGTGGCGTTGCAAGGACGGGTTCTGTTTTTTTAAGGGAGACAAGTGACGTAGATTTGCCTGTAACTGCTCCTCAAACCAGCTCAACCGCAGATTTGACAACTGGAACTTTGGCCCACATGGTGGATTATGCCTTATGTATCCTCAAAAGGGACCCACGCATTATTAAAATGATGACCGATGACGATTACTGGTTGGCCTGCATCCTTGACCCTCGCTATAAAGGCAAATTGCAAAATATTATGCCACATGAGAACCTCGAACAAATATTAGCAACCAAACAAGCAACTCTTGTAGACCGTTTGATTCAGGCATTCCCAGCACACAGCGCCGGTGATGGTTCTCACACGAGCTGCAGGGGGCTACAGGGCAGAGGTGTTAGAGGTGCACAAATCAGAAGTGGCGTTGGACAGAGGGGTTTTCTGACCAGGTTGTGGAGTGATTTCGCAATGACCGCAGACAGGACAGGTACTGCAGCATCTATTCAAAGTGACAGGAGACAATATTTGTCCAGTATGGTTACTAACTATTTTTCATCCCTTATCGATGTTCTCCCTCAACCGTCATTCCCATTTGATTACTGGGCATCCAAATTAGACACCTGGCCTGAATTGGCAGAATATGCATTGCAGGAGCTTGCTTGCCCAGCAGCTAGTGTGCTATCAGAAAGAGTATTCAGTGCTGCTGGTTCAATATTAACCGAAAAAAGGACACGTCTGGCTACCCAAAATGTGGATGATCTAACCTTCATTAAAATGAACTACTCCTGGATTTCAAATTATTTTGCCCCACCTTTCCCGGCTGACACCTAGCTTTCCTATAAAAAGGTCTTGCTTGTGGACTGGTCTTACTGAGTGTTCCAATCTCTTAATTTGCAGCAGCTGTTTGTCCAGCATACAACATGTTTACACCTCCCTCAATGGGAAAACTCCACCCACGGGGCCGTGGTCTCGCCACTTGGCGCAAGCACCCGTTAGAGTGCCGTTTGTCTGAAGAGGTGGGTGTGCCCGCTTTTGGTCGACGGCACTGCCACTGGGTCCCTCATAGTACAATAAAGTGTCTCTGGCGGTGGTGGCGCGCACCCAACGTCAGACACACCGTTGTATCATGAGGGGCCCTGGGACGGTACCGCCGGCCACAAGAGAGTTCACCCCCCCCAGCTCAAACTGTGCTCTACCACGTGCAAAATTATCTCTCACAGCTCCACCAATGTTTAGTCTATGCGCTGACATCATTCAATGCCTGGCACTGACAATACCAATTTGTTGACATCTATGATTCTAGTTAAAATAGTCTGGGTCAGTGTCCTATATTGACACCAGTAAATACTGCCAAATTACTATGTCAGAAACTCAGCAGATGAGCCCACCCCTGTACCTAAGTATGCCACACTTTTGTTTTTTTGTTTTGTTGTTTTGCGAGACATTAACATCTATTTATTTTTTGGGAGTACTAACTGTGTCAGACACTCCTTGCAATCGTCCTCCGCTGACCACACCAATGCTGCCCGTGTACCCCTGGAACCTATTTAAAACTGCATAGAGCCTATTTTTATTTATTTTAGGCCTAGTAAGCCTGTCTGCGGTCCCTCCTTGCAATCGTCCTCCGCTGACCACACCAATGCTGCCCGTGTACCCCTGGAACCTATTTTATAGTGCATAGAGCCTATTTTTTTCTTTTATTTAATATTAATAAAGCCATGATGGACTATGCTGTACCACGCTACGAGCTACCCAGTTGACACTTCTTTTGTGAGAAAAGCCATCCCAACCCTCCACCAGCATCTAAAAGACCGCATTGTCCATGCACTCTGTCAATCTGTGAGTACAAAGGTACACCTGACAACAGACGCATGGACCTGTAGGCATGGCCACGGAAGGTTACGTGTCCATTACGGCGCAATGGGTTAATGTGGTGGATGCATGGTCCACAGGGGACAGCCTACTAAGTCTGTCTGAAGTCCCTAATTCAAATTGTCCTCAATTCAGGTTTTCGTGCTTTTTAAAAAAATAGGAAACTGCATTTGGGCTACTAGTTTGGTTGGGGCCTACTGTTGATGTCTGACGCTCCTGGGTGTTCTCCTCCTCCTTTATGTTCTCCTCCAGGTTTACTTGTCTGAGCTTCAACCTTCTGGCTCTCATTAAGTATTTTTAAATGTAACACTACAGTTGCCATACCACTTGGGTTGGGGCCCAGTAACGGTGTTCTCCTCCTCCTTGGTGTTCTCCTCCAGGTTGCCTTGTCTGAGCTTCAACCTTCTGGCTCTCATTAAGTGCTTTTTAAAAAAAAAATGGTGGTTAGGGCCTACTAACGGTGTCTGCCGCTCCCTGGTGTTGTCCTCCACTGTATAAATCTGAGCTTCAACCTTCTGGCTCTCATTAAGTGCTTTTTTAAAAAAAATTGGTGGTTAGGGCCTACTAACGGTGTCTGCCGCTCCCTGGTGTTGTCCTCCACTGTATAAATCTGAGCTTCAACCTTCTGGCTCTCATTAAGTGCTTTTTAAAAAAACATTGGTGGTTAGGGCCTACTAACGGTGTCTGCCGCTCCTGGGTGTTCTCCTCCTCCTGAGTGTTCTCCTCCTCCTTGGTGTTCTCCTCCAGGTTTCCTTGTCTGAGCTTCAACCTTCAGGCTCTCATTAAGTATTTTTAATTGTAACACTACAGTTGCCATACTACTTGGGTTGGGGCCTAGTAATGGTGTACCCCTCCTCCTTGGTGTTCTGCTCCTCCTTGGTGTTTTCTTCTCCAGATTTCCTTGTCTGAGCTTCAACCTTCTGGCTCTCATTAAGTATTTGTTGGTAAAAATTGGTGGTTGGGGCCTACTAACGGTGTCTGCCGCTCCCTGGTGTTGTCCTCCACTGTATAAATCTGAGCTTCAACCTTCTGGCTCTCATTAAGTGCTTTTTAAAAAAAAATTGGTGGTTATGGCCTACTAACGGTGTCTGCCGCTCCCTGGTGTTGTCCTCCACTGTATAAATCTGAGCTTCAACCTTCTGGCTCTCATTAAGTGCTTTTTTAAAAAAAATTGGTGGCTAGGGCCTACTAACGGTGTCTGCCGCTCTCTGGTGTTGTCCTCCACTGTATAAATCTGAGCTTCAACCTTCTGGCTCTCATTAATTGCTTTTTAAAAAAAAATAGGTGGTTAGGGCCTACTAACGGTGTCTGCCGCTCCTGAGTGTTCTCCTCCTCCTGAGTGTTCTCCTCCTCCTTGGTGTTCTCCTCCAGGTTTCCTTGTCTGAGCTTCAACCTTCAGGCTCTCATTAAGTATTTTTAAATGTAACACTGCAGTTGCCATACTACTTGGGTTGGGGCCTAGTAACGGTGTTCTCCTCCTCCTTGATGTTCTCCTCCTCCTTGGTGTTCTCCTCCAGATTTCCGTGTCTGAGCTTCAACCTTCTGGCTCTCATTAAGTATTTGTTGGTAAAAATTGGTGGTTGGGGCCTACTAACGGTGTCTGCCGCTCCTGGGTGTTCTCCTCCTCCTGAGTGTTCTCCTCCTCCTTGGTGTTCTCCTCCAGGTTTCCTTGTCTGAGCTTCAACCTTCAGGCTCTCATTAAGTATCTTTAAATGTAACACTACAGTTGCCATACTACTTGGGTTGGGGCCTAGTATCGGTGTTCTCCTCCTCCTTGGTGTTCTCCTCCTCCTTGGTATTCTCCTCCAGGTTTCCTTGTCTGAGCTTCAACCTTCTGGCTCTCATTAAGTATTTGTTGGTAAAAATTGGTGGTTGGGGCCTACTAACGGTGTCTGCCGCTCCCTGGTGTTGTCCTCCACTGTATAAAGCTGAGCTTCAACCTTTTGGCTTTCGGCGTGTAGTAGCAGATATTAAACTGCATTTGGCCTTCAACTTTGGTTGGGCCCTACTAACGGTGTGAGCCTCTCCCTGGTGTTGTCCTCCACTGTATAAAGCTGAGCTTCAACCTTCTGACTCTCATTAAGTATTTGTTGGTAAAAATTGGTGGTTGGGGCCTACTAACGGTGTGTGCCGCTCCATGGTGTTGTCCTCCACTGTATAAAGCTGAGCTTCAATCTTAAAGCTCTCGTTAAGTAGTTGTTTTTAAAATGTGTGGTTGGGCCCTTAAAACGGTGTCTGACGCTACTGGGTTTTCTCCTGTTTTGTTGTCCCGACCTTCAATGTTCAGGCTTTCGGCTTACATTTTAAATAATTAAACTGCAGTTGGCCTACTGCTTTGGTTGGGCCTAGTAACGGTGTGTGCCGCACCTTGGTGTTGTCCTGTGTTATTTTCCTGACCTTTAATCTTCAGGCTTTCGGCCTTCATTTGTAATATTAAACTGCATAGGGCCTACTAGTGTGGTTCGGCCCTACTAATGGTGTCTGTCTGCCGCTCCTGGGTTTTCTACTCCACTGAACTAAGCAATGCCACCTGGTTAGTCCTGTTACCAATTTTGACCTGCATTTTACCCACTTTATTATTTGGGCCTATATCATTGTTTCCGCTTCATCCTGCCCATTGCCCAGCCGGTGCTAGATGAGTCTTGTGGTACTTTGACCCAGACCACTACATTCCCCTTGCACGCTACACAGCCACAATCTGACCCTGCTGAAAGTCAGGTTCCCCTTCCTGCATACTATACCACCTTACACAGGGACAAAGAGGAAGGTGCAGATGAAAGTGCAGGTTTCTTCAACAGGTAGGGGGGCATACTCGTTGGCGACGTCACAGGCACAGGGCCCCTCAGAGTACGCAAAAGTGTCGCTGCCGGTGGGAGGCGCCCCCGCTGTGCAAACACACCGCCGTACTTTGAGGGGCCCTGTGCCAGTGCCAATGCGAACGAGTGGGCCTCCCTGCTTGCTCAGGATCACAGCACTTGAAAAGTTGAAATACTTACCTCTCACTGCTCCACCGCCGTGACGTAGTCCACGTTTCCTGGGCCCACTAAAACCTTGAACCAGCCCTACCCCCCCCACAACTTTTGCCAAATGACCCCCAATTTCCAATGCCCAACTATTATTATAAAGTTAATTAAGATTGACAAGCTTCAGAAACAAGAATGGATGTTTTTGGCATTAAAATGGGCACTGTAGGTGTTTTCCTGGCCTCCACTCACTGCCGACTATGCTTCCCCATTGACTTGCATTGGGTTTCATGTTTCGGTCGATCCCCGACTTTTCGCGATAATCGGCCGACTTCACTCGACTCGACTTTGGACAAAGTCGGGTTTCGCAAAACCCGACTCGATCTTAAAAAAATGAAAGTCGCTCAACCCTAGTCGGCAGTAGTAAACTGGCTAATGCACCATCCATAGTAAACATAGATGGTAAGTTAAACACAACAACGAGAGAAGTGATTGTAAGGCCAGCGTCACACCTAACGTATCAAAATACGGTACGTTTTTAACGGCCGAGATGCGCAGAAAATTTCCTGAACTGTGATCCGTATTCAATGCGAGGATACAATTTTTTCTCCAAAAATTATCCATGTGTCATCCATATGGCATCCATGCTGCGAGATTTTCTTGCCGGCTTGCAAAATGGACATAGAATGGAACAATGGGCTCAAATATTCGTGAGAACATATATACAGTATATATATATATATATATATATATATATATATATATATATATAATTCCTCGCTAATAATGTTAGAAGTGTCTGTGTGCAAAATTTGGGAGATCTAGGTGTTAAAATAAAGGGTTAAATCACGGAAAAAACTGGCGTGAGCTCCCGCGCAAATTTTCTCAGCCAGAGTGGGAAAGCCAGTGACTGAGGGCAGATATTAATAGCCTAGAGAGGGACCATGGTTATTACCCCCCTGGCTAAAAACATCTGCCCCCAGCCACCCCAGAAAAGGCACATCTGTAAAGATGCGCCTATTCTGGCACTTAGCCTCTCTCTTCCCACTCCCGAGTAGCGGTGGGATATGGGGTAATAAAGGGTTAATGTCACCTTGCTAATGTAAGGTGACATTAAGCCAGGTTAATAATGGAAAGATGTCAATGAGACACTTATCCATTATTAATCCAATAGTAATAAAGGGTTAAATAAACACACACATTATGAATATTTTAATGAAATAAATAAACACATGGGGTTTTAATATCTTTATTGTACGCTCAATCCTTATATACACACATATGTGTGTGTGTGTGTCAATGATATATATATGTATATATACCTATTCTATGTGTACACATTTAATTTAAATATTCTATTCTAACCTGTCAGTGAGATTTTACTGTACACCGCACTGAATTACCGGCTTTTCTATAGAACACGGGAGCGTATTTCTCGCAAGTGATACGCATGGTCTGTGTGTAGTCTGTATTTTTCTCGCCCCCATAGACTTTCATTGGTGGATTTTTTGCGCAATACGCTGACAAACGCAGCATGCTGTGATTTTCTCAGCCCGTAAAATACAGCAGAGAAATACACGGCTGATGGGAGCTGCCCCATAGAGAAACATTGGTCCGAGTGCAATGCGTTGTTTTTGCGCCTCTCGCTCGTCCGTATTCCTCTCTAGTGTGACATCGGCCTAAGTGTTGTGACTCCACTGCTGCAGCCGAGGGCATAACTAGAGAGAGTGTAAGATTTACAGGAAGCAAAAATGTCCCTTTGGCTCATAAGAGATGACTAATACTTTTAATGGCAATGATAATTGGTGGCCATGTTGGAGATCGAATGGAGGGTCACTTCTGACATTCTAATCATAATCTAAGAGACTGATGAAGCTACCTGATGAAGCCCTTGTGCATGTGTACAGGGGGTTTGGCTTTTGGATTTAATGTTGCAAGTTCTGTTAGAAATTTTGCATTAGAGCCCATGACCTTTAATTTATGCCACTAACTGGAGCTCTGTCATCAAAAACAGTGGAAGGAGCAGCACAGAAGGAGATGCAGGGCTTCAAAAAGTAAATAATGCTTAATTTGTTATTTCAATGCATAATTAGCATTGACTACATTCTTGGATTAAATTGGAAAAGCCCTTAAATAAATTGTAAGATATTTATTAATGTATATTAATATCTCTAGTTGTTTAGGATACTAAAGTGGTTAATGGCAAACATTAATGGTGGTCTAGGGTAGTAAACTAGGTAACGGATGATGATATGGGTAGTAAAGCAATTAAATACCAGTTGTCCAGTGCTTGCTTACATTTGTCAGCCCTGAACTTTCTCTTTCCTTCTTTGTTGCATTGCACTAAGGCCGCTTTCACATTTGCGGTTGTGTCCGCAGCGTTTCTTCCGCAAATATCTGCATGCGTTGTGTATTCCTATCTTTAACATTATGGACGCATGCGTTTTTCTATGTTCGCGTTTTGCCGCGTTTGACGACGCATGCGTCGTCTAGCCGTCTGCGTCTTGGCGCGGAAATGCAACATGTAGTAATTTTTAGAGGCGTCAATTTGCCGCCTGGAAACGCATGCGGCTGATTGCGCAAGGTTTGCGCCCAAAAAACGCATTGTAGTCTATGTAAACGCATGCGTTTTCCAGTACATGCGTTTGCTTGCGTTTGCCGACGCATGCGTCTCAATTGAGAAAAACATGTCTAGACACTGATAAGCCACCCCCCACATAGAAGGTGATAAAGGGAGGAAGTGGACATTTGCAGGTCACTAGTCAGCAGACTGCCTTGCAGACGAGACGCCCCACAGCCCCTTGGATCAGCAAACAAGCCTCAGAACTATGTGAGTATATCCTATCCAAAGCATTTCTTTTCTATAATCTGTGTCTATGTGCCCTAATTTCTGTCATTCCTTTCTTTCTGCACACATCAGAATGTCTTCTGCTTCTGATGAGGAAACGCCTGGGCCTGCACAAGGGGAACATGTCAGCGAAGTGAGTATTCACCTCCTCAGATTGGTAAGTATTCACTGTCACATCTACACATATGACAATGTATATTTTCCCTTTTTCAGACCACTTCTTCTACAGCGGAAGACACTGAGCAGGAGACTGGGCAGGAGCAGCGTAGTCACGGCCGGGCAACACGGCGGCATCGTGTAAGTATAGCTGGCTGAATGTGTATTGTATCCTCACTTTATAATTCTGGAATCTTCATTTCTTTCTACTTCTCTCTTTCTTTCCCTTTGGCTTCAGCACCAGTGTTTTTTTTTATTTCAATATTCATGCCATTCCTCTGATTCTGTTTTCTGTCTTCCGTATGTGAATGCCTCCAATATTAATGTCCTTTTTGTTGTTAGGTTCCAGAGGAGGATGAGGACCTAATTGAGAATGAACACCTCATCTCCCTGGTTCACGAGCGAGTCGCATTGTGGGACACCAGGGATCCACTGCACGCCAACAATGTGACGATCCGGAGGCTTTGGAATGAGGTGGCCGCAGCGTTGTGGGATGGCTGGGCCAATGCCCCGGCTCGGGTCCGTTCTGCATTTGGTAAGTATCGCAATGCAGTGTGATGTAGTCAATACCTTGGCCATGCTCACACAACTGTGTATGATGTCAGAAAGTCATTACTTTTTCACAGCACATACAGTTGTGTGACCATGGTCAAAAGACCATTGTCCTAACTATTATGTTTTGTTTTGCCAACAGTGTCAAAAGTGAAAACACGTTGGAGATCGATGAAGGACCGCTTCAACAAGGACCTGCGCCAAGAGAGCCGGCTTCCAAGTGGTTCTGCAGCAAGGATACGCAAATACAAGTACCACCGCATCCTTGCGTTTTTGAGACCAGTCCTTGCACGAAGAACGTAAGTATATTGGTTAAAAAAGAAAAAAAAATGGTGTATAATGCAATTTGTTGTTGGTCATTATTTCCCATCAGTATTTGTAATCCGAAACCTTGATTGATTGATAGATGCAGCAGTGGGGTACGTGTTCTTTGAATACTTTCCCTCACATAGTTCCTCTCCAGGTTTTGGCATACCAATACTGATTTGAAATACTGATCAAATACTGAGAGTGTGATGGCAGCCTGCACAACAGATCTATACTCAGCAAGTTAGGTGTCAGAAATAATGAATTCAGGATGCCAATGGCTCATCAATTCATTTTTCCTGACACTTGTCCTGGTGAGTATACAGGTGGCTTGTATGTCCTCTGTCGTCAATTCGTATTTCCCATCAGTATTTGTAATCCGAAACCTTGATTGATTGATAGATGCAGCAGTGGGGTACGTGTTCTTTGAATACTTTCCCTCACATAGTTCCTCTCCAGGTTTTGGCATACCAATACTGATTTGAAATACTGATCAAATACTGAGAGTGTGATGGCAGCCTGCACAACAGATCTATACTCAGCAAGTTAGGTGTCAGAAATAATGAATTCAGGATGCCAATGGCTCATCAATTCATTTTTCCTGACACTTGTCCTGGTGAGTATACAGGTGGCTTGTATGTCCTCTGTCGTCAATTCGTATTTCCCATCAGTATTTGTAATCCGAAACCTTGATTGATTGATAGATGCAGCAGTGGGGTACGTGTTCTTTGAATACTTTCCCTCACATAGTTCCTCTCCAGGTTTTGGCATACCAATACTGATTTGAAATACTGATCAAATACTGAGAGTGTGATGGCAGCCTGCACAACAGATCTATACTCAGCAAGTTAGGTGTCAGAAATAATGAATTCAGGATGCCAATGGCTCATCAGTTCATTTTTCCTGACACTTGTCCTGGTGAGTATACAGGTGGCTTGTATGTCCTCTGTCGTCAATTCGTATTTCCCATCAGTATTTGTAATCCGAAACCTTGATTGATTGATAGATGCAGCAGTGGGGTACGTGTTCTTTGAATACTTTCCCTCACATAGTTCCTCTCCAGGTTTTGGCTTACCAATACCTTGTATAGAGATATGGCTTGTATTGCCTCCATCGTCTCTTCATAGTTTACATCAGTTTTTGTAATCCCCAAGGACTGGTCGATGCATGCAGAAGTATAGCATGTTGTTTTATGAAACTTTTATTCCTACTGTTGAACTCCTGGCTTGAAAATTCTGATGTAAAATTCACTACAAATAGTAGTGTGACCTTTCCCTATCTGAATGTGTATCTAACTGTTCAGTTATCTTTTTGTAAATGTTTTGTAATATATTTTTTTTTTTTTCCGCAGCACTTGGAGCTCCACTGTTGGCCCAGGTTCTGGAGCGGTCCTTCATCAGTCAGCCACGGACCCGTCCCAGCCATCCTCCAGCGCTGCAGCAAGTGGGCCTGCCACACAACCTGGAGACCAGGAAGCTGGTCCATCAGATGTTCCCCTTCCCCAGTCCTCTGCCTCTAGCCAATTTTTTATGGGCTCCTCCCGGCAGCGGCAGAGGGCCGCGGACAGGTCACTCATGCCCGAGTTTTTGCACTTGAGCTCGGTCTTCCATGAGGGACTCAAGGCGATGGGTGACCGACTGGATACTGCCATTCGTCATATGAGCACATGTATCCAGGAGGTAACCACAGCCCTTGCCCAAGTGAAAGCCGACCTCCAGAGGCCAGCACATCATTTTTTTAATCAGATAGAACAGGGCATGTCGGAACACCTTAGTCCTGAGCTCCAGATTACTATTATGCAGGCCTGCAATGCTGCTTACGTGCAGGCTATGCAGCAGAGTCGGTATTTTCAGCAGACAGTGGGGGCATTTCCAACAGTGCCCACACTGTCACGCTTTACATCAATGCCGACATCTGCTGCATACCACTGCACGGCCACCTCCATTCCAAACACTTCCGGACCGTATTATAGCACCACCACCATGCCCAGTGCAGTGGGTCAGCCCACCGCCACCACCATGACAACTGCTGCTCCTGCTTGGGCCTCCTCCACTGCCACCAGCATGCTGCCGCCGCCGGACCCTGCCCTGGTGTTTCCTGGCACCACCACTACCAGACTGCCGCCGCCGGACCCTGCCCTGGTGTTTCCTGGCACCACCACTACCAGACTGCCGCCGCCGGACCCTGCCCTGGCGTTCTCTGGCACCACCACTACCAGACTGCCGTTGCCGGACCCTGCCCTGGCGTTCTCTGGCACCACCACTACCAGACTGCCATTGCCGGACACTGCCCTGGCGTTCTCTGGCACCACCACTACCAGACTGCCATTGCCGGACCCTGCCCTGGCGTTCTCTGGCACCACCACTACCAGACTGCCATTGCCGGACACTGCCCTGGCGTTCTCTGGCACCACCACTACCAGACTGCCATTGCCGGACCCTGCCCTGGCGTTTCCTGGCACCACCACCACCAGACTGCCGTTGACGGACCCTGCCCTGGCGTTTCCTGGCACCACCACCACCAGACTGCCGTTGACGGACCCTGCCCTGGCGTTCCCTGCCACCACGACAACGTGCCCGCGCAAAACAAGAAAGGGGAAAGGCAAAAAAAAACAAAAAACCATAGCTATCCCTCCCCCCTCACCTCCCAATGTGTCTGTAATGTCTGGTTTGTCTCACCCTTCCAGTGTGTCTCAACCCTCTCATGTGTCTAGCCCTATCCCTGAATATCCTGACCCCAGTAGTTTCATAGCGCCTTCTCCTGCCACCCCTATGTCGGCTACAGTAATAAGCCAGACCTCACTACTCAACACCCCACAATATCGGCACTCAACCCCAAGCAGGCGCAGTTAATTTTTTGGTTTGTGTGTGTTTAATAAACCTGTGTTTTTTGCCCCAATAAGGTTTGGTTAATTGTGTATTTCGCCACCGTCACCACACAGCCTGCGCCAATAACAAATTATGCGTCAAACACATTTTTGGGGGCCACCTCCAACCTCCAGTACCTACTTAGCAGAACACTGAAGCTTGGTGTGTTTGGTTGAGAGATATGAGGTTGCCCCCAAAAATAACACTTGTATTTTCTCCAAAAACAGTTCTTTCTGTTTACTCCGTGACTTTTGGTCGCACACAGAAGACAAAATGGTGGTAATACACAGCACAACTATACTCAACAGGTCCTTTCTTATCCGAAACATTATTTATGACCCCTGACCTGCTGATTTTAGAAATGCATTGTATTACCTCCATTTTATCTTATTGGTACATATACATATATTTCACACAAAGTGAAGGAACAATGTACATGGCATATCTATACTCACCCGGACAAGTGTCAGGAAAAATGAATTCAAGAGCAAATAGCATCATGAATTCATTAGTTCAGACACGTGACTTGATGACTATAGATCTCTGGTGTAGGCTGCCATCACACTGTCAGTATTCGCTCTGTATTTTACAGCACTATTTGTAAGCCAAAACCTGGAGTGGAACTATGTGAGGAAAAGTACATTAAACAGATATGCACCACTAAAAGCATTTAACTACCGCTCCTGGTTTAGGCTTACAAATACTGATGTTAAGTACTGGACAAATACTGCGACAATAACGGACATCGTCTATACAGTCTGCGGCAAAAAGCTAATGGTGAACCAAGACAGGACTCACGTCAACAACCTAAGCCCAAAAACCCAAAGTGGTTTGTTAAGGAAATAGATAGGAGACATGGTGAAGAAAGTAAAACACAATTATTTTATTTGAAAAAACATTAACATTCCAAACATAAATTTGCAGACCCGAAACCAGCAGTACATTTTACACCATATTGTCCTGCCATGGCACACGTCCAATGTCAGAATCAAAAAACGCTGCAAATTGGTCCCGCATGTGGCCTACTTCAACTGTTGACCGCAGCGGATGATGACGGTAATCAGGCAAAGGGTTGGCAACAGGTTCATCAAGTTCTATGGTGGGTCGCTCCTTAGCCAGAATGAAATTGTGGAGAACCACACAGGCTTTAACTACCTCATCCACTGTCTCCATTTTTAGATTTATTGCAGTTGCTAGAATGCACCATTTGGACACCATAATCCCAAAGGCACACTCTACTGTTCTGCGTGCCCTGGTTAGTCTGTAGTTGTAGATCCGTTTTGTGCGGTTCAAGTCCCGACTTGAATAGGGCTTCAGGAGATTTTCACTCATCTGAAAGGCCTCATCCCCAACCATTACAAATGGCAGCGGTGGGCCTTGAGTGTAGGGGAGTGGTCGTGGCTGTGGGAAATTAAAATTTTTGCCATAAACACGTCGGCCCATATCAGAGGTTTTAAAAGTCTGTGAATCGTTGCCACGGCCAAAAGCACCAATGTCCACAGCAATGAAGCGACAGTCCGCATCGGCTATTGCCATAAGAACTACAGAAAAATATTTTTTGTAGTTGAAGAACTGTGATCCCGTTCTGGCTGGTTTGGTAATCCGGATGTGCTTCCCATCCACCGCACCCAAACAGTTGGGAAAATCACAAACAGTCCAAAATTTGTCAGCAATTTCTTTCCACATGTCCTCCGTGGGTATGGGTATAAATTCCTCACGGAGAATGGTCCATAAAGCCCGGCAGGTTTCAAAAACAATTCCGGACAGCGTGGAAATCCCAAGGCGGTACTGGAAATGAAGGGATGACAAGCTCTCTCCAGTTGCAAGAAATCTGTAGTAAGAATAAATAATTTACAAAATAGGCAAAAAAACATCAGACCTGCAAAAAATTTTGGTTAGCTTTTGTTTAGAATTATTACGTACCTTAAGGTAACCAGGAGACGTTCCGCTGGTGGAATGGCTCTACGGAGCTGTGTGTCCTGTCTCCGGATGGCTCCTTGGACACGATCAAGCAAATCCCGGAAAGAGTCTTGTGACATCCTGGTATATTCTGGGAATTTTTCTGGGTTCTCATTGAGCTCGCCATACAGGGTGTGATATGTACCACGGCTCTCCCGCAGTTCTACAATGGGGTGTTGCCAAAACCGCCTACGCCTTGTCCTTCTCTGTCTTTCCCGGTTTCGGTGTTGCTCCCAAGCAAACGCACATGCCAGAAAAATCTTGATGCTCAGATCCAGTTTAAAGTAATAGCTATCCATGTGAAGATCCATCTTCTCACAGGACACAGGAGCAAAATCTGAAGATTTCAGCTGTCCTAGGGTCTATATATAGATTTCACATAATACACGCCCTCTGTAGTCCCATTGGCTGGTTCTTGCATCTAGAATTTTTCTCTGGTGAAATTTTGCGCCATGCGCACAAAAAACGCAAACGCATAGAAAACGCAAGCAAAAGCATGTAAACGCTGCGTTTTAATGACGCATGCGGTAACCGTAAGCGTTTTAAAAACGCTGCGTTTACACGCGTTTTCATGCGTTTTTCGTGTCCTTGCGTTTGCGGATTAAACGCTGCAGATTCAAACGCTAATGTGAAAGTAGCCTTATACAGATTATATAATTTAGTGCAAGTCCGGCGCTCGCTCAAGAGGGCTGTACAGCCACAGAAGAGCTACTCAAATCTCTCCGCATTTTGTTTAAAGGAACACTCTGATGACTATTGCTGAGAGCACGCCATAATTTCTTTGTTGCTTGCTATGTTATTATGTGTCTGTTAAGAGTTTTGCTCAGTTTTCCCTCGCTACCTCTTGTCGCACATCCTGTGTTATTTCTTTGTAAACTAATGGAAATGCTCTTTTTTGTTAGTTGCTTTTTAGGAGGAAAACATACATTCTTACAGTATATAAATGTATTAAATTCTTGCTTTGAATGTTGATCCAGAGGAATGACACTAAGAATTAAGAGATAAAAGTTTGCTCTTTAGGGCAGACATGATCATGCATTCGAGACTTACAAACACCTCATTCCCTTATTCTTTCCCATTCCTCGGTTGAACTTGATGGACATGCGGCTATTTTCTACCATACAATGTTGATGGCACATTTGTGCATTATCTATAATTTGCATTTATTACTATGTATGTGGAGCGTGATTTTTTTATATGTTGTTGCGTATAGTATTTGTATTGAAATGTTTCTATATTGCAGCATGCATCTTCTGTAAAGCGTGTGAAATAATCTCATAATGTCTACTTATCTCATTGTTCTATCTCACTGTATGTGTACTGTGTGTAATTGTGCTCATGAGAATCAGCCTGTCAATCTGTGTTCTAATATAGATATTTTCAAACTGAGAAAGGGGGATATATTAGGGGGGCTAGAGTTATGTTGTACTCTGCGACCCAGGGGCCTTTAGCTACATCACTGGATTGTTAAAAATGAATAATCCAAATTAGAAAAAGCAATTCTCCGCAGCACCAAAAGTCATTCAAGGACAACATTAAAACTATAAAATCGATGTAAGATACAAATATACTTAAGACAAGTAGACATTTATTTCTAATGAGTGCAGAGTGCAGACATTAGCTTGTATAAAAAAATCATAATAAGATATTTATTATTCTGAAAAAGAGTATATCAGCTGTAGAAGTGATCGAAACTTTTTAAATCTGAATTCTTCGTATTCAATGAGCTCTTCCCAAAAATTTGATTTCCATCGAATCACAATATTACAAAGTCTCCAATTGCCCTGAAAAAATGAGTGTCACTCTCCTAGAACTATGTCTAACTCCTTTGAAATTCTTTAACACAAACACAGGTTTAGTATTGTCAACATTACCTTACCATAGATGTGCATAAAAAGCAGTAGCAACCAACAACCCATTTAATAACAAAGAAAACTGACAGACTTTTCATGTCTTTTAAACTTAAAAAATAGTCCAAAAACTATCCCTTTAGTTATTTGTGACTAGACAGACCGTTTTGTGTAGGACTTTCACTTAACCCTGCTGTTCTGTTAGGTCAAAAATGACCGTTTTTGAAATTCTATAATGTTATAAAAATTCAGCGTGTGATTCTGAGACTTGAGGCTCCCTGACTTTTCGTCATTAGGGGGGTACTCTCTGTGGGAATTTTTTTTTTTTTTAATTTTTGTTTACTTTATTTGGTACAATTTTTTTTACACTTGTACTGTTCGGTCAAAAATGACCGATAGGCCTTTATTCAGCTCTCCAGACAATTTTTGACAAAAATAAAGGTGCTATCACCTCATTTTGAACTATATATTGCATCTACTACTATTTATCAATGTATCTGACTACTTTTGGTCAGAACAGATTTACACATACCAACATTTTCAAGTTGCGATACAGCCGACGGATTCGCTTCCAGTATAGCTATGCACAATTTATTTCACTGGTTTTTATTTACCCTGCTGTTCATATAGATCTAGTTCCATTCAGTTGTCAACATTTCATATTGTAAATCATGATTTTCTGATTTTCCATGTGTTTGCTGGTTGTACAGTATTACACTGTACATAAATGTTAATTTATTTGATTCAAAAAATAAAAGTTTTTGATTTAATTTTTCATCTGATTATTGAAAACCATGTTCACATACAGTAAAACAATGCAACAGGTAATCAAATAACACTTGAATTAGGTACAAATCACAACTTTGTTAGGTCCGGTCAAAAATGACCGGGAACAGTATAAGTGTATAAAAAAACAACGTTTTTTGCCATTTTATAGAGAAAAAAGCTTTTTTTTTTTTTTTTTTGCCTTTGAAAAAAGTATATCTACATAATGTTTGATATTATTACTTATAGTTAACATTTAGATCAAGATTTTTTTTTTATCTGCAAAAATAATCAATTTTTACAAAAATCGAAAAAATACCATGTTCCCTTTTGGATATAAAAAAAATATAAAACAAGCTTTGTATTTATTTATTTTTCTGGTATTTGAACAACCATCTTCACAAGCAATATAATAGTGCAAAAACTGTTTAAAAAAACCACTTAGATTAGCTAAAAATGATTATTTTATAAGGATGGTCAAAAATGACCGGGAACAGTACAAGTGTATGTGAAATCTAAACAGAACAGCAGGGTTAAACGTATGATGTCGCTGTGAGAAGTAACATCATTCTGCTATGACTGGGACGAGTGATGTGCTATATATTACCAGATGACTTTTGCTTCCTACCAACTGATACACTTGCCATAGACAAAGGAGGCCTATTGTTTTTTGCATTTGGTAGTACCCCTGCCCAGACAGTTGGTGCCAGCGGTGGTGGTGGTGCTTTTGCTTCTAGTGGTTTCCATATTCTTAGCAGTAGTATATTTCTTTACTTTTACACTATCTGTCCATTGCCATTGCCACTTTATCTATTACCATACATTTTGCATAAACCTAAAATTAATTTTTGTCAAACATTTAAACCCTAATTGTTGAATAGTTGCCAAAAAAGGACACAACAAGGGATGTTAAGTAGGTAGATATCAAGGTGTGGCATAAGCCTACAGTATATACGGTATGTGCAAAAACAGACATTTCATTTTTTAAAAATCAACCCTCTTCCCAAAAATGGATTTAATTAAATGCTATGTAGGTACAAAAAGCCTGCACCTGCAACAAGGCACTGCATTGGTGGGGTGTGTTCATATGTAAAATTTGACTGTGCAAAATTTGATATGTACAGTATGTTTTCATCAAAAACTTTGTGAGGAACACAGACTCTGCTGCTAGCACCTCCCCTATCTCTCGCGCCCTCTATGAATTGAATCTCTGTATTATTATTCACAGATTTTTACACTGATCTTCTTCTCTGCGCAGTTGTACAACACATTACTGTCTGGGATATTTGTTCAACATTTTAAGGCTTTTTCTTTCATTCTCTATTGCCAAACTGTGAGCTCTGGCAACTTCTCACTATCTTAATTCACCTTAACATGGCTGATGTATCCCCTGCCTTGGCTGCTATTCAGGTTATGATAGTTCTCCTGACTGATTTTCGCTTTACCATGTAATGTAACACCTACAAGGCCAGCACAGTCCCACTCAGGGTAATGTCAGCCTGTGGCTAATGTAATCTTCTGCAATATGTAAAAAGACATTGGGCATTTTTTTTTTTACAATTTATGTGAATTTTATTGCAAATTGTTCACATTTGCCGGGACCTGTGGATTTCATATAATTCCCCTCAAATTTAATTTGTATCAAAATGATTCTCTCATCTCATCTCTAACCATTCTAAAAAGAGGAGTGAGGGCCCTGCTTACAATAGCTTACAATCTGTAAGGAAGTAGGGATGACACAAAAGGTAAGAGGCTGCTTGTGTATGGTCAAGCCATATTTTATAAATAAGGGTACTCTGTAAAGCTGATTGAATGGTCACCAGCCGGGAGGAGAACTGAGAGAAGTTAGATTAGGCAGCTGATGTGATAGATCATCCTACAAAGATGTGTGGACACTGAGAATTAACCTGATTGACTGAGATAGTTCAAGAAGAGAACTGGCAGAGTACAATAAATTGGTTTTCATAGCAGTGGGTGGTAGGAATTAAGTTGGATGCAGGTCAATGGCAGAACAGAGAGCACAGATATGGTGATAGATAGAGATGAGGGAGGAGATGTAGGACAGTGCAACACTGTAGAAAGCTTTGTAAGTGACTATAAAAAGTTTGCATTGTATTCTGTAGAAAGGAACACAGATTAGTAATGAGTTTCAGTAATCCAAATGAGGTTGTAATTAGGCACTGTAAGTTGTCACCTGGAAGCTGTAAAAATGGCTACCATGGACAGGCTTAGTGCAAACCACTCCATTTAACAGGGTTAGCTGATGACTGATAGTGGAAGTTGACAGGAGTGGTTAGGTAGCTGGGTAGTCAGAACCAGGAAGGCAGAGAAGGTACACAATCAGAAGACTCAAGAGTAGTCAGTAAACAGGTCAAGATCCAAATAGGAAACAAATACACACGACAAGAGCTGAGCACACATGACTGAACCAGAGAAGCACAAGGCTATATCTGGCAGCTTCTGGCAATATGCTGGAAGCTTTAATAGGGTGTGGTGCTCTCTAATTGAATGAAGCAGGGAGCCGATAACTCTAGCTGGACAACACACACACCCATACTGCCAGACTGGATGGTACTACAGGTACCGGCAAAAGTCACAGAAGCAGGTCCTGGAAGAAATGTGACAAAATTAAAATCAGAGCTACAGTAACAATTTTTGCAGTTTCAAAGGTAAGGAAATGGCAGATTCTGGAGAAGATTTTGCTGTGTAAGTGACATGAGCACGCAAATGGTTAAAGGGGTGCTCTGAAACTAACAATTACTGTATGTACTCAAGTATAAGCCAACCTGAGTATAAGCCGAGGCACCTAATTTTGCCATGGAAAACTGGGTAAGCTTATTGATTCAAATATAAGCCAGGTATGCATTGTCCCCTCATCCCTATCCTGGTATGTGTGGCTCCCCATGTTGTGTGCATAGCTCCTCCATCCTCCCCCTGTTGTATGCATGGCTCCTCTGTCCTCCCCCTGTTGTGTGCATGGTTCCTCTGTCCTCCCTGATATGTGCATGGCTCCTCCGTTCTCCCCCTGTTGTGTGTATGGCTCCTCCGTCTTCCCCCTGTTATGTGCATGGCACCTCCGTCCTCCCCCTGTTGTGTGCATGGCTCCTCCGTCCTCCCCCTGTTGTGTGTATGGCTCTTCTGTCCTTCCCCTGTTGTTTGCATGGCTCCTCCATCCTCCCCCTGTTGTTTGCATGGCTCCTCCGTCCTCCCCCTGTTGTTTGCATGGCTCCTTCATCCTTCCCCTGTTGTGTGTATGGCTCCTCCGTCGCATGAGAGATGATCTTGGTGCAATTAACTGGGATGATATTCTGAGACATAAAAATACACAAAGAAAATGGGAGACGTTTATTAGCATCCTGGATAGGACCTGTGCACAGTATATACCGTATGGGAATAAACATACTAGAAATAGGAGGAAACCAATATGGCTAAATAGAGCTGTAAGGGGCGCAATAAGTGACAAAAAGAAAGCATTTAGAGAATTAGAGGAAGTAGGTAGTGAGGAGGCATTAAATAAATACAGAAAATTAAATAAATTCTGTAAAAAGCAAATCAAGGCAGCAAAGATTGAGAAAGAGAGACTCATTGCCAGAGAGAGTAAAAATAATCCCAAAATATTCTTTAACTACGTAAATAGTAAGAAACTAAAAAACGATATGTTGGCCCCCTTAAAAATAGTCTGGGTGAAACGGTGGATGAGGATGAGGAAAAGGCCAATATGCTAAATGACTTTTTTTCATCAGTATTTACACGAGAAAATTCCATGGCAGACAATATAATCAGTGATAACAAAAATTCCCCGTTAAATGTCACCTGCTTAACCCAGCAGGAAGTACGTCAGCGTCTAAAAATCACTAAAGTTGACAAATCTCTGGGCCCGGATGGGATACCCCCCGGAGTACTGCAGCAATTAAGTACAGTCTTTGATAGACCATTATTTTTAATCTTTAAAGACTCCATAATAACAGGGTCTGTATCACAGGACTGGCGTATAGCAAATATGGTGCCATTATTCAAAAAGTTGACAAAAACTGAAGTCGGAAATTATAGGCCAGTAAGCTTAACCTCTACTGTGGGTAAAATCCTGGAGGGTATTGTAAGAGATGCTATACTGGAGTATCTGAAAGGAATAACCTCATGACCCAATATCAGCATGGATTTACTAGGGACCGTTCCTGTCAGACTAATCTGATCAGTTTCTATGAAGAGGTAAGTTCTGGACTGGACCAAGGGAACACAGTGGATGTAGTGTATATGGACTTTTCAAAAGCTTTTGATACGGTGCCACACAAAAGGTTGTTACATAAAATGAGAATAATGGGGATAGGGGAAAATATGTGTAAGTGGGTTAAGAGATGGCTCAGGGATAGGAAACAAAGAGAGGTGGTGGTTATTAATGGAGCACACTCAGACTGGGTCGTGGTTAACAGTGGGGTACCACAGGGGTCAGTCTTGGGCCCTCTTCTTTTTAACATATATATATATTAATGACCTTGTAGGGGGCATACAGAGCAGAATTTCAATATTTGCAGATGACACTAAACTCTGCAGGGTAATCAATACAGAGGAGGACAATTTTATATTACAGGATGATTTATGTAAACTACAAGCTTGGGCTGATAAATGGCAAATGAGCTTTAATGGGGATAAATGTAAGGTCTTGCACTTGGGTAGAAGTAATAAGATGTATAACTATGTGCTTAATTCTCAAACTCTGGGCAAAACCGTCAATGAAAAAGACCTGGGTGTATGGTTGGATGACAAACTCACATTTATTGGCCAGTGTCAGGCAGCTGCTACAAAGGCAAATAAAATAATGGGATGCAATAAAAGAGGCATAGATGGTCATGAGGAGAACATAATTTTACCTCTATATAAGTCACTAGTTCGACCACACTTAGACTACTGTGTACAGATCCGGTCTCCAGTGTATAAGAAAGACATAGTTGAACTAGAGCGGGTGCAGAGAAGAGCGACCAAAGTTATTAGAGGACTGCGGGTCTGCAATACCAAGATAGGTTACACATGGGGCTATTTAGCTTGGAAAAATGAAGGCTAAGGGGTGATCTTATTTTAATGTATAAATATATGAGGGGACAGTACAAAGACCTTTTTGATGATCTTTTTAATCATAGACCTGAGACAGGGGCAAGAGGACATCCTCTATGTCTGGAGGAAAGAAGGTTTAAGCATAACAACAGATGCACATTCTTTACTGTAAGAGCAGTGAGACTATGGAACTCTCTGCCGTATGATTTTGTAATGAGTGATTCATTACTAAAATTTAAGAGGGGACTGGATACCCTTCTTGAAAAGTATAATGTTACAGGTTATACTGTATATACTAGATTCCTTAATAGGGCGTTGATCCAGGGAACTAGTCTGATTGCTGTATGTGGTGTCGAGAAGGATTTTTTTCCCCAATGTGGAGCTTACTCTTTGCCACATGGGTTTTTTTGCCTTCCTCTGGATCAACATCTTAGGGCATGTTAGGTTAGGCTATGGGTTGAACTAGATGGACTTAAAGTCTTCCTTCAACCTTAATAACTATGTTACTATATTACTATGTCCTCCCCTGTTGTATGCATGGCTCCGCTCGGCTCCATCCGTCCTCCTCTGTTCTTCTCCATCCTCCCCCGTCCTCCTCACCCAGCTCGTGCTGTCACTGCATGTCCCTGAATCTCTCTGCTGTCCCTGGATCGGCAGCTTCTTCCTGTGTTCAGCGGTCATGTGGTTAAAGTAATGAATATGTGCTCCACGCCTATGGGAGTGCAAACGTGTCCATATTCATTACTTTAATGAGTGGTACCACATCACTGCTGAACACAGGAAAAAGCTGCCGGTCCCAGGACAGCAGAGTGATGCAGGGAGGACTTGCAGCGATCGCATGAGGAGTGGGTGAGTATGATGCGACAGCCGCCAGCTCCTGCCACTCCCCCTCCCCTGCCGACCCCCTGGGACAATGACTCGTGTATAAGCCGAGGGGGCGTTGTCTTCACAAAAAAAATGTGCTGAAAATTTCAGCTTATACACTAGTATATACGGTATTTAATCCTAAATGTCTTTTTAATGTAATAATCTAATTGCTTTTATAAAATCCTTTAGTTAAAATTTCCCTACTATTCCCTCTCTATCTGTTTTATGCTTTTTTACACAGATACAGTGCCTTGCAAAACTATTCGGCCCCCTGGAACTTTTCAACCTTTTCCCACATATCATGCTTCAAACATAAAGATACCAAATGTAAATTTTTGGTGAAGAATCAACAACAAGTGGAACACAATTGTGAAGTTGAACAAATTTTTTTGGTTATTTAAAATTTTTGTGGAAATTCAAAAACTGAAAAATGGGGTGTGCAATATTATTCAGTCCCTTTACTTTCAGTGCAGAAAACTCACTCCAGAAGTTCATTGTGGATCTCTGAATGATCCAATGCTGACCTAAATGCCTAATGTTGATAAATATAATCCACCTGTGTGTAATCAAGTCTCCATATAAATGCACCTGCTCTGTGATAGTCTCAGGGTTCTGTTTGAAGCACAGAGAGCATCATGAAGACCAAGAAACACAACAGGCAGGTCCGTGATACTGTTGTGGAGAAGTTTAAAGCCAGATTTGGATACAAAATGATTTCCAAAACTTTAAACATCCTAAGGAGCACTGTGCAAGCGATCATATTGAAATGGAAGGAGTAGCATACCACTGCAAATCTACCAAGACCTGGCCGTTCCTCTAAACTTTCATCTCAAACAAGGAGAAGACTGATCAGAGATGCAGCCAAGAGTCCCATGATCACTCTGGATGAACTACAGAGATCTACAGCTGAGGTGGGACAGTCTGTCCATAGGACAACAATCAGTCGTACACTGCACAAATCTGGCCTTTATGGAAGAGTGGCAAGAAGAAAGCCATTTCTCAAAGACGTCCATAAAAAGTGTTGTTTAAAGTTTGCAACAAGCCACCTGGGAGACACACTAAACATGTGGAAGAAAGTGCTCTGGTCAGATGAAACCAAAATCAAACTTTTTGGCAACAATGCCAAACGATATGTTTGGCGTAAAGGCAACAAAGCTCATCGCCCTGAAAACACCATCCCCACTGTCAAACATGGTGGTGGCAGCATCATGGTTTGGGCCTGCTTTTCTTCAGCAGTGACAGGGAAGATGGTTAAAATTGATGGGAAGATGGATGGAGCCAAATACAGGACCATTCTTGAAGAAAACCTGTTGGAGTCTGAAAAAGACCTGAGACTGGGATGGAGATTTGTCTTCCAACAGGACAATGATCCCAAACATAAAGCAAAATCTACAATGGAATGGATCACAAATAAACATATCCAGGTGTTAGAATGACCAAGTCAAAGTCCAGGCCTCAAACCAATCGAGAATCTGTGGAAAGAGCTGAAAACTGCTGTTCACAAACGATCTCCATCAAACCTCACTGAGCTTGAGCTGTTTGCCAAGGAAGAATGGGCAAGAATTTCAGTCTCTCGATGTACAAAACGGATAGAGACATACCCCAAGTGACTTGCAGCTGTAATCGCAGCAAAACGTGGCACAACAAAGTATTAAGTTAAAGGGGCCGAATAATATTGCACGCCCCACTTTTCAGTTTTTGAATTTCCACAAAAATTTAAAATAATCAATAAATTTTGTTCAACTTCACAATTGTGTTCCACTTGTTGATTCTTCACCAAAAATTTACATTCGGTATCTTTATGTTTGAAGCATGATATATGGATAAAGGTTGAAAAGTTCCAGGGGGCCGAATACTTTCGCAAGGCACTGTATACATGGCGGGATATTCAAACAAGAGTTTCAGAAGTTGGACTAGTCCCTGTTCTACTGAACATTCTTCGATTGTAAATTCTATGCTCAGTAGGATCCTGTCACTGAAAAATATTCATTTAAATGCACAGTGACAGCGCACTCTCTTGTCAGCTTTGATGAGAAGTGATGAGCCAGCAAGAGAACACATTGTCAGTATGCAATGTAAAGAGATAACCCAGCAAAAGCAGATATCGACCCTCTCCCCTTGAAAGTAATGTCTGCTTCAGGGGCGTGGCTGTTCCCTGTCCTCACTGATCACCAGGTTGTTTACTTACATTGCGCACTGACAGTGCACTCTCCTGCTGGCTCATCACTTCTCATCATCACTGCAGATGGTCAAAGTTTTCACACATGATTGGTTCCTCAATACAAAAGAACTTTAAAGGTAGAGGAAATGACAACTATTTTTTTGACACTTACTTTGAATGGAATCACATGCCAATAGGGTCTACGTATTATATATGGGTTCTCTAACAACCTCTTTGCCCTTATGCTGTTTGTGGACAATCATGCCAAAGTTTATAAGGCACTGAAGAATGGAAATACAAATGTTGCATAAATCCTGAAGACAGCAGCTTTCAAAGTCAGTTTGCACAGATAAAGGCTCTCCAATAGTGATGAGTCAACATGCTCACATAATGTCTTATCCGAGCATGCTCGGGTCTTATCCGAGTATGTAGGGCGTGCTCGTATATTATGTTTGAGTCCCTGCGGCTTCAATATTTGCGGCTGTTAGACACAACACATGTGGGGATTCCCTAGCAAACAGACAATCACCACATGTGTTGAGGCTGTCTAACAGCCACAAATCATACAGCCACAGTGTCTCGAATATAATATACAAGCACTCGAGCGTGCTCAGATGAGATGTTATCTGAGCACGTTCACTTATCACACCTCTCCAATCATTACTTTGATGAGCAAGAAGAATTAATCCGTATACTGCGTGTACTACAGATTCAGGATCAGAATTGCTGCTTTATATTTTATGTACTGTATTATCCAGTGCTTTAACCTTGTTGATGATGATGATGATGATGGGCTATCCTTAAGACCCCCATACACATTACAGTAATGTCGACTGAACCTGTAAATATCAACGGGCTTGGTTGACAGTTTAATCTGTATGGAGGCCCCTGACAGATGATTGTCGGGTGAGTTAAGAATTTTGTATGTCCTATATACGACTGTCAATTATTTTGTTCTCCCTGAAATAAGCTTCTGCTGCCACGGATGTCTGACAGCAGCTTTCTCATAGAGAACACAGGATCACTTGCTCCTGTGTATGTGAGAGTCATGTGACGTAGCTGTCTGCCAAACCATGGACCAACAGCTATCTAATGTGTATGGTGGCTTTAGACAATCGTACAACTGGCCCAGCTCTGTACATTATCTAGTGGCTGTGTATGGTACTGTAGGTCATTTCATTGAAGTGAATGGGAGAAAGCTGCAACACAATTTAGAGGACTGTGCGTGTTACATGCACTGGTAGTGGTTAAGTATCAAATATACATAAGACATTACAACACAGTTAAAAGAAGTTAAGAAATAAAAGTCCCTTAATGGGAAAAATGTTAAAAATGCAAAATAGAAATGAGGATTAATTAAAGAATTGACACAAAAGAAAAAATAGCAATAAACATAAACTATGTGGACATGAAAAAATGTATAGCTGACATAATGCTTTGGGGCAAAAATCAAACAGTTCCTGAGGCCCTCTAGGCAGGGCCTGTTTTAGGCCATGTGCACACGTTCAGGATTTTTCACGTTTTTTCGCTATAAAAACGTGATAAAAACGCGAAAAAATGCTTACATATGCCTCCTATTATTTACAGGGTATTCCGCATTTTTTGTGCAAATGTTGCATTTTTTTCCGCGAAAAAATCGCATCGCGGAAAAAAAAGCAACATGTTCATTAAGGGTATGTGCACATGTCCGGATTTCTCGCAGAAATTTCCTGAAGAAAACCGGAAATTTTCTGCAAGAAATCCGCATTTTTTTTTTTTTGCGTTTTTTTTCCGTTTTTTTTTGCGGTTTTTTTAGCATTCTGCAAGCGTAATTAGCTTGCAGAATGCTAAAGTTTTCCAAGCGATCTGTAGCATCGCTTGGAAAACTGACTGACAAGTTGGTTACACTTGTCAAACATACTGTTTGACAAGTGTGACCAACTTTTTATACTATAGATGCTGCATATGCAGCATCTATAGTAAAAGATAGAATGTTTAAAAATAATTAAAAAAATAAAAAATGGTTATACTCACCCTCTGCAGACAGCCAATCTCCTCAGCGGCGTCCGTTCCTATAGATGCCGGTGTGGTTCAGGACCTTCGATGACGTCGCGGCTTGTGATTGGTCGTGTGAGTCACATGAGCGGTCACGCGACCAATCACAAGACAGCGACGTCATCACAGGTCCTGAACCACACCATCTATAGGAACGGAAGAGAAAGCATGCACCGGAGAGGCGGGAACACTTCGGGGGCCATCAGAGGGTGAGTATATCACTATTTTTTATTTTAATTCTTTTTTTTTTACCAATTATACGGTGCCCAGTCCGTGGAGGAGAGTCTCCTCTCCTCCACCCTGGGTACCAACCGCACATAATCTGCTTACTTCCCGCATGGTGTGCACAGCCCCGTGCGGGAAGTAAGCAGATCAATGCACTCCTAGGTGTGCGGAATCCCCACAAAGAAATACACATACCCTTAGGCAAAGTTTAAAATGGGGCCCCAAATGTTAACATATTGCACATCAAACAGAAGCATTTTGGTTGTATTTACATGCGCTGATCTCAGGCCGATAAACGAGTGTGATCGACAATATTGAAATCCTTCAAGGCTTGTTTCCCAGCCTCTTTCCACCAACTGAGAAAGAATGATGGGACAGAACCATCACTAATAGATCACTAACAGATCACCATACAGTATCATGATATCAGCAGCATATCTACTGTTTACACCGGCTGCTGAGAACAATGATTTTTGTTCCGGCATAAACAATCCTATCACTTGATGAATAGGCAGCATTTTGCTTGTTTAGTATAATACACCCCATAGTGCTCCATATATTATAATGTGCAATACAGTCCTTCATATTGTAAAATGCACACCGCATAGTCCTCCATAATACAGTATGCCCCATAGTCCTCCATATAGTATAATACACTCAGTCCTCCATATAGTATTATACACCTCCCATAGTGCTCTATATAGTATAATACACTCCTCATAGTCCTCCATATATTAAAATACACTGCTCAGCCCTCCACATAGTATAATACACTTCTCATAGTGCTCCATATAGTATAATGCACCTCCATAGTCATCCATGTAGTACAATTCACTTCCCATAGTATAATGCACCCCATAATTCCTCATATAGTATAATGTATTCCTCATAGTCCTCGATACAGTATAATGCAGCCTACATATAGTATAATGCAGTCACCCCATAGAGCATAATGCAGTCACCCCACGGAGTATAATGGTATAATGCAACCACCCCACAGAGTATAATGTAACCCCCCCATAGAATTTAATGTAGCCCCCCTCATAGAGTATGATGCAATCACCCCTCATAGAATATAAATATAATACAGCCCCCGGAGAAAATAATGCAGCCCCATCAAAGAGTATGATGCAATCCTCCCTCATAAAATCTAATACAGCCCCCCATAGAATATAATGTAGCCCCCATAGAATATAATACAGCCCACCTTTCCTTAGTATATAATGTAGCCCCCCATAGAATATGTCCCTTAGTCCACAAGATTTCTCACTACTTATACATTAATAATATATATTGGGTCAATTGTATATTCGTACACTTAATTTATTGATAGTCACTTTTTAAATTTTCACTTAGTCTAATAAGATTTCACAGTATTAATAATCTTAAACCCAATATTTTTATTTTGTTTTTATTTATTTTTTATTTTTCATTTCATTATTTTTACATTTACTTACCACTGAGTTAGATTAACATAACCCGCATTTAATGTGCAAAACTCTGCCCCTTTTGCCCCTTAGGCTACTACACCTGTGGTTATTATTTTTATTTTCCTTTATTTACCCATCATCACTGTTTTAGATTAACATAACCTGCATTTAATGTGTAAAATTCCACCCCTTTTGCACTACGCCACCTCACTTGCGGCTTTAGAAGATTCATTCATTGTAGCAGCTGCTGTTGTTCTCCTTTGATGACTGCGGGAGCGCATAATGTTCAGGTGCCTTCCTGATTTCGGTCCTGTGCATTAAGGATCAGCTTGCGTTCCAATGCTTGCGTTCCAGCACGGTGGTATCGGAAGTCATTTTATAATGGGAAGTGCATCACTGAATTTCTATGAGCCGGATAACCGCTGATCATCAATGAAAATCACCTGGGACTTTCCCCTTCCTCCCTCTGTAACTGGGCTATAAAAGTGTGACAGCCTAGTCGGTATTTGAACGCTCCTGTTGAAAAAGCACTTAGCGAAACGACATCGTCCGGGGTGGTGACACGTTATTATCATCTCACAGGCATATCGGCACTTTGTAAGTACACTCACTTTCATCTGACACTGTTTTGCCTTTGCTTTTGATGCATTTATTATCTATTTTCTTTTTCAATCAATTTAGTAACAAGGTTGATAGCTTTATGATTAACTATATGCACATGCACTTAATATTGAAAAGCTGCTGAATCATTGTTGAATTTTGTTTCTGATGCATCTAGTATACATTTTTTGCACAATTTTCTTTGTCTAGCACTACAGTCATATGGATAAATAGCTTCAAAATTAATTATATGCACATGCAGCTTATATTTGGAAAGCTGCTGAATCATTCACGAATGAATTTTTAGAACATGTGTTACGTAATTTTATTAAAATATTTTTTCAATATTTTTTCACATTCTCATTTAAACAACACTTTGTTTTTTTTCTGTAATATCTACCTCTAAAAAGTTTTTTGCCTGTGATCTTGACCAATTATAGGATTTTATAATCATACTATTAGTAATAACGTATCACTTGGTTTGTGTTCTTCTGCTTGGATTTTTAATAATTTTTTAAGTAATTTAGTAATAAAAGTCATATTTTTATCATTTTTTTTTAAAGATTGTATTGATAGATTCTTTTCACAGATGTCTGCAAAAATAAGATAATGGATGGGCAGAGAAGCAAAGTTCAAGGGCACAGGAGGCGGAATCTTGGATATGACCTTAGCTAGACAGTTGGAAGTACAGTACGGTCCCCAATGAAGCACCTGACCGGAGGACCAGTCAACAGCCAGCTCATGTAGACACAGCCATGGGAATCCTAGGATAACAGATTTCACAGATCTAGGTAGCTCATAGAAGTAAATCTTTTTAGCATGCAGGACTCCAATCTATAATATTAAAGAACCCGAAGACATAATAAGCAGGCCCGGGACCAAACACAAGTGTGATATAAAGTAGTTATAACCCGGGCGCTCAAATCATCGCTCCAGTAACATTATATTAAAAGGAGGAACAGGAGCCTAGAGTACAAATATAGCAAAAACTTTATTAATCCAATGGTTAAAAATGTAAGACAAGGACTCATGGAACATGAGCGTACCACAACAATACATGAGGGGGAACAAAAGGAAGGGCACCCCTACCAATGCATCTCCCAGCGCTGAATACAGTGATCATTAAATAGCACCAATGCAGGATGGATACTAATGACTATAAATATAATGCACAATGCAAGGAAGATGGGAAGCATAAAAATCAACGTGATGAAAGAAATCCCGCATAGTTGTGCGGCACATGGTCTCAGGGCAAGTGCCCTGTATAATTATATGCACGGACCTAACGTATAGCAGCAGTAGGCAGATATAATATGCTTACCCAAAATAAAGGGAGATGGAGAGGGTCCCGCCGGTAGAAGAGCCCCAACGCACGTTTCGCAGCGCTCAAACGCTGCTTTCTCAAGGGGATCTTGAGAAAGCAGCGTTTGAGCGCTGCGAAACGTGCGTTGGGGCTCTTCTACCGGCGGGACCCTCTCCTCTCCATCTCCCTTTATTTTGGGTAAGCATATTATATCTGCCTACTGCTGCTATACGTTAGGTCCGTGCATATAATTATACAGGGCACTTGCCCTGAGACCATGTGCCGCACAACTATGCGGGATTTCTTTCATCACGTTGATTTTTATGCTTCCCATCTTCCTTGCATTGTGCATTATATTTATAGTCATTAGTATCCATCCTGCATTGGTGCTATTTAATGATCACTGTATTCAGCGCTGGGAGATGCATTGGTAGGGGTGCCCTTCCTTTTGTTCCCCCTCATGTATTGTTGTGGTACGCTCATGTTCCATGAGTCCTTGTCTTACATTTTTAACCATTGGATTAATAAAGTTTTTGCTATATTTGTACTCAGGACTCCAATCTGCAGTATGACTGGTAACGTGATGAATCGTAAATAAGGATGTTTCAGGGTGCTTCCTTCAGAGGATCCTTAACCCAATTCAGAATAAGAGGGCTAAATAGCCAAAGAACCAAGTAACTCTGATGTTGGATATACAAAACTTTATGAAGGACAATAAAAATAAATAAAAACTTATGAAAAAAAAAATTATTGTAAAACACAACGCCTTTCGGCCATGTAGGCCTTCATCAGGTGTATAATAAAATGATTTTGTTAGAAGCTATTTATACCCCATTTTCATTACTAATGGGTGTTGTTGTGCTAACTGAAGAACCAATCGCTATCTATCAAACTGCTTAGCAGATAGAATGTGTATATTATAACTTCATCCCCAAGAAAAGAATATTGTTCACTCATATTATATAACATCACCCTTCTTTCACCAATCCCAGGGTTAGAACAATATGTCTATGAAATGTAGGCAATCACACATGTTCACAAAAAAAATCCCTGTACCTGTACATATATCTGATTAAACACCTCTCTCCTCCTGGTGCGAGCGATCAAGCGGTAAACTAGAAGAACTACAGACACTAATGATAATAATAATAAAAATTCTTTCCACAAAAAAAATAAAAAATATATACATATATTTTTTAAATTTTTAAAAAAAAGGATTGAATGCCCACACTCAGGATAGGTTGGACTTATTTAGGTATATACAATTATTTAAATCTGTGAATGCTTTTTTGGCATATTGGAAATGGAAAAATAAAGGAAAAAAGGAAAGACAGATTCTAGAAGTATAGTAGCAAACTAATAAAAAGACGTATAAAAAATATATGAATTGTAGATATCAACTACCCATCTAAAACGTGTACTCTTGGAGAAAAGAAAAAGAAAAGAACACTTACCAATTCATTGGCCAATGAGTAATGTACAGTATATACTCTTGTATAAGCCTAGTTTTTCAGCACATTTTTTGTGCTGAAAACGCCCCTCGGCTTATACACGTGTCAATTGTCCCAGAAGCCGGCAGGGGAGGAGGGGGAGCAGCTGGTCACAGAAGCAGGAGCCGACAGTTGTGTCTAAAGCCTGTGCCGATGCTGTAATAGCGCACAGTCCCAGCCACAGCCACCCACTTCCAGCACACATCATACTCACCTACCGGTGTGCCCTCGCTGGCACTGCATCTCCTTTGTTCCGATGCCAGCAGCTCTACCTGTGCTGAGCGATCACATGGCCCAGATCATTAAAATAATCCACATGCATGTCTCTCCACTCCCATAGGCGTGGAGTGCATATTCATTACCTTAA
The DNA here is from genome assembly GCF_051348905.1 of Ranitomeya variabilis. NCBI lineage: Eukaryota > Metazoa > Chordata > Amphibia > Anura > Dendrobatidae > Ranitomeya > Ranitomeya variabilis. The sequence goes on from NC_135237.1 coordinate 103,831,265, forward strand.
TGAGCGGGGCCACGTGATCGCTCGGCTGGAAGACAGAGCTGCTGGCTCCGGAACTAATGAGATGCAGTGGCACTGAGGGCACGCAGGCAGATAAATAGGATGTTTTCTTGTTTTTTTTAACTGGAATCATGCTACAAGGATAGGGGATACATAGCCATGCATACAATGACAGGGACAGGGGAGTCATGCATCCAATGACAGGGACGGGGGAGCCATGCATACCAGGATGGGGATGAGGGGACAATGCATACCCGGCTTATAATCGAGTCAATAAGCTTACCCAGTATTTCATGGCAAAATTAGGTGCCTCGGCTTATACTCTGGACGGCTTATACTCGAGTATATACGGTAAGTACATTCAGGAAAAATGACAATGTTCAGAGAAATGTCAGAATGCTCTCATGTATAGAAAACATATAAGTAACAATGTGAATTAAATTATTGTTTTTGAAACGTACTTTACTCAGTAATTACAGCATAGACATATAATGTTTTATTCAAAAGAAAAATGCCACAAAGAGTTTTTAATATATAGAAAGTCTGTGCACTTAGTTATTGCAGACAGGCCAAATGTATAGTGAACTAAACATAATTGCATATTTGAACTGTGATTATCCATTCCCAGCATCATCCTTTGACAAGCAAACTATATATTTGATTTCTGGGCTGGTATTAATGAATGGAATCCTTAGGCGAGAGTACTTTCCCATCTAATAATCACATCAATCTACTCGCATCAGTGTGAATAAAGATTGGAACTCCAAAATGGTATGTATTGTCTCTGCTTGCAATCCAAATGTATGGAGTAAATTAGTAATACTTAAATAACTAATAAAAAAGTTAGTTCTGTTAACAGACCATATGCTCGAATTACCATATGCATTTTTTTAAGTTACTGTATATACTAGTGTATATGCCGAGTTTTTCAGCACTTTTTTTGTGCTGAAAATGCCCTCCTTGGCTTATACTCAAGTCATTGTCCCAGTTTATGGTGGGGAGGGGAGTGGTGGAGCAGCGGGTCACAGGAGGCAGGAGCCCATTGTGCCCGTTGCTAAAGAGAAATTAATATTCACTGCACTGGCAGTGAATATTCATTTCTGTTATTGCGTACACAGTGTCAGCCTTAGCAGCCGCCGGGCTAGCACGGGTACCTGCTCATTAAGGTAATGAATATTCACCTCTCTCCACTCCCATAGGCACCCTGGCACCTTGTACATGAAAAGATAAAGTACCTTGTACCATGCAGCATGCACCACAGCACACTCACAGGCTCTGTCAAATTCCCCTCAGCTGCTGCCATGCCGGCTCTGCATTCATGAGCTCCGCAAATCACTTCAGAGACGAGGTCTTTTTCCAACAGCTTAACTTTACAGCCGCATAGTTCACACAGGGCAATGTTTTCTGTATTTCCCCTCCCCTGCCATACGGGCAGACTCTAATATCTCTGTCATTTCTCTCTCTTTGCTCTCGGCATTCACGGCTGTACCACAAACCAGACACTATCCTGTCTGTGCTTTCCTTTCCTCTGCCATCCGAGCAGCATCTTTGAACAGTTTGTGTCCCATCTCTACCTTCAGCATCACCAGCTCCCTCTCAGCCCCTTGTCCGGTTCCAATAGGGAAAGGTGCCAGAAATGCCATCTCAGCTGCTCCTGCCCCTGTCGTAGACCCTGGATCCTTCTTGGGGATGGTCCTGTTGAGCTTGTACCTGACTGCACTATTCTTCTGCCGGTGTCAAGACTCTGAACATTTTTATTACCTTTTGTGCATTACTGCCCTTTTCCAAGATGGCGTCTTTGGTCTCATGTGCACTGTGTCTTACTGCTATAAAACTCCACCCCAGCCTTCAGTCTGTGCTAGAGTATTCTGCCTTGCATCCAGCTCCTGACCTCTGGTGACTACCTGGCTTTATATCTGCTCCTGTGTACCTGTGGGGTTATCCTGCTACTCTGCTCTGAGTTCCTGCTGCATACACCAGTTCCAGTAATCCTCCTTCATCTGCTGCTTGTGTTTACTTCCATCTCCATTTGCTGGACATGTAAGCTGTTGCTGCTCTGCAAAAACCTGAGACTATTACCCAGGCCTCCCTGGTTGAGCTAAGATATTATTTGAACTGCCTTATAAGCATATCTATCTGTGTTTTGGACTAAGCAAGGACTTATTCATGTCAAGTATCCTTAAGAATAATGGTGCTTCATAGACTTTCTGCGTGATCGCATTTTCCTCTGAAGTTTCCTATAGACTGCTAAGCTGCATTTAATATTTACTCCAAGTGTTGTGGACTTGAGTTTCTCTCTGCACCTGTTTGAATCACCATGTGATAATATAGACTTTACCACTTATAAAACTGTGTCCTGTAGTTGTCTTGTTCCACGCAAAGAGTCTCCTGAGTTATCCCCTATAATTATTGCAGCCGGGGGGCGCCTTACTGCCATCTGCAGACTTATCCCCCACAGCCTGTAACTGTCTCACTGTATGCGTTCTCCCTCTTGGGCAGACAGCCCAGGTGTCCGACAGAACCAGGAAGTGCCTGTCCTATAACCCCCTGTTCTGTGCTGCTCTGCTCTGTGCCCCTCGCATCTACTTAAATCCTTTCTGCCTGTGCCTAAACTAATACTCTTATCTATCCTATCCTATTCTCTATCTCTAATGTGCCCACTCTATTCTAATGTGGTCCTATACTGTCCCTAAGCTCACGCACAGTATATAACAAATGCATCACATTACAATACATAACACACATTAATGAACATTAGGGAACCACACATTACATTAGCATTAGTGAACATGAATAACTGTGAGGGTGCGGCACATGATACATGTGCTCAGTGTTCAGGAGAGAGGAAGCACACGATGGTCACTGCCACCTCCTTACACAGACAAGGATGGGGATATGGAGCCATGCATACAAGGATGGGGAAGAGAAGCCATGCAGACAAGGATGGGGATGAGGAGCCATGCAGACAAGGATGGGGATGAGGAGGCCATGCATACCAGGATAGGGATGAGGGAGCCATGCATACAAGGAAAGAGATAAGGGAACCATGCATACCTGGATAGGGATGAGGAACCATACATACCAGGATGGGGATGAGGAGGCCATGCATACCAGGATGGGGATGAAGGGACAATGCTTACTCGGCTTATACTCAAGTCAATACGTTTTCCCAGTTTTTCGTGGCAAAATTAGGTGCCTCGGCTTATACTCGGGTCGGCTTATGCACAAGTATATAAGGTACTTTTTTTTTTTTCTTGTGGTAGTCGTTGATGTTTTTTTTCAAAAAATCATCAAAATGGCGCTTGTCGTTCATGAATTTTAAAAAATACTCTATTTAAATTTTTGGCCTTTTTTCATCTTTTTAGCTCAAAAAATTGAATGTTCGGCTAAAATTGTGCAAAAGTTATATCAAAATTTCAGGCATACATAAACTCACTCCAGAGAGAAGACTGGAAAACATTTGGAACAAATTTTGTGAGTTTTCAAAAAGTTGCAAAATATCAAATCAGGTGAAAAATTCTGAAATCCTTTAACTCTGCACACAAGCATAAAGATTTAAAAAAGGGAATCAAACACATATAAGGCTACGTTCACATTTGCGTTGTGCGCCGCAGCGTCGGCGCCGCAGCGCACAACGCAAACAAAAACGCAGCAAAACGCATGCACAACGCTGCGTTTTGCGCCGCATGCGTCGTTTTTTTCATTGAATTTGGACGCAGCAAAAATGCAACTTGCTGCGTCCTCTGCGCCTGGACGCGGGCGCCGCAGCGACGCATGCGGCGCAAAACGCAAGTGCGCCGCATGTCCATGCGCCCCCATGTTAAATATAGGGGCGCATGACGCATGCGGCGCCGCTGCGGCGCCCGACGCTGCGGCGCTGGCCGCAAATGTGAACGTAGCCTAAAATAGTCTTTATCCCCTTACGATATATGACGTATATTTACTTCATGCGTCATGACCCTGTCTTTGATGCAGGCTCACCCGCTGAACCACAATCTTTCCCCGCACATGAAGTATGATTTCATCTGTCATAATGTCATAATTTAACAGCCACGGCTGGAGCTGACAGGTCAGTTTTACCATACAGTGAGCATGGTAAATTAAAAAATTAAAAAATTGGGAAATTGCACTTTATTTGCAATTTCACAGCATTTGGATTTTTTTTTCCTGTTTTCAGAACACTATATGATAAAATTAATTGTCATTCAAAAGTACAACTTGTCCTGCAAAAAAACAAGCCCTCATATGGCTATACTGATGGAAAAATAAGAAAGTAAGGGTATGTTCCCACGGTCAGGAACTGACAGCGCTTTGGACGCAGCACATGTCTGCTGCGTCCAAAGCGCTGCCGGCTTTTGAACGCAGGTGATTCTGCATTTGTTCACTGAACCATGCGGAATCACCGCGCCCAATACATTGGAAGGGAAATTTATCTTGCGGAGACTGAGCGTTTCCGCAATATAAACTGACATGCTGCAGTCTCAAAAGATGCACCACATGTCCGTCTCCGCAGGGACGCCGGAGGAATCCCTGCACGCATAGTGGAGATGGGATTTCTTCAAATCCCGTCCACTATGCTGTAACATCTGGCCATTGCATGTTTGATGCTGCGGATGAATGCAGTGTGAAACCCGCAGAGTTTACTGACTGTGGAAACATACCCTCAGGGCTCTTGGAAGAAGGGAAGGAAAAAACGAAAACAAAAAAATGGATAATCGCCCGAGGGTGAAGGGTTAAAATGAGTGACAAATTAAAAGAACAATAAGGTGCAAATGAAAAGCAAATGAAGATCACAAAAAAATAGACAAAAAAAGTGCAAATGCAATAATTAATTGGGCAGTGCATGTGCAAATTTACTTTAACATTTCAAGTCAAATAAAAGTCATCGATGATACAAATGTAATATGAAACACATATACTACGTAGGACATGATGCATTGTGACTTCATCATATTGCAGAAGGACCATTACTTCTCAATGATCAAACACTCTCTTTAGATATTCACTCCAAATGACATCAGAAAGCCATAGCTAATTATTATAATGCTCACAAGACAAAGGAGGTGGAACAGGGTTTTATTGCTAGTTTTATAGCTAGTTTTCTCTGGAACACATTGCATGCTAATTCAACTGCAATTACTTTTACTTACGTCGTACAATTAATATTAGATCTTTGAACTTGGCATGACAGGCGCTATATAAGATGCTTAGACCAAGACTAGAACAGACCAAGTGTGTCAGTAAGACATAATATCTCGCTGACTATCAAGGTACATTAGATGTATGGAACGTTTAATTTATATCTGGTTTCAGTTTGGCATCTACGTTCTTTCTTTTTGGCTACAGGGACTAGATGTTACAATGTGATGGGCAAAAAAAAATGGAATCTTAAGTAGATGCAATCTTTTAAAAACCTTTGCAAGATTTTTTTTATTGCAGTTGGGTTGTACAGTTACAGTAATACTGCAGAAAGGCTTTTCCTTAAAGGAAATCTGTCATCAGGTTTTTGCTTTTTAATCTGAGAGCAGCATAATTTAGGGCACAAGAGCCTGATTACAGCAATGTGTCATTTTTTAGGCTGTGTTGTCATTTTAATACAATCAGTGTTTTATCAGCAGGGGATTATCACTGCCTGACTAGGTGTCATGTGCGCAGCAGTCAGGTGAACCTGTGTAACCCTGTCTCCAATACTGACTGGCTGCTTGCTGGCAATGCACAGTGTACACAGGAATCTGACAATCAGTGGTGTGGGCAGGGTTATACAGGGTGTAGCATTTTGAACACTGCTACATCAACAACAAATAAAGCAAGGATTCTATGAAAACTACACCAAACAGTCCAGTAAGTGATACATTACTGGAATCAGATTTTCTTGCTCTATATTGAACAGATTCTCTTTAACCTTCAATAAGTCGCACCTCTCAGGGTTTGTAGCCTATTAAAATAAAATTTCTGGACACATGTACTCAATTCACAGACGGCCTAAAATTTTTATGGACATTTGACAAGCACCTAAAGACCACACCCTCTAAAGGCCATGCCCCTAAAAGACCAGAATAGCAGAGCTCTCTGGCAAAGAAAGTAATCTCAGAGGATGAAAATCACACCTGACCTGTCTGTGATCCATAGATAACCAATGTGGAAAACTGATCAAATGTTTAAAATGTTAGAGTTTATCAATAAAATGTAACAGAAAAAACTATTATGTAACACAAAGAGCATAAAAGACATACCACATAGTCCTCCTTACAGTATAATGGTGCAGCGCCCAAGAGTCCTGGTCGTTGCAGTACTGATGCTCCGCCGCTAAGGGGGGCAATGGTACGTCTGATGGCACTGAAGGAGTTCACCTGACCAGGTATCACAGACACCAATACACTTCACAGTCTGGCCTCCAGGGGGAGCTAAGGGTGCTATGTATTAGGCCACTCCTCACAATCTGGTAAAACTGGGGGTTGGATAGGAAGTTAGTTAGAAGCTGACTGGGTTGGAACCAGGCAACATCCTGTGGCAGAGGGTGTTGCAGGGGAAGATTCAGGGGGGTCCCTGTCAGGGGTGGGATCCTGACAGAGGCCTAGTGAACCGAGAGAACGTTACGGGACCGCACCTGCACCTGATCGCGGCGGTACCCTAAGAAAGGACAAGAAGCGAGGTTTATTGTGCTGAGTGAGAAACGAGATCAACGCAACAAGGAGAAACACCAGTAGGAGTCGTGCTGTAAGACAAGGCAACATCCTACTGAGGCGCGCAGCCGGGGGCCGGAAGTATAGAGCTCCAGGCCTAACTTCAAACCTACGGCAGGACAGTCAGTTATAGGCGGGCTGTCTCACCCAAATCACCTAAGAAGACATAGGGGGCAATAACAGGAGAGGGGCAACACTAGGGTCCAGGAAGAGCTCCGAGCCTACCCATCATACGGGTGCGTCCTAGCCATATCATCTGGGGGACGAAGAAGAACATCATAATCGAGTTGTGAGGGAACTTCAGAAACAGACACAACAGTTGTGGGGACTATCCCGTAAGCACAGCAGGGGAGGACCACAACACACAAGCGCTAGAAGGTAGGCACAGATTTCCACCTGCAAAGGGAACTCTGGAGGTGCCATCGGACCGGCCGGACTCCCACAGCCCGGTTAACCGTATTCCGGACCGAGGATCCTGAAGCCTTCAGTAAAGAGGTAAAGAGACTGCAACCTGGTGTCCTCGTTATTTACTGCGACCTGCACCGCACCACTACAGCATCACCACCCACACCTTTCATTGGGCGCCCCTCAGCAGGGTCACGGACCGGGTCTAGCCACCGTGACAACCCCAGAGCAGAGACTCAGAGGCCCGGTACCGGGTACCCCTCAGCCCTGCGGCAGTGGGGGCACTACAACTTGGCGTCACGAACAGGATCTACTTAAGCCTGAAGAATCAGGTCATGTGTGCCTTGGAACTGTGATTTATTGTGCTTGGACTGTGACTTATTGTAAAGACTGTGCATTGCCATTTGCCGCCAAAAACCGCCGCCATTGCAGCGCTGAGGAGAGTGCAGGAGGAGAAGAGGGGCGTGGAGAAGGCGTGGACCAGCTGAAGAGCGCGAAAGACAATGGCCGCCCAGTCTAAATATTTCTGCACCGTGAGGACATGTCCGTCAGCAGCCGAGATCCGCCTCCTAATCCTCAATGGAGGGCGGAGACAACGAAAACGGAACCGCCCACGATGGAGAGAGCGGGAAAAAGACCAGGAAGCAACCCACATGGAGGACGCCATGACCAGCTACTCAGACCAGGAATGCGGGGTCGGAGCGGAGGACTCCCCCAGACACCCGGACGAGCACAGAGGTCAGCTCTCCGTGATTGGGACCGGCCTCCTGCAGATTGAAATGGAAGGCCTGATCGAACAACTCCTCCAGCTGCGGATGGAAGCGATGGCGGGGGACCCTCCCACGTCTGACCCTGCGTTGCCGCCGGAACCCCAGCCGACGCCCCCATCGACCATATCACCAGCGGAGCCGATCAAGGAGGAGGGGCCTACACTGACTGGTGAGTCCGCCGACCCTGTCCCGCTGGCCGAGGGTCTGCTAATCGGCCCCGTCGCGGCACCCCCTCTCCCTGGGACCCATAGACTCCAGTGCCTGTTACCGTGGGAGGAGTGTTGTGAATTCTGCTCTTGGGCTCCCTCCAGTGGTTATTGGTGGTAGTGCAGTTGTCTTGGGGTTGTAATCCTGGCAGGTGTTTCTGCTGATTGCAGCTCTATTAGGTATTTAGGTGTGCAGGCTCCATGAGTCTGTGCCAGTTGTCCATTGTACTTGGAGGGATTGCATCTCTCTCTGGCTCCTCATGCCCTGCTGCCAATTCATCTAAGATAAGTGTCTGTTTTTTTGTCTCTGTGCACACATGCAGTGTGCTTTGCAATTCAGTGCAATTTATTGTGTTTTTGTCCAGCTTAGACTTTGTTTGGATTTTTCAGTCATGCTGGATTCTCAGGAGATGCAGATATACTTTCTATGTCTTTAGTTAGATGTGGAATATTTGTATTATCTGCTGTGAATATTTTTAGGATTTTAATACTGACCGCTTAGAATTCTGTCCTATTCTTTTCTATTTAGCTAGAAGTGCCTCTTTTGCTAAATCCTATTTTTCTGCCTGAGTGTGTCTTTCCTCTTATACTCACAGTCAATATTTGTGGGGGGCTGCCTATCCTTTGGGGTTCTGCTCTGAGGCAAGATAGATTTCCCATTTCCATCTATAGGAGTATTTAGTCCTCCGGCTGTGTCGAGATGTCTAGGACGTGTTAGGTACATCCCACGGCTACTTCTAGTTGCGGTGTTAGTTTAGGGTTTGCGGTCAGTACAGGTACCACCTACTCCTGAGAAAGTCTTTCATGCGGCTCCAAGGTCACCAGATCATAACAGAGGAGAGAACGGGTATGGAACACTTCATGAAAGCCCCGATTCCACCAATTGCCCTGCCGGGAGAGGTCTATGCAGAGCGTACAGTGTGCCGCTGGGTGAACCCAGGGCCCGACCTTATGGGATTCCCCAGGGTGAAGACACATGAAGGGGAGATGGTGCAGTCCCTGAGCTGGGAGGAATACCAGGCCCAGCTGGAACAGCAGTGGGAGAAGAGGGAAAAGGCGTACCAGGCCGGACTAGAGGCCTACCACCAAAAGGACTTGGCGGTCAAGGACCGGGCCCGCAAGGACCCCACCGCTCACCAGGCCCCGCGCAGGCAGGGCACCGTCGTCGCCTTCAAGCTCCACGGAGGCTGGGGCTTTATAAAAGAGCCGGGCCTGTACGCCGAAGTCTTCGTCAACCGGCGGGATGTGGAGTCTTATCTCAGGGAAGGCCATCCAGACCGGGATCTCTACCCAGGGGACGACGTCACTTACACCCGGCACTTTGGGGAGAAGGGGTGGTTCGCCCTGAATGTCCATAAGAAGCGGAACCCCGTGACACCCCCGACTAAGGTGCCGGTGAAGCTGTCCCCCGTAGCGAAGGTGCCCCCTTGTGGTCAGCCCGCAATCATCACCAAGACCACCGTGGCCACTCCAACGTGCACCATTATCAAAACCACGACCTGCAGCATCGTCACCTCAACCACCGTTGTGGCCAAGGAGGCGCCTCCTCAGGTGGTCGGTGCCTCTTCTGACCCAGGACTGAAGACAGTGGGTACGCAGACACCCAGATGGGACAACGCTCCCCCTTACGCAGTACCAGGCGGTGGGCAATATCCAAAGGGGTTGCCTCCGCCGGTGCTGCCTCCTGAGTGGTTCAAGTAGATGTCCTAATCTTCTGAACATGTAAATAGTTAACTGTTTGTCTTTTTGCTGTTTTGCTGCTACAACCCGACTAGGGTTAACTCTTAAAGGGATCCCTTTGTTTACCCGGGATCCCTTCTCCTGCTTTTGTTTCCTGTTTTATCATTGTTAAAAGAACTGCTGGATCATGAACACTGCATGATTACAAACTCATTGTAAATAGTTTGCACCTTCTTAAGGGTGCCCTCTACTGGTTTTACAAAAGAAAGGACTCTTTGCGAAGAAACTGTTCCTGGAAACAGCACCAGAGTCCTTACTGCATACGGACTTGCAGCTTGAGAAGTTGCACTACCTCATAGAGACTTGGTCCCCTCTTAAAGGGAACGTTCACCCATAGCACTTAAAGTATAATGATGCCTTAAGAGAAATAGTGATAATGCTTACATGTAAAGTTGTATGTAGTCAGACAGTTGATAGTAAGAAATGTTTAATGATGTGTCAGAGAATGAGGACAGGAAGTGGACCCGTATGGGGTTAGTCGGTGAGTCCTCTTAGGAGCCATACAGAGATGGCTCAGTGATCTTGAACTGAGAGATGGATGATACGTTCTATACTGTGTATAGTAGCAGAAAGGCAGTAGGCCGGGCGGAAAGGGGCAGTCCTGCAACAGAACGAGAGGCAGTAGGCCTGGGGCAGATAGGCAGGCGGTCCTGCAGATGTAAGGATGGAAAATGAAGGAAAAGTTGATTAGCCTTATAGTGTTTTATAAGAAGGTCTTTAGTGGATTCAGTGTGTACGTCCTTAATGACAACGTTAAATTATTGTTCAAAAATTTGCACTTAGTAGAATACCCGGTTGGGTAAGAAAAGTTATTTATAGTACGTTATTTAAAGTATTTAACCATGTTTGTAACATTCAAGTGTCCTCACCTCCCATAAAGGGAAGCTCTGTTCAAATTTGCTTATTGTTACTGTGTTTCAAAATTGTATGTCTTTTTGCTGACATGTATTGTTATTTTCTTCCCAGTCCAGGAGTACTGGATTTAACCGGGGGGAGTGCAGCGCCCCAGAGTCCTGGTCGTTGCAGTACTGATGCTCCGCCGCTAAGGGGGGCTATGGTACGTCTGATGGCACTGAAGGAGTTCACCTGACCAGGTATCACAGACACCAATACACTTGACAGTCTGGCCTCCAGGGGGAGCTAAGGGTGCTATGTATTAGGCCACTCCTCACAATCTGGTAAAACTGTGGGTTGGATAGGAAGTTAGTTAGAAGCTGACTGGGTTGGAACCAGGCAACATCCTGTGGCAGAGGGTGTTGCAGGGGAAGATTCAGGGGGGTCCCTGTCAGGGGTGGGATCCTGACAGAGGCCTAGCGAACCGAGAGAACGTTACGGGACCGCACCTGCACCTGATCGCGGCGGTACCCTAAGAAAGGACAAGAAGCGAGGTTTATTGTGCTGAGTGAGAAACGAGATCAACGCAACAAGGAGAAACACCAGTAGGAGTCGTGCTGTAAGACGAGGCAACATCCTACTGAGGCGCGCAGCCGGGGGCCGGAACGCCGAGGAAGTATAGAGCTCCAGGCCTAACTTCAAACCTACGGCAGGACAGTCAGTTATAGGCGGGCTGTCTCACCCAAATCACCTAAGAAGACATAGGGGGCAACAACAGGAGAGGGGCGACACTAGAGTCCAGGAAGAGCTCCGAGCCTACCCATCATACGGGTGCGTCCTAGCCATATCATCTGGGGGACGAAGAAGAACATCATAATCGAGTTGAGGGAACTTCAGAAACAGTCACAACAGTTGTGGGGACTATCCCGTAAGCACAGCAGGGGAGGACCACAACACACAAGCGCTAGAAGGTAGGCACAGATTTCCACCTGCAAAGGGAACTCTGGAGGTGCCATCGGACCGGCCGGACTCCCACAGCCCGGTTAACTGTATTCCGGACCGAGGATCCTGAAGCCTTCAGTAAAGAGGTAAAGAGACTGCAACCTGGTGTCCTTGTTATTTACTGCGACCTGCACCGCACCACTACAGCATCACCACCCACACCTTTCATTGGGTGCCCCTCAGCAGGGTCACGGACCGGGTCTAGCCACCGTGACAACCCCAGAGCAGAGACTCAGAGGCCCGGTACCGGGTACCCCTCGGCCCTGCGGCAGTGGGGGCGCTACAATGGCCCCACATAGTGCTCCATAGAGAATAATGGGCCTCATATGTTGCTACACACAGTATAATGGGCCCTATATATATCTTCATACAGTATAATGGGCCTCATATATAGATCCATGCAATCAAATGGGCCCCATATATTGCTCCATACAGAATTATGGGCCCCATATAATGCTCCATACAGTATAATGGGCTCCATATATTGCTACATACAGTATAAAGGGCACATATATTACTCTATACAGAATAATGGGCCCATATATTACTTCATACAGAATAATGGGCCCAATATCTAAAATAGGTGTGAATAGACACTTCCCCTGAAGTGATGTCAAATAGAATTCAATAATGAAAAAGGTGCAGTATACAAATACATATGGTGCATAAGTAACACAGTTTCAAAAGAATATAAAAGAGGTCAGCAGTAACACTGCGCAATAGAGAGCCATGCACATAGTCTCCTGGGTACATTGGCTCATAAGGAAAGTATTGTACGGGAATAAGGTTCCAACATGTACTGCCACGAGAGGTGTGGGCGCCTCATTCCCATGTGATACTTTTCAATTTTTTTTTAAATGTTTTAATTTGTCTGGTCTAGGTTTTTGTGCTTGTTACAGAATAAATAATAATATTTTAGTACAAACTTGGAATAAAAGAATCTGGCACTCACCAGATTGAAAAAATTCCAGTGTCCTTTATTTCACCAAAAGATATATTGGCAAAGTGTTGGACATACATGTTAATGAGGCATGCAGGGAGAAATAGAATGACGGTCGATTCACGTGTAATCGCTTCAATGGTGAAATAAAGGACACTGGAATTTTTTCAAGCTGGTGAGTGCCACATTCTTTTCTTCCAAGTTTATATAAGCATTTGTGCTTTTCATGCTGAGCACCAAAAACCAGTGGAATTTTTCTGCCTGACTTCAGTGAAAAGGAATTAATCGTCTGAAGAAGTGTTGAATATGTACCCCTGGTGCTGTGCATTTTTCCTTGCATTTGGATAAATAATATTTTTAAATTCAAGAAGCGCAACCAATCTTCACTACCTTGTTCCTTTTTGGCCCTAGCTAATCTGTGATATCCAGGGCAAAGTTGTGTATAAAACTGATCTCTAGCATTGTGTATCTAGATTGTGAGCCCCATCGGGGACAGTGATGATAATGTGTGCAAACTGTAAAGCGTTGTGGAATATGTTAGCGCTATATAAAAAATAAAGATTATTATTATTGTGTAATTACCAGTTAGGGCACGTACAGACAACCTTATGCTTTCTCGAACTGTATGTTTTCCGATTTGCAAAGGAGACTGACCATCCTCTGATAAGAGTTTGATCAGTCTTATCATAGCATGATCGGATTCTCTCAGATGAGGAAAAAATGTAGAAAACAAATTCTCCATCTTCCCCATTCTGTGAGTCAGTGAAAAAACAGACTGCACTCAGATGACATCCTAGTGCAGTCTGACGGTTTCCACTGACTCATTGACTTTCATGACAAATGTGATCTGAATATTGTCTCAAACTTGGTCATGCAGTGAATTTTTTCCTCGGAACACTCTGTCTGAGGAAATTATTGGACATGTGCACGGGCCCATAGGATAACATTTGTCTGAGTGTGAGCCGTTGTTTTGCCGTATAGCACTTGGACTGAAAATACAGTCGTCTGCACCTGCCCATAGATATACTTAACACCAGTGGAAATATAAAGTGTAACCTTTAGTTGTTCTTTCAGTTGATGTCCAATATCACATACCAGTCATTCTTCAGCTCGTCTGCTGGAATGAGATATATTACACATACAGACACCTCCTGTCAAACCCGCAGCTTCTGATATTTGGGCACGAAGGAAAAGGAACGTGACTCAGTGCTTTGTTTTAAAACCTCGAAGCTAAGCATTTACTCCCTTATTGGAAAGTGATGGCAAGCTGCAGCTCTTGTCTTTATATATGCAAAGAGCCTCTAGTTTGACAGCTCTCATAAACAGAGGAGGGGGCTACCTGTGATCTATCAATCTGGCTGTAGAAATGAAAAACCCACCAACTTATCCTGTATTGTATTGTGTTAATGTTTATATAACCATCTCACCACCATGGAAATAATGGTCTTTTGCGATACAATTTTATCATCAAGCACATTCAAAATAATAGTAGCATGCCACAGATAAAATAAATTGTCTGTCATAGGCAGAGGAATAATTTCTTGGTTCATTGCATAAGTCTCAATAGAATAGCTGGCTAAAATACGCACTCCAGATTTGCAGCTTCACTGTTCTGGATGAGTTTAGTTGTTAGGGCAGCAGGGTGGTTGGTGTGCAGCCAGGGAACGGAGCAAGTTACGTTGCCACTCGGCCACCTGCCCACCTTTGCAGTGTCTGATAGTGCAGATGTGATGCATAAAAAGAGCAGGAAAGAGGGATCCAGCATTGGCCACCCAAGGGGAATGGAGGGGCGAGAGAAACCTGGAACATTTTTTCACAATGACAATTTTTAACTGACAACAGGAAGGTCCATAACAAAATTGGTTTGGCCTGATGAAACTAGGGCATCTGGTTGCCTCAGGCTAGAAGCACTTTTCGTTTTAGCTTTACTGCGAGTGGAAAGTAAATAATTGTTAAATTAGTAGAGGAACTGGAAAAATGAGAGAAAAAAGAAGCAGCTTATGTCACAAAGCAATACGTATTCTGGTGCAATAATTACACACCCTTTCATAGGCAAACAGCAATGGCAGCTTTGTTAAGGTAGACCGTTAGATGGATCTGGAAATATTCCCCCATGTAGCTGTCTGACACAGAATCATGTCGGAGTCGCCGTGTTAAACTGTCATCTGTTCTCCAGTCGGATCCTGCGGTCTGCGTGCAGGATGAACATACAACACACTGTTTAACGCAAGCAGAGCAAATTGCATGGTGCCTTAAAGCTGGTTTGCTTCCACCTCATGGAGATTTCTGAGGTTATTCGGGGCCAGATTAATGGGTAATGAGAAAGAAATTCTACTGATTTTGGAGGCACGCAAAGGCTAAATGCTAAATGATTTGCAAATGTAGAGATTATTTTTAGAGGACTGCTTAATGATACATTTTGTGTTCTATAATTTTACAGTGTAAATTGCTTGATTTGTAAGTTAAGCTGGTAGAAGGATAGTGTAAAACTGAACCTTTTCTATCAATCTGCAGAAATACAATTGTATGATAGACCTTTCATTGAAGACATGAAGATGAGCATTTCCTGTGTTTGTCTTATGTAATCTCTCCTACTGTGAATATGAGACTGGAAAGAATAAGACAGGGATGTGTCCTCCTCCTCCTGCCGGGTCACAAATAGTTTTCTGTTAGAAAAGGACGACAGGGTTGACTTACTACTTCTATGTCGCTACCCGATCTGCAGTACCTGGCAGCAACCACTACACAGGTGACAGAGATACTGTTCAGCTCTGCAACTGCTAACTACCGGCTGCCTCCGGCATTGAGAACAGCTGATGGTTGGGGGGCTTTGTGTCGCACCCTCACAATCTGATATTGGTGACCTATCCTTTGGGCTTGTGCAGATGACTATATTTTTGGTCCAAGTGCGATCCAACAAAACATCGGATCACACTTGGATCAATGTTATTCTATGGGGTAGTGCACATGCCGATCCATGGACATCATGAATCAGGCACTGGCTGCATGACATCAGCCAGGTATGTTTTACTCTAAAATGTTGCAGCTTTTCAGAGAAGAACATACTTTAATTGCTACCAAACCACATGGAAGACTAGTTGAACAGGTTGAAGAAAAGCGTTTCGACCAAGCATGGTCTTCGTCAAGTATATATAAGTACATATACTTGACAAAGACCATGCTTGGTCGAAACATTGTATGAATTGATGGCAGAATAAAGAACTTTTACTTTTTCCCCTGAATTGGATGCTGCTCGGTTTTCTTCAGTTGTGAGTATTCGTCCAATTGGGTGTATGGACTTTGGAACATGCATCCCGATCATCTAAGGTGCTGTCAGTTGCTGCCTTTTGTATACTAGTTGAACAGGTTGATCCTCGGTGATTTGACCCCGCTTGCTGTCCTGGAGTGACAGGTCTCTCTCTATGTGCATTTGTAGGGAGAGTCCTATCACTCACTGGCTGTGGGAAGGGCAAAACCATTGGGTAAAAAGAAAAACCAATCTCTAGAGACTTGTCCTAATTAACTTGGAACCAAACAATCAGCGCTTTAATTATATTAACCTCATAACAGAAATGGTTGGACAATTGGTCCAAATACAAAATAGTGGTACAATGGATTACATCTATCCATTTAATTTTTTAAAGAATGGTCAGATTATGTTTATCTCCCTGATAAAATTTTATGCTATTGACGTAAATTATTTTGTTATCCATTCACAATGTGGGAGGTTTTAGCTTAGCTAAGATGGAGAACTGTGGTTGGTTGCAATTATAATAGAATTTTTATCACCTAATAGTTATTAATTTGTCAGAATGCAGGCTTTGATTTAAGACTTTAAGCTACAGATAAGCTAAAATGGGAAGGAAGAATTGAGAGAAAATTAATTTAATTTTATTTGATGCCTTTAATGGTTAAATGCTACAGAGACAGTGAATTATTAAAATTAAATACCCAACTCTTATCTAAAACAGGTATCACGGTTGTATGTGTGTGTTTACTTAACCATTTCATGTAAGATTTTTTTTTTTACATTTTCATATGTCACACGTGCAAAGAATGAATCAAGAAGGACACATTCCCACTCCGGGCTCACCTTTTGCGCACCAGCACCACAATACGCTTATGTCTATAATGAATGTGGAAATCTTTGTGAAGCTTCTCTGAAACTTGTGTTATGCTGTAGTAAGTGATGCTGTAATCAGACATTTATGGAACTATTAGGCCATGTGCACATGTTGAGTATGGTCAGTTTTTTACCTCAGTATTTGTAAGCCAAAATCAGGAGAGGGTGATAAATACAGAAGTGGTGACGTGTTTCTATTATACTTTTCCTCTGATTGTTTCACTCCTGTTTTTTCCTTACAAATACTGATGTGAAACACTGACCACTCAACATGTGCATGCGGCCTAACAGTAAACATTTTAGGACCCTCTGTATGTTTATTTTTCTTGTCATTGATATAGATGAATAAATGACTACCAGACATGTTTGATAGGTTTGATAATCCAAAATGATTTATCCTGTCCACTAATGGATAGATCAGGGAGACTGCTAGACGTCAGAAACACTGACTAGATCAACTGACCGCTATCCTTGTGTCCATTTTTCTTACTATCTTCTTATTAGTCTTTAGTTTAAAATCCTACAGAAAATGTTGGTGTTACATAAATAAAGATTATTATTAAGAATATGGCCACTTTTACTTCTCCAGTACTGTATGGAAACATTTCCTCCTCTGTATTAATTCCTCAAATCATCTCCTATTAGTTAGTTTTGCAAATTTTCAAGTTCGCAATCTATTTAGAATCCAGATAATCAGGCAGTTTTTAGGATTTCTATTCTGAAAAAAACATTTAAAGGGAACCTTTTACTAGATATAACGCTATTAACCTGCAGATATGCTGTTAATCAGCAGGTTAATAGCATCATTATGCTGTCTGGCCCCTGCACAAAGCTGAATACAGTGGGGAGAAAATGAACTTTATTCTCCCCGGCAGCATTCGGTTCCCGTCATGGGGCGGAGCAGCTGTTGGTTCAGTCATCCCTATGAGCATACAGAGCAGTGGCTGTAACTGAGCCCCCGGCCTTAACTTACAGCCGGCTGCAATGCAGAGCCCGTGTCAGTCAGGGCCGGGGGCATGGTTACAGCAGCCTCTCTGTATGCTCAGAGCGGTGACTGTACCAGCGCCACCCCCATGACTGAAACGAATGTTGGTGGGAAGAATAAAGTTAATTTTCTCCCTGCTGTAATTTGCTACGTGTAGGCAACAGACAGCATAATGATGCTATTAACCTGCAGATTAACTGCATATCTGCATGTTAATAGCGTTATTTCTGGTGACAGGTTCCCCTTAACCAACATATTTTTTAATCCCTTTCTAGTGTTGGAATCCGACATTTTTAAAGCACCACTACCACTCCATCGTTATTTTTTTTACTTACCAATGGAGTGGTCGCACTAATCTAAATTCCCTCCACCTAGTATTATTATTCCCCAGCCGCCACCTTAATCTGCTATCTTTGCCACTCTCGTTGGTAGCCAGAAGTTTGTGACCTACCGAATCGCTCCACTGCTTGCTGGGCAAGCTGGAGGTCACTTCTCAATGTAACTCTATGAGAGCCAGAATGAGGCCAGAACAAGACTCTCATTAGCTTACAGTGAGAGCTTTTCACCATTACCTCTGACATCAGATCAGTCAGAAGCTGTGGTCACAAGATGGCGGCACGGGACTGGAGGAGCTGAACACAGCGGCTCATAAGTATAATACTAGGGTCAGAGAACTTACATTAGTGGCATGACTTTGGAGCTGAAATGACACAAAAGCTGGAATGGTGCTTTAATGCAATCGTTTGAACCAAAGTCAGGAGGGAAAACAGATGAGGAACAAAGAGAAAACTGAAAGGGCTCCTACACATGAACTTCAGCTTGTAAAAAAATTAAAAAACCTTAAAGAAGACCTGTCACCAAGGCAAAAGTGGCCAATTTTTGCTCTTATTTTATTCCCGCTGCTCTCGAGTATGCTATGGGTTTTTTTTTAAATCCACCATACGGTTCCAGAGATTTGGACATCTTATTTAGTGCCGATTTTTATGGTTTTTATTCAATCCATTAATCCGGTGATTACCGTATTCTCTGAAGTGTGTCTTTAGGCTGCTTTACATTATTACTCTGACGCTGCCCACTTGTAAAGACCATAGAAATTTGCACAAAATAAAAAGGACAATATTTCTGGAGCAAACTGATAGAAAAAGCCACTTTTGATCTGGTCACAGGTCCACTTTAAAGTTCAAGTGTTTTTCCAAAGTGTTTTGGTGATGGTTTTTCCTTTTTAACCTTTTAAAATGTTTCTTCTGGCCAAATGCTGCAAACTGCAAAAGGCTATGTGTGAATCCAGCCTAAAGGGAAGATCTATATGCTCCTTTATTTTTCATCCTCTTCGGGTCCAAAGAATGAGTCAAAAGCTGCATGCGCAAATTCAGTCTTGGGATATATTTGCAAGAGACAGTTTCATAATGTATGTGATTTTTTTTTGCAATGCAGCATTCTGTGAAACAATTTTTGCAACGAAACCACCAAAAAAGTCTGTAAATATGGGCTTCATTGTACAAATTTCTTAAATGCAGCTATATTGCAGAAATTCATCTGAATAGGATTTGTACTGTAAATATCTACTTCTGTATTTAAACAAACCAAATGCTTCAAACTGTAATGAGTAGACCTGGCCTAAAATAAGTAATTACCGGTATTATATATGTTGTCAATGGTTTCTGAAATAATTGGCAGTCAATTGTTACCCCACGCAGGATTATAAAAATTGTGATTTCATGTAATCAAGACATGTGATTTTACAGCTGAGTTTAAATGCTGTAGCCAAATTGTTATTTCTTTGTGACCGGATCTTGTGAAAATATCCCTATTACTTTAATAATTCTTGTAATTATTATTTTTAACCAATTTACCACTAATAATGGATCTGATGCAGGGAAACAGTCCAAGTGTCTCCAATCTCCACTAACCAGGCTAATAACTACACCTTGAACTTAGCAGTGTAAGGGCTCTTTTCCATTTGCGAGAAACACGTCCGTGTCTTGCATGTGAAAACCAAGCTCTGGCACCGGCACTTAGGAGCGGAGCGTGCAGCTCCATGTTTTGCTATGCGGCCGCACGCTCCGCTCTGGAGTGCCGGCGCGACAACTTGGTTTTCACATGCGAGACACGGACGTGTTTCTCTCAAATGGAAAAGAGCCCTAAGGCTGGTTTCACATTTGTGGATGGAGGGCTGCTTATGTCCTCCGTGAAGCTCCGCCCACCGCCGCACCTCCTCCGGTCAGCTCTGCCTATGTCGGCATGTGGCATGCGTACTCTATCTGTACCATTAGGTACGCAGGCCATGCCAATGTATTTGACATGTGTTCTGCTTTCACACGTACTGGAGACACATACACACGCATACCCATTGTAATCTATGGGGCTACACACATGTCCATATTTTTACACGGACCTTGTGTCCATGTGAACCACGTGGAGACATGTCCGTTTTTTACTTTGAGCACGGATCACACAGACCCATACAAGTCTATGGGTCCGTGTAGTACATGAACTGCACACGGATGTCAACTATATGACATATGTGTACCATCCGTGTGACACGTACCTTAACATAATGCATTCAAGCAATTACTGATTATTAAGTATTAAAGATGTGCAAAGATAATAGATAAATAATAGATAGATAGACAATTAGATAGCTTGTACAGATTTTTATTAAGTCAAATAAATAAATAAATACATAAATAAAAATTATGAAGGATCCCCCTATTTTTTAAACCAGCAACGGTAAGGCAGACAGCTGTGATATTATCATGCTGGGAAGGTGTTTGGTTATTGGGCTCTTTCCAGCCTAAAAATACCAGCTCACAGCCGCCCTGGAAGTGGCTTATCACATGAGATGCTCCAATTCTGGTGATTCGCGTTGGCTCTTCCAGATTGCTATGGTTCTTTGGCAATTGGGGTAATGGCTTTTAGGCTATGGGCACACGTAGGAAAAGAGGTGCAGAATTTTCTGCACAAAATCCTCATCTCCTGGCAGAATCCGCAGCCGCGGATTTGCAGCGGTTTTTGTGTGGATTTTATGTGGTTTTTATGCAGATTTGCAGCGTTTTTGTGTGGATTTTCTGCGGATTTTGCCACTGCAGATTTTTAACATGGAGAGTTGCAGAAACGCTGCAGATCCGCACAAAAGAAGTGACATGCACTTCTTTGAAATCCGCAGCAATTCCGCACTGATTTTTCCGCACCATCTGCACAGCTTTTTTTTTCCCATTGAATAACATTGTACTGTACATCACAGTGCGGATCTGCAACGTTTCTGTATGGAAAAATCCACTGCGGATCTGCAGCAAATCTGCATCGTGTGCACATAGCCTTAGGGTTGAGGTCAGCTGTGTAGTGTCCAAAATGCAGCTGGCATCAAGCCCTGATGTTAGTAATGGAGAGGTGTCTCAGATACCCCCACTACTAACCTAACAATACAAAAAAAACACACACACAAAAAAATACTTTAACAATTCTTGTGGGTGACAGCTGTACTTGACAGCTGACACCCTGCAATATCGTCCCTGGTCGGTTTTAGAACTGATTGGGGCCGCTTAACACCTTAAACATTGCTGTCAATTGTGGCAGCGGTATCTAAGTGGTTTAAAGAGGGTCAAAAGACACCCTAAGGCCTGTTTCACACGTCAGTGCCTCCGGTACGTGTGGTGACAGTTTTCTCACGTACCGGAGACACTGACTCACGTAGACACATTAAAATCAATGTGTCTCTGCACATGTCAGCGTGTTTTCACAGACCGTGTATCCATGTGAAAAACACGGAGACATGTCAGTGTTCGTGGGAGCGCACGGATCACACGGACCCACTAAAGTCAATGGGTCAGTGTAAACACGTACCGCACACGGATGCTGTCCGTGTGCCGTGCAGGAGACAGCGCTACAGTAAGTGCTGTCCCCTGCTTTGGGTGCTGAAGCCGACATTCATTCCTTCTTCCCAGCAGCGTTCGCTGGAGAGAAGGAATGAAAAATCATTGGTTTTTTTGTGTGTGGTTAAAATAAAGTTCCCGGTAACCTCCCCCCTCCGACCCCCTGTGCGCCCGCCCACTGGCATTAAAATACTCACCCAGCTCCCTCGATGCTTCCTCTCAGTGTCGCAGCTTGTCCTGTATGAGCGGTCATGTGGTGCCGCTCATTACAGTGATGAATATGCAGCTCCACCTCCCATAGGGGAGCCACGTGAGCACACGGACACGGATAACTCCGATACTGATTTTTCCGGTACCGGAATTATCTGGACGTGTGAGACTGGCCTAAGGCAGGATCAACCCCCCCCGCAATCTTAATTGTGGGTGCTAATCATTACCATGGTACCCTGAGGTCATCTGATGACCCCAGGGCACGATGGCCTGCAGTACACGAGTACTGCAGTGCATGAGACCAATGATCAGAGTAGAAATTTATACGTTCCCATAGTGGAACTTAGTTAAAAAGTGGAAAAAATTTGCATAAAATGTGTAAAGGTAAAAAAAACACAAATAACGTGCACAAAAGTAGTTTCAGCACTAAAAATGCAGCGTTTGCTTGAAAGCAAAAATAAACAAATAAAGTAGACAATTGGTATCCCCACATTGAGAACTACCCGATCTATAAAAATGGAATGTTATTTACACTGACAAAAGGGTAACAATGTTTTGAACTTTTGACTTTCAGGCTGGTGATATTTCACCATGAACTACAGCTTTGAATGTGAGACTGCCATCCTTTTATGGACAATAATCTTGGCTATCTCATACATTTTGACTTGCAACTATTTAGCATATGTTTAGTTATGCAGATTCTTGTCATGCCACTGCATTGTTACTGTTTTGATCCTAAAAATCTAATTTTTTATTTTTAGGAATTTCTTAGTGTTTTGTAAATCCACCTTTGGCTATTAACACTGCCTGAATCCTTCTGAGCATACTCTCTATCGGATTCAAGCATGTCTCGACCGAAATTTGATCCCAGGTCTCAGGTTGACTCACTTTGGTATCTATACAGCTTTTTCTTCAACTCTACCCACAAGTGTAACATTATTACCCTTTTGCTTGTCAATGTATTCCGTACAGCGAACACCGTTTAAAAAAAAAAAGCACTAAAAAAATGCCACTTTCGTCATACAAAAAAATTGACACACAAAAAATGTAATAAAAAGAGAAAAAAAACAGATGCAAAAAATGGTATAGATGAAAACATTTATACTGCGATCCACTGAATGTTTAGTTGCCTAACATCAAATTGTCAAAGTATTTTTATTTCTATATGTTTTATGTTGTTTGTATATCACTTGTGCGTTGTAACAAATTTTTATGAGCTAAGCTAATTAGTGCACTGGTATGTTCACCAGATAGACAACATAAAAAAGGTCCCTTACAAAGACCAGGCATCATGATTAAGGGTGCACAGGCACCTGAAACGCATTGATGCGGGTCTTGTGAATTTGTATCGCTGACTGTGTATGTCCTCCGAATTGCTCATGTTTATAGAGAATCTCAGTTTATAGAGCTGGAGTCTATTCATAAATGAAAACGTCAAACCGTCCTGCAAAAAACAAGCCCTAACATGGCTCATTTGGAGCAAAGGTTAAAAAAGCTACATAAATCTGGTATCCCTGTAATCGTACTGATCAGGTGAACAAATCGGTCTTATCACTTTTACCACCCCGTGAACCACGCAATAAATAAAAACAATAATTGATTTGGTGATTTTAGTTCACTCTGTCTAAATATTTGAATAAAAAACATTTAAATAACGTTATGTGCCCCAAAATGGTACCAAAAATATCTCTAAGGCCGGGGTCACACTAGAGAGGAATACAGATGTATGAGAGGCACAAAAACAACGCATTGCACACGGACCAATGTATCTCTATGGGGCAGCTCCTATCTGCCGTATATTTCTCAGCTGTATTTTATGGGCTGAGAAAATTGCAGCATGCTGTGTTTGTCAGTGTATTGCGCAAAAAATCCGCCAATTAAAGTCTATGGGGTTGAGGAAAATACGGATTACACACGGACCATGCGTGTGACTTGTGAGAAATACAGACCGGTGTTCTATGGAAAAGCCGGTAATTCAGTGCGGTGTACAGTAAAATCACACTGACAGGTTAGAATCAAATAGCTAAAATAAATGTCTACACATAGAATGGATATATATGTCATTGACACACACACATATATATATATATATACTAGCTGTACTACCCGGCTTCGCCCGGGTTAATGACTGCTGTTAGCAAAATAGAATGTGTTAACAAAAATTTATTCTGCACACAAAAACCACAAAACAAATAGATAGAAATGTAATTATTAAAAGGCAAAAACTAAGCAAATAGAAGCATTTCACAACATATATTAGCTTTGTTATACTGAGAATGTCTTTGTTGCCTATATTAACCAATCAGAGCTCAGGTTAATTAACTGTAGCAAAATAGAAGCTGAGCTGTGATTGGTTGCTATTGGCAGCCTGATAAATCCCCAGCCAACAGGAAGCCCTCCCCCCTGGCAGTATATATTAGCTCACACATACACATAATAGACAGGTCATGTGACTGACAGCTGCCGTATTTCCTATATGGTACATTTGTTGCTCTTGTAGTTTGCTTATTAATCAGATTTTTATTTTTGAAGGACAATACCAGACTTGTGTGTGTTTTAGGGCGAGTTTTATGTGTCAAGTTGTGTGTGTTGAGTTGCGTGTGGCGACATGCATGTAGCGACTTTTGTGAGATGAGTTTTGTGTGGCGACATGCGTGTAGCAACATTTTGTGTGTTGAGTTGCATGTGACAGGTTAGTGTAGCAAGTTGTGTGCAGCAAGATTTGTGCATGGCGAGTTTTGCGCGTGGCGAGTTTTATGTGTGGTGCATTTTGAGTATGTGCAAGTTTTGTGTGAGGCAACTTTTGCATGTGGTGCAACTTTTGTACATGTGGCAATTTTTCTGTGTGTGCAAGTTTTGCATGAGGTGAGTTTTCCATGAGGTGAGTTTTGCACGTGTGGCGAGTTTTGCGTGAGCCTAGTTTTGCATATGGCGAGTTTTGCATGTAGCGAGTTTTGAGTGGTGACTTTTGTGTTTCGACTTTTATGTGGCGAGGTTGGTGTGTGTGTGTGGTGAAATGTGTGCTGAGGGTGGTATATGTGTTCAAGCACGTGGTAGTGTGTGGCGCATTTTGTGTTTGTGTTCATATCCCCGTGTGTGGTGAGTATCCCATGTCGGGGGCCCCACCTTAGCAACTGTACGGTATATACTCTTTGTCGCCATCGCTCTCATTCTTTAAGTCCTCATTGTTCACATCTGGCAGCTGTCAATTTTCCTCCAACACTTTTCCCTTCACTTTTTCCCCATTATGTAGATAGGAGCAAAATTGTTTGGTGAATTGGAACGCGCGGGGTTAAAATTTCACCTCACAACATAGCCTATGACGCTCTCGGGGTCCAGACGTGTGACTGTGCAAAATTTTGTGGCTGTAGCTGCGACGGTACAGATGCCAATCCCGTACATACACACATACATACATACACACATTCAGCTTTATATATTAGATATACCTGTATGTAATCTCCTGTATATAGTATATACCTGTGTGTCATCTCACCTATATATAGTATATATCTGTGTGTCATCTCCTGTATATAGTATATACCTGTATGTCATCTCCTCCTATACATAGCATATACCTGTGTCATCTCCTCCTGTATATACTATATACCTGTAGGTAATCTGCTCCTGTATATAGTATATACCTGTGTGTCATCTCCTCCTGTATATAGTATATACCTGTATGTCATCTCCTCCTGTATGTAGTATGTACCTGTATGTCATCTCCTCCTCTATATAGTATATACCTGTGTGTCATCTCTCCTGTATATAGTATATATCTGTGTGTCATCTCCTCCTGTATATAGTATATACCTGTGTGTCATCTCCCCTGTAAATAGTATATACCTGTGTGTCATCTCCTGTATATAGTATATAGCTGTATGCCATCTCCTCCTGTATTAGCCCTCGTTCACACGTTATTTGGTCAGTATTTTTACCTCAGTATTTGTAAGCTAAAATGGCAGCCTGATAAATCCCCAGCCAACAGTAAGCCCACCCCCTGGCAGTATATATTAGCTCACACATACACATAATAGACTGGTCATGTGACTGACAGCTGCCGGATTCCTATATGGTACATTTGTTGCTCTTGTAGTTTGTCTGCTTATTAATCAGATTTTTATTTTTGAAGGATACCAGACTTGTGTGTGTTTTAGGGCGAGTTTCGTGTGTCAAGTTGTGTGTGTTGAGTTGCGTGTGGCGACATGCATGTAGGGACTTTTGTGAGATGAGTTTTGTGTGGCGACATGCGTGTAGCAACTTTTTGTGTGTCGAGTTGCATGTGACAGGTTAGTGTAGCAAGTTGTGTGCAGCAAGTTTTGCGCATGGCGAGTTTTGCGCGTGGCGAGTTTTATGTGTGGTGCCTTTTGAGTATGTGCAAGTTTTGTGTGAGGCAACTTTTGCATGTGTTGCAACTTTTGTGCATGTGGCAATTTTTCTGCGTGTGGCAATTTTTCTGCGTGTGCAAGTTTTGCGTGTGGCGAGTTTTGCACGTGTGGCGAGTTTTGCATGTGGAGAGTTTTGCGCGTGGCGAGTTTTGAGCGGCGACTTTTGTGTTTCTACTGTTATGTGGCGAGGTTGGTGTATGTGTGGTGAAATGTGCACTGAGGGTGGTATATGTGTTCGAGCACGTGGTAGTGTGTGGCGCATTTTGTGTGTGTGTTCATATCCCCGTGGTGGTGTGATTATCCCATGTTGGGGCCCCACCTTAGCAACTGTACAGTATATACTCTTTGGTGCCATCGCTGTCATTCTTTAAGTCCCCCTTGTTCACATCTGGCAGCTGTTAATTTGCCTCCAACACTTTTCCTTTCATTTTTTCCCCATTATGTAGATAGGGGCAAAATTGTTTGGTGACTTGGAAAGCGCGGGGTTAAAATTTCACCTCACAATATAGCTTTGACGCTCTCAGGGTCCAGACGTGTGACTGTGCAAAATTTTGTGCCTGTAGCTGCGACGCCTCCAACACTTTTCCTTTCACTTTTTCCCCATTATGTAGATAGGGGCAAAATTGTTTGGTGAATTGGAAAGCGCGGGGTTAAAATTTCACCTCACAACATAGCCTATGACGCTCTCGGGGTCCAGACGTGTGACTGTGCAAAATTTTGTGGCTGTAGCTGCTACGGTTCAGATGCCAATCCCGGACATACATACATACATACATACATACACACACACACACATTCAGCTTTATATATTAGATATACCTGTATGTAATCTCCTGTATATAGTATATACCTGTGTGTCATCTCACCTATATATAGTATATATCTGTGTGTCATCTCCTGTATATAGTATATACCTGTATGTCATCTCCTCCTATACATAGCATATACCTGTGTCATCTCCTCCTGTATATACTATATACCTGTAGGTAATCTGCTCCTGTATATAGTATATACCTGTGTGTCATCTCCTCCTGTATATAGTATATACCTGTATGTCATCTCCTCCTGTATGTAGTATGTACCTGTATGTCATCTCCTCCTCTATATAGTATATACCTGTGTGTCATCTCTCCTGTATATAGTATATATCTGTGTGTCATCTCCTCCTGTATATAGTATATACCTGTGTGTCATCTCCCCTGTAAATAGTATATACCTGTGTGTCATCTCCTGTATATAGTATATAGCTGTATGCCATCTCCTCCTGTATTAGCCCTCGTTCACACGTTATTTGGTCAGTATTTTTACCTCAGTATTTGTAAGCTAAAATGGCAGCCTGATAAATCCCCAGCCAACAGTAAGCCCACCCCCTGGCAGTATATATTAGCTCACACATACACATAATAGACTGGTCATGTGACTGACAGCTGCCGGATTCCTATATGGTACATTTGTTGCTCTTGTAGTTTGTCTGCTTATTAATCAGATTTTTATTTTTGAAGGATACCAGACTTGTGTGTGTTTTAGGGCGAGTTTCGTGTGTCAAGTTGTGTGTGTTGAGTTGCGTGTGGCGACATGCATGTAGGGACTTTTGTGAGATGAGTTTTGTGTGGCGACATGCGTGTAGCAACTTTTTGTGTGTCGAGTTGCATGTGACAGGTTAGTGTAGCAAGTTGTGTGCAGCAAGTTTTGCGCATGGCGAGTTTTGCGCGTGGCGAGTTTTATGTGTGGTGCCTTTTGAGTATGTGCAAGTTTTGTGTGAGGCAACTTTTGCATGTGTTGCAACTTTTGTGCATGTGGCAATTTTTCTGCGTGTGGCAATTTTTCTGCGTGTGCAAGTTTTGCGTGTGGCGAGTTTTGCACGTGTGGCGAGTTTTGCATGTGGAGAGTTTTGCGCGTGGCGAGTTTTGAGCGGCGACTTTTGTGTTTCTACTGTTATGTGGCGAGGTTGGTGTATGTGTGGTGAAATGTGCACTGAGGGTGGTATATGTGTTCGAGCACGTGGTAGTGTGTGGCGCATTTTGTGTGTGTGTTCATATCCCCGTGGTGGTGTGATTATCCCATGTTGGGGCCCCACCTTAGCAACTGTACAGTATATACTCTTTGGTGCCATCGCTGTCATTCTTTAAGTCCCCCTTGTTCACATCTGGCAGCTGTTAATTTGCCTCCAACACTTTTCCTTTCATTTTTTCCCCATTATGTAGATAGGGGCAAAATTGTTTGGTGACTTGGAAAGCGCGGGGTTAAAATTTCACCTCACAATATAGCTTTGACGCTCTCAGGGTCCAGACGTGTGACTGTGCAAAATTTTGTGCCTGTAGCTGCGACGCCTCCAACACTTTTCCTTTCACTTTTTCCCCATTATGTAGATAGGGGCAAAATTGTTTGGTGAATTGGAAAGCGCGGGGTTAAAATTTCACCTCACAACATAGCCTATGACGCTCTCGGGGTCCAGACGTGTGACTGTGCAAAATTTTGTGGCTGTAGCTGCTACGGTTCAGATGCCAATCCCGGACATACATACATACATACATACATACACACACACACACATTCAGCTTTATATATTAGATTTATATTTAATACAGAGCTAGAGATCAGAAAATCTGGTAATTCAATTGCAGGCTTTTGCCCGACAGGAGTCTTTAGCCACTCACAGAGATCAGTGTTCATGCAGAGGTTGCTGACATATGACACTTTGTTCAGTGACGTCACTGCTATAGCCAGCCAGTCACCACCTCAGTGGTTCATGCATTGAGCTCAGCCTTGCATCAGCCTCTGCACAATCACTGAGCTCAGTAACTGCATAGAATAGTGATGAGTAGTGTTGAGCGATACCGTCCGATACTTGAAAGTATTGGTATCGGAAAGTATCGGCCGATACCGGCAAAGTATTGGATCCAATCCGATACCGATACCCGATACCAATACAAGTCAATGGGACTCAAGTATCGGACGGTATTCCTGATGGTTCTCAGGGTCTGAAGGAGAGGAAACTCTCCTTCAGGCCCTGGGATCCATATTAATGTGTAAAAGAAAGAATTAAAATAAAAAATATTGCTATACTCACCTCTCCGACGCAGCCTGCACCTTACCGAGGGAAGCGGCAGCGTTCTTTGTTTAAAATTCGCGCTTTTCTTTCCTTACATGAAGTCCCGGCTTGTGATTGGTCGCATGCCGCCCATGTGGCGGCGACGCAACCAATCACAGCAAGCCGTGACGTAATTTCAGGTCATTCAGTATTTTAAAATTACGCTCCGGCTTTGTGATTGGTTGCGTCGCAGTCACATGGGCGACGCAACCAATCACAGCAAGCCGTGACGTAATTTCAGGTCCTTAAGGATTTTAAAATTACGTCCCGGCTTGTGATTGGTTGCGGCGCGGTCAACCAATCACAAGCCGGGAGGCTGGACACGCGCGCATTTTAAAATGGGCGCGTGTCCAGCCTCCTGGCTTGTGATTGGTTGACCGCGCCGCAACCAATCACAAGCCGGGACGTCACGGGAGGCTGGACACGCGCCCATTTTAAAATGCGCGCGTGTCCAGCCTCCCGGCTTGTGATTGGTTGACCGCGCCGCAACCAATCACAAGCCGGGACGTAATTTTAAAATCCTTAAGGACCTGAAATTACGTCACGGCTTGCTGTGATTGGTTGCGTCGCCCATGTGACTGCGACGCAACCAATCACAAGCCGGGACGTCACGGGAGGCTGGACACGCGCCCATTTTAAAATGCGCGCGTGCCCAGCCTCCCGGCTTGTGATTGGTTGACCGCGCCGCAACCAATCACAAGCCGGGACGTCACGGGAGGCTGGACACGCGCCCATTTTAAAATGCGCGCGTGTCCAGCCTCCCGGCTTGTGATTGGTTGACCGCGCCGCAACCAATCACAAGCCGGGACGTAATTTTAAAATCCTTAAGGACCTGAAATTACGTCACGGCTTGCTGTGATTGGTTGCGTCGCCCATGTGACTGCGACGCAACCAATCACAAAGCCGGAGCGTAATTTTAAAATACTGAATGACCTGAAATTACGTCACGGCTTGCTGTGATTGGTTGCGTCGCCGCCACATGGGCGGCATGCGACCAATCACAAGCCGGGACTTCACGTAAGGAAAGAAAAGCGCGAATTTTAAACAAAGAACGCTGCCGCTTCCCTCGGTAAGGTGCAGGCTGCGTCGGAGAGGTGAGTATAGCAATATTTTTTATTTTAATTCTCTCTTTTACACATTTTTACATTAATGTTGTTTCGATACCGATACCCGATACCACAAAAGTATCGGATCTCGGTATCGG